>NW_016107412.1:541594-546991 GCF_001604975.1 Cebus imitator | reverse complement strand
TTTTTTGAGATGGAGTCTCGCTCTATCCCCAGGCTGCAACCTCCACCTCCCAAGTTCAAGTGATTCCCCTGCTTTAGCCTTCCGAGTAGCTGGGACTGTGGGCACATGCCACCACACTGAGCTAATTTTTGTATTTTTTAGTAGAGACAGAGTTTCACCATGCTGGCCAGGATGTTCTTGATCCCATGACCTTGTGATCAGCCCGTCTTGACCTCCCAAAGTGCTGGGATTATAGGCATGAGGCACCACGCCCTGCCTCGAGGTTCCTTTTCACGTCTCCTTTCCTTTAAAAAAAACTACCAAACAATGGATAAAATAAAGCTCACCCACTCTTGCCCCTCAACCTGGAAAAGTCCATCCTGTGTCAGCTAGCTTTGAGGGTAGATGGAGAAGCTAGGAAACCAGTGAGAAGTGGCTGGGCTGCCTGAGATCAGTGCCACCTGGGTGCTCTGGGGCAGAGACGGGTGATATAGGGCTGTGGCCCAGGCAGGAGCATTTAGCATCTTTCAGGCCCAGCTTCTCAGGCTTGCACTGAGTAACCAGCTAGGGAGAGATACTCTACCAGGCAGATATTTTCTGCTGAGCAAGCTGATAAGTGAGCCCTCTGACTAGTTCAATAGTTTACCTGATAGAGCACAGATGTGGCTTGTCAGACAGAGAGATGTATGGGGAAGGCCTTGGGTATAAGTACATATTAGCGCCCCGCCTGGTTTTGAAATGTGCTCTCCTATCACCCCTCAGCCATACCATCATTTTTCATCCCAAAATGGGCTTTCCCCTTCCCCTGCTCCTCTCTCCTCCCTTGACTCCCCCAGCATCCGTTCCAGCGGCTGCCGAGGAACAGCTGCTCTGAGGCCCATCTCTCATCAGCTGCCTTATCTCTCTGATGAATAATGTTCCCCTTCCCCAAGCAGCAGCCTGGCAGGAGGCCCGCCACGGCGCTGAGCAGGCTGCTGACAGCGCTGGAACTCAGGCAGATGTCAGAGAGCAGGACCGCCCCAGGCCCCCACATGGGTGAGGGCTAACCCCTCTGCCTCACAGAGACATGCCACCCGAGGCCCCATGGCCCTGGCGAGCTGCAGCTCACAAACTCAGCCCTTCCAAGCACATCTCAGCAGCCCCTGGGTGCAGTTGCCTTGCTGGGTGCTGGGGAAACAGGCACTTCAGACATGGGCCCTGTCCTTAAGGGGCGAGGGCTGTTTATGAGACATGTGACTTGTGCCTAACAGTACAGATCTCTGTGCTTAGTAGTTCTTACGAACATACTTAACTACTCCAGGTTTCAGTTATCCTCATCTGCAAAATGGGCTAGTAATAGTGGAATGTAAATACTTGTCGGTTCTCTGCTCACATCCTCTTTGCCAGCAGCTGCATGTGTCATGGTGACACTGCATCTGTGGCCTTCTCCATTCTTTGGGCTGATGATAACTGCATCCCTGAGATAACTGAGAGGGTAAACCCTCTCCACCACCTCCCATCAGGGGTCAGTGACTGACTGCTCTTGGGAGTACAGAAGCCCAGCCCGCTTTCCTGAAGGTGGGTCAACTCCAAGGTACTGTTTTTGCCCCAGAGGCCACCTGTGGACCAGGCCAAGGCCAGAACTTCTCCAAGATGATGTCCCTCCTTGGCTTCTTCCCCTTCCTTGTGTTGCTACCATCGCCCCTCATGGTTTTCCTGAAGAGCACTCCCTCCAAGAATCTCTTGCTTGCAAATCCCTACTTTAGCCTCCACCTCTAGAGAACCCAGCCCAAGAGAAGTACCTACTTCTTTTTACTTCACAGGGGTTTGGAGTGAGGATGCCATGAGATCATGTTGAAATGACACTTTTCAAGTGTCTGGCTCTCAGCAAATACCCAGTAGTGGGTAATCGTGATTCTTACTAACCAATAACACCTGACGGAATGTAACAGGTGAGCTCAACACACAGCTACAATAGGAGGTGGGAGTTGAAAGCCTTGGCTCCAAGTTCTGGCTTGGGAGACAGTCATCCCAGGAAGGTCCCCCAGAGGTCACATGGCCCAACTCTCCTTTGACCAATCAGGAACCTGAAGCTGAGAGAGGAGAAGCCACAATCTCAAAGACACAAGAGCAGAGCTGGGACTAGAAGATGTCTTGGATTTTTCCCACCACTTCTCCTGTTATTTTAAGCATCTTCTGATCCTCTGTTTTCTGTTATTTTTTTAAAAGGGTTATTGAATTTCTATCACCAGGACTCTGAGAAGGGAAACCATTTCCATTGTGGAGCCATTTCCATTTGGATCCCCTGAGTACCTACTATGTGCTTAACACCTGCTAGGTACTCAGGTAAGGTGTCTCAAAAGTATATTTCTATCCTTATTGCTGTGGCCTAAATGTCTGTATTCCTCAGAGTTCAAATGTTGAAATCCTAACCTTCAAGGTGATGATATTAGGAGATGAGGACTTTGGGAAGTGATTAGTCATGAGGGCAGAGTTCTCATGGATGGGATTAATGCCCTTATAAGTAAGAGACTCCAAGAGAGCTGCCTTACCCCTTCCACTATGAGAGGATGCAATGAGAATGTGCCATCTATGAACCAGAAAGTAGGCCCCACCTCCCCCAACACCAAGACCAAGGCATCAGCAGATGTGATGTTGGGGGAGGTGGAGCCTACTTTCTGCTTGGCCTCCAGGACACTAATTGATTGCAGAGTGCTTTACTGTTTTCAAAATGTGTGTGTGTGTGTTTATATGTGTGTTGGTTACCTTTTTTTTAAACCAGTCAGTAGAGTGATTTTCAAAAAAAAAATTTGAATGCATTGTCAACATTTAAGTAATTGAGAATTTTACATAAATATCCAGATTTAGGCATCTTTTAAAAAGTCACAGGGGCCATGTAGGCCCCTCATTTCCTCATGGCCATAACGGCTTAGACCTTAGCCTGGGCCCAGATTTGCTTATTCATCTCTCCTGGTTTCTCTCTCCTCATCCTCCACAGAGGCTTCAGCTAGCTGCCCTTTGTCTTAGCAGTTGTACGCTCCTACAGAAAGGTGAAATATGCCTCATACTCAAGTCACTGTTGAGTGGAAAAACAAAAGACACGTGAAAGGACATGCCTGCTTCCAAAAAAGGTTGAAGAGAGCATTGTGGAAATAAAGGATATTTCTATGTGCTTTATATGGAAGCAGAGAGTGTGTGTGAGAAGAGACAACTGAAAATGTCCATCTCCCTCAGCTCTGATGGCACCTGCTTTGGCTCTTGGGTAGCAGCAGGGAAATCACATAACACTCAGTACTCGGAAGGGCAGACCCTGGAATAGGCCTGGGCCACAGAGTGGAATAAGATGAGGGACTTGTGTTGAGGATTTAGAAGCTGTTAAGAAGCTGTCTGTTAAAATGTCTCAGGCATGAGGCATTGGAGGAAAAACCAGAGTGGGAATGGGGAATGGGGAGTGTAGGGACCAATCCTAGACACTTCTGGAGGGAAGATTTAGCAGCCCTGATGACTCCTTACTTAAGGAGTGTCAGGGAGAAGAATTGCACATGACTTCAGGGTGACGGATGCCAAGTTCCTAGGAGCATGACAGACCTTTAACAGAAGTCAGCAGATCTACTTAGCAGGAAGCTGATGACTTGGGGTCCAGTCACATTGAGTTGGAGGTGATGAGGAGAGGTTCAGGGTGGTAGAAGGCACTGGTTGCATGGACATTGTACACAGGATGTCAAAGCCCAGAGACTGGCACTCTGGTCTCAGCTGGACACTTTCTTGGCTGTGCCTAATCTCTCTATGCCTTTGTTTCTTGAAAAATGAAGCTGTTATTATAGTATCTACTTTGTAGAGTTATTGTGAGGATAAAGATAACATAAGTAAAATCCTAAAAATGATTCCTGGCACCAATGAAGTGCTCTATAAATCCAAATCACACTTTCATTATTGCCTAAGAGGACAAAGTAAGGGAAGTCCCTGAATGGAGATGATTCCATGAAGCAGAGAACCAAATATTGAGCCTTGGAGAAGAGCTGTAGTAAGGGAGAAAATAGTGAAGGAACTGGGAATTGGGAAACAAGGGCAGAGGGTGCCTTAGAGGCAAGATGGAAAGGGTCTGTAGAGGAAGGGGGCAATGATCATGCTGCAGAAGCCACAGAGGACAAGAGGAGCTCTGGAGCAGGGATTCTCCAGCAGGGTGCATTTCCACCCAGGAACACTTGGCAATGGCGGGAGACATTTCTTGTTGTCACAACTGGGCATGGGAGTGCTGCTGAATCTAGTGGGTAGAGGCCAGAGATGCTCCTAATATCCTACAAGGCACAGAACAGCCTCCCACAACAAAGAATTATCCAGCCTGAAAGTGTCCACAGAGCTGAGGTTGGCAAACCCTACTCTAGAGCCAACAGGTTTGACTCATGGCTCCATCACCAATAGTTGCGTGACCTTGGCGAGTTCCTTAGCTGATCTGTGCCTCAGATTCGTTGTAGGTTTTCCTTGTTAGGTTTAAATGAGTGAAGTTGTGCAGAGGGCCTAGAGTCTCATTGTATTTTACTAGAGCCTCATATTTTAGCTATAATTAGAAACTGGGTAAGGTAAGGACACAGAAGAAGCCATCTGATCTGGGGGTTTCACACTTAGAAGTTACTTTGGAGCAATTGTATTGGGGTGGAAAGAGGCTAACAACCAGGTGCAGAGAGTTATGGAGATGGGTATGTGGGAATTGGGGCCAGCAGGCATAGACTGCCTTGTCCAACAGGCATAGCAATGGACAGAGGAAGGGAAATAGCTAGTTATGGCTACAAGCCCAAGTACAGAGGACTTAAGTCTTTATCTATCTATCTATCTATCTATCTATCTATCTATCTATCTATCTATCTATG
Organism: Cebus imitator; assembly: GCF_001604975.1. NCBI lineage: Eukaryota > Metazoa > Chordata > Mammalia > Primates > Cebidae > Cebus > Cebus imitator. Next base: position 542,165 of record NW_016107412.1, on the reverse strand, counting down.
TATTATCTCTCATCTGTCTGTCATCTCTCATCTCTCTACTATTTATCTATCATCTGTCTACTTATCTATTTACACAAAGTGTACCAACCAAAAGTTTTAGTAAATGCACAAGCTGTGATATGATGAAAATGGAAATTTTCAAAAGAAGAGAAATCCCCTGCCACCTGACCACCTTAACAAATGAGCGGTTTTCCATCTCTCCTTCTAGGCCTATCATTTTTGCAGTGCTTTAGTCATAAAACAGGTCCTCTTTCCTATTGTTTTATGTCACATGAAATTGTACCATAAGCATTTTCCATGATATATGACTTCATTGTTACATTTTCTATTTTTTTTTTCCAGAATGAAGATAATCTCATTGTTTTTTCCTGAGTGTAAAAATGCTCTGCCCTCTTTTCTTTTTTTTTTTTAAACACTGCAGAGAGTCCAAAAAGTATGAAGAAGAATGTAATCATGGCTGGGCGTGCTGGCTCACGCCTGTAATCCCAGCACTTTGGGAGGCCGAGGCGGGTGGATCACGAGGTCAAGAGATCGAGACCATCCTGGTCAACATGGTGAAACCCCGTCTCTA
>NW_016107412.1:514981-541444 GCF_001604975.1 Cebus imitator | reverse complement strand
AAAAAAAAAAAAAAAAAAAAAAAAAAAAAAGAATGTAATCATTCCCATTTCCCATGTCACTCTTCAAACAACCAGGTTAGCATTTTGATGAACATCCATCCAAACAAACCTCCATGCATTTATCCATTTGTTGACTTATTCCTTCTTTTATGTAAATATGAATGTGATTTAACTGCCAGTCCATTTGGAACCTAGAAGTGAAAATTTTCTTATTGTTGAGGTTTGCTATGGTTTGAATATGTGTGTCCCCCAAAAAATTTATGTTGAATCCTAACCCCCAATGTGATTAGGAGGTGGGGCTATTGGGAGGTGATTAGGTCATGAGGGTACAGCCCTCATGAATGGGCAGCCCTTATGAATGGGATTTGTGACCTTCAAAAGGGACCCCAGAGGCCAGGCGCAGTGGCTTACGCCTGTAATCCCAGCACTTTGGGAAGCTGAGGTGGGTGAATCACGAGGTCGGGAGTTCAAGACCAGCCTGGCCAACATGGTGAAACCCTATCTCTACTAAAAATACAAAAAATTAGCTGGGCATGATAGCAGGCACCTGTAATCCCAGCTACTTGGGAGGCTGAGGCAGGAGAATCGCTTAAACTCGGGAGGCAGACGTTGCAGTGAGCCGAGATTATGCCACTGCAGTCCAACCCAGGTGACAGTACAGTACGAGACTCCGTCTCAAAAAAAAAAGACCCCAGATCCCAGAGAGCTGCCTTGCCCCTTCTGCCATATAAGGACCCAACGAGGAGGTGCTAGGTAGGGAACCTCACCAGATACCAAATCTGCTGATGCCTTGATGTTGGACTTCCTAGCCTCCAGAATGTAAGAAATTAATTTCTGTTGTTTATAAGTCACCCAGTCTACAGTACTTTGTTCTAGCAGCCCAAACAGACTAAGTTAGGGTTGTTGTTTTAGGAAGTGGGGAATGGAGCTATGCATGGGTATACGCCAGAACAAAGGAAGCCAGAAAGCCCTGAAAGATACTAGAAAAGGGAATAGTGGGGATGTGCCGTGTATTGGTTTCCTGAGGCTGCTACAATAAAGCACCACCACCATGGATGGCTTAAATCATAGAAATTCATTCTCCCATAACCCTGGGGACTAGACATCTGAAATCAAGACTCCCATGCCATGCTCCCTCCGAAGGCTCTGGAGGAGGATCCTTCCTTGCCACTCCCTAGTTTCTGAAGGTCACCAGCAATCCGTGGAATTCCCATATTGTAGACACATCACTTCAGTGTCTGACTTCCTCATCATATGGCATTCTCTTCCTCTGTTTGTGTCTATTTCCAAATTTCCCTCTTCTCCTAAAGACATCAGTCACTGGATTAGGGTTCACTCTCCTCCAGTATGACCTCATCTTAACTTGATTACATCTGCAAAACCCTATTTCCAAATGAGATCGCAGTCACAGGTATCAGCACTTAGGACCTCAACGTATCTTCTTAGGGACACAGTTCAATCCACAATATGTGAGGTTTCCAGGGTGACCAGGAGGAAGAGGATAGAGCAAGTTCAGAGATTTAAGGACTTAGTCTCTGGAATGACAGGGAAGGAAGAGACCAGGATAAAGATAGCAGGATTCTGAGGCTAAAACAAGAGACAAGGAAGCTTTCTTCCTCCAGCAACTGATGTCTGTGTTTTATTAACCTTCTAGCACTTTACAAAGAGGGCTCCCAGATTCAACAGAGAGCCAGGCTGTCCATAAACCCCACCAGGCCCCTTCCCCACCGGTGTGCATCTGGCAGCTGCCGTGAGAGCCCCACAGCCCTCCCTGCTGCATCCTGTTGTCTGCTCCTCACCAGATTCTTGGTTGGTTGCCACCTAATTTCTTTTTGGCCTGGACTAATTTCTTGCAGTCCTCAGGCTGACGGGAAGCATCACTAATTCCCAAAATCCTTCCATATGGCTGATTCAAACCCCTCCATCTGCAAAGCATGCACATTTTCTCGGCTTTATCCTTGTAGCACAATAGCGGTACCCTAAGCCTGCAGGAGCATGGAGCTTGTTTCGGTGTTTTGATTCCCCCTCCTCATTCGCTGGTTTACTCAGTTCCCTTTGTCCCCTTCCCCCAGATTTGATACCCAAGGTTGAATTTTCCAAGGTGGAGTGTTATGGAGAGTGTGGAGACAGTTAAGAGAAAGCGAGAAGTCTCTCTGCCATTTGACATGGATGTCAGAAAGTCTGGAGCCGTCCCAGGCCTGGCTGGGATCAGCTCTGGGTGAGATGGGTCTCAGCATGTGAACAAAACCAGCATGAACATCACCCTTTGCCAACTTGGCTCTTGGGGACCAGGGGGCAGTTACGAAATGGTGGTCAAGTGACTGAGAATAATGAGGCTTCTGCTCATTAACTTAGGTCCCAGGCAAAGCCCAGCTAAGAGCTGTTCTTGCCACCACAGGCCTCTGCATATTTGAGGGAATTATTACACTTCTCCAATGGTTAAGAGTCACTTCACCTCTGGCCTCCAGCTTTTTGACGCTGCCAGAAGCATGCAGTAATCCCTCTGTGACGCATCACCTGTCCCATCTTTACCATTAATTATTTCTTGTACTTGATTTCCTCTTAAGTGCCAACAGCCATTTCTGAGAAAGACTTGGGATCAGGAACCAAAATATTATAGTTCATATTAAGGTTAAAGCTGAAATTACAAGAAAACCCCGCTACAACTTGCGGCCAGTATGTGCCAGTTTGTGTGAGATTAAAGGAGGTCTCGCCCAGGCACGAGAGACCCGGATCTTGGGCTCAGTGGGGCTCTGCAACAGGAAGGGAAGGAAGGGGCTTAAAGAGTTGTGGAATTTCTTTTCCTTCTTTTTTTTTTTTTGGGAGACAGATTCTCTCTCTGTTGCTCAGGCTGGAGTACAGTGGCATGATCTCAGCTCACTGCAACCTCTGCCTCCCTGGTTCAAGCAATTCTCATGCTCCAGCCTCCCAAGTAGCTGGGATTACAGGTGTACACCACTATGCTCAGCTAATTTTTAAAAAAATTTTTGTAGAGATCGGGATTTGCCACATTGGCCAGGCTGATCTCGAACTCCTGGCTTCAAGTGATCCATCTGCCTTGGCTTCCCAAAGTGCTGGGATTATAAGCATGAGCCACCGCATCCAGACGGCTTTTCTAATGTTGGCAGATGTCTTGCCTCCCTCCTTATCTCTGTTCCCAGCTGGCACTTTTGCTACAAATGGGATTTCTTCATGTAACAAGAAAATGGTCTCCATCAGCCCAGCTTACACTACTTCAATGTAGTTGGCCACTCCTGTCTTACAGAGGTTAGATACGACATCCCTGAGAATGTTCTCACAGGCCCATTTTACATCAGGGGTTCTGTCATTAGACCAGCTACAGCCAAGGGAAATATGGTTCTGTGATCAGAGAGGATTTCCCCATGGGCTCTGTTTCTAGAAAAGGAAGGAGGCAGAGCAGGTAAAACAAAAACCAGCGCAGTCCATTATACCCCCAACTATGAAGGCCCATTCATTCAGTCACAGGTGGGTGCCTTCCCTCCGGCCTAGAATACTCTCCAAACCTGACCCACTTGACAAACCTTGGCATTTAAGACCAAGGCTTCCAGTACACATTCACTCACACTCATCCCTTAACAGAGTTGAATACATCCTTTGGACTACCTTAGCACCTTGTACATGCCTCGGTTATTTCACTCACTCACTCACTCACTCACTCCTTTGTTAATTTAACAAATGCTTAGGGCACATTGCACCCAACTCCTCCTGGGTTGTGAGTTTCTTAAAATCAGGAATCGTCCCTGTCATCTTGGGTTCTCCAACCTCTGCCAGAGTGCTTGGCCCACTGTCAGGGCTTGGTAACTACTAGAGGTCACCACCTTAAATGTTGGGGTGACTGCAGGAGTGGGCCACTCCCTGGCCAGATGGAGAACCTGGGGTGCTGGGTACAGAGAGGGAGGAACTGAATGCCACAGGTTACCCAGCTCAAGTCAGTAATTACTCTATATTCATTGCAAATCCATCATACCCTAGTCTTTCAAGAAGCACTATATGCATTCTGTAGCAGTGAATGGCAGAATTCAAACTATAACACATGCCTGGTTTGGCCTGATATATTGTGCATGGAAAGTGCTTATTTTTCACATGTTAGATATGAAACTCTTAAGAGGTCATGGTGGCCAACTTGAATTCCCTGGAGTTATGAACTTCTTCGTGGTGTTAACATACCTCCAAAAATGTGGAATTTGTTACCTTTTAAGGCAACCCTATAGTTATGAGGGGCTACTTGCTGTCTCCTGGCTACTTTGTCTGTCAGTCTAGTTCTCTTCTCTAGGACTACAAGGAAAGTGATCCCTCCCCTTTCCAATAGCCATTTCATATCATGTTCATTCATTGATTCATGTGTTCATATTATGCATTCATTAATGGAATCATTCATTTAAAAATACTTTTAAGGTCTATTTTGTCCAAGACAGTCAGGTCCTCTGTTCACATTGAGCTGACATCTTTAGGGAAGAGAGCTAGACAGTTAAGCAACTAAACAAACAGGAGAAATAAAATTATCAAAGAGCCATGAATAAAGAAAATAGGGCAAAATGAGGGTTGGGGCAAATTTTGTTAGAGTAGATAGAACAGTAGCTTTGAGGTTGAGGTGGCTACACGCAGTGTGGGAGGAGAGCATCTAGGGAATTGAAGGAAGGGAAGGTGGTCAGTGTGGCTCATGTGGCTTTGAGGGAGGAAGAAAGACAGAAAATGAGGACAGAAGGCTGGGCAGGGTGGCTCATGCCTGTAATTCCAACACTTTGGGAACCTGAGGCAGGAGGATTACTTAGGCTCAGAAGTTCAAGACCAGCTGGGTAGCATAGCAAAATCTTGTCTCTACAAAAAAAAAAAAAAAAAAAAAAAAAATTAGCTGGATGTGGTGGTGCTTACCTGTAGTCCAAGCTACTTAGGAGGCTGTTGGGGGAGGATCGCTTGAGCCCAGGAGTTTGAGGCTGCAGTGAGTGTGATGACACCACTGCATTCCAGCCTGGGCAACAGAGTGAGACCCTGTCTCTAAAATAATAATTTTTTAAAAAAGAAAAGAAAATGAGGATGGCATCTCAGGTAGGGGCCAACCTATGTGGGACCTTGTAGCCACGATAAGGAGCTAAGGATCTCTTGTCAGAGAGAGAGAAGCCTTTTGAAGCAGGAGAGTGATGGATAATTTTGAAAGAGCACTTCGAATGTGGGATCTTGAGGTAGATATCCAAATCCATAAAGACAATGAGGAACTGTCTGCTACTTTTATTTTGAGGAATCATAAAGGTTCTGATTTAGAGGTGAGTTTCAGAAGTCCTGGAGAGAGTGCACCATAATATCTGGAGCCAGAGTTGGGGCATCCCAAAACAAGCCATGGGATTCTCCTCTTGGAAGGGCATCCTCCTTTTCCAGATAGTCAGGTTTTGTGTTTTTTGTTTTTCCTATGTCCCTCTTATGAATTCCTAGCAACAGGGAAGGAAATAGGAGGCTAGTCAGCAGGAGTTTTTTTATTTCCTCATGGAGAAGGATGGGATTATCCCTAGTGAGTACCACATTCGGTGCCACTGTTGTCTGTGATGGAACCCATGCTACCAAGGAAGAGTGGATGTCTCATGGTCAGAACCAGGGCCATGGACAATGTATTTAGGTATTGTTTTTTAAGATGCACAACCATTTAAAAAACACACACACAAGCAAGCATCTAGTAAAAGCATTGCCACACATGATGGATAAAGGGCAGTGTCCTTAATACACAGAACTCACCTCAATGTGAAACCAGAGGCCCTATTTTGTTTTGAATGGAGAAGGACGTCAACAAATTTTTACAGAAAAGGAAATGCAGATGGTTAATGAAATGTATTTAATTTCACTAGAATCAGAGACATGCAAACTAAAACAATAGCAGGATACAGGGTGTCTTTTGGGGGAAATTCTCTTGTCAAATTGAAAAAAATATTTTTTCAAAAACTGCAGTGCTGGTGAGGCTGTAATGAGATGGACACTCTCATAAACAATTTGTGAGATGTATCTTAAAAAGGGGACACTTTTTTGGGTATCTTAAAAAAAGCTTATACCCTTTAATCCATTAGTCCTACTTCTTAGGATCTTTCTTATGAAAATAGTTTAAAATGATGGCACTTATTTGTATGTAAAATATTAGAAATAGTCTACCTGATAATAGTAGATGATTGGTTGACTTAATTGTGATATATCATTCAGTGAACTATGTGTAGAAATTAAAAATTATATTTTGGAAGATATTTTTGGTAGTAGAGAAAATATTTGTATGATGCTATTATGTGGAAAACATCAAAATCATAATTAATAGAAAGTATAAAGCAACTATGAATGTGAATACATATTATATATATTGAAATTGATCATTGGATCAAAAATGTGTATACCAAGGTTGTTAGGAATTTTCTCTGCATGGTAAAATTATGGGTACTTTGTTTAATTTTTTTGATATTCCAATGAATTTTTGTTTTGTTTTACACAAGGAATATGTATTACTTTTGAAATCAGATAAAAGCAGCAAATGGTTATAAGTATTCCCTACTGCCCCAGCCTGGGCAACATAGCCAGACCCTGTGTCTACAAAATAGAGAGCAGTAAGTGCCCCCTATCACCTGTCAGAGACACCCACACTCTCCCTGCATTCCTCCTTCCAACACTCTGTTCCTGTAATTCCAAGACTCTAGCTCTAACCATAGCCACAGAGTGATACGCATACTGTCATACCGTTTTGAATATCAACCTCATTCCTACAGTGAGACTGATTTTTTTATATGACTTAGAAGTTAGGAATCCAAAAATAGTTTGATCTTTGGCAGTGGAATCAAACAATGTGTGCATCCTCCTGGGGCCCTATGATGGATTAAAAAGCACGTGGACTTGGAGCCAGATGACCTGAGTTCAAATGCTGCTCTCCTGCTCCCAAGCTTTGTGATTCAGGAAAGTTCCCTGGGCTGCAGTGTTCCAATCTATAAAATGGGGACATGGTTCAGACCTTTACCTGGGTCTGTTTGTGAGCACTCCTCAGGATCCTATCTCTAAAGGGACCTAGCAACAGCCTGGCATGGACTTGGCCATCACATTGGTACTCTTGCTGCTTTCGAGAGGTTGCTACTTGAAAAAACATAAGACAGGTCATTTGTTTTGAGATCTGCAGGAACAACACCTGGAGCTATAAGGCTACACAGACCCAGCCCTGCTGCCTCTCTGCAGCATATCTTTTTGAACAAGTGACTTAGTCTTCCTGAGCCTCAGAGTGCTCGTTTGTGTGATGGAGTTGACGACAACATCCACCTCCCAGGGCAGTTGCCCTCACCATGGATAATACATTCAGTAGAGTGCATGGTACCTTGCAAAATTTCAGTTGATTCACTAAGTTATTTGATATATTTTTTTCTGATTGCAAATGAAATAGATGTTCAATGTAGGGAATTTAGGAAAAAGCCTTTAAAAAAAGAGAGAGAGAGGCCGGGCGTGGTGGTTCACACCTGTAATCCCAGCACTTTGGGAGGCCGAGGCAGGCAGATCACCTGAAGCTGGGAGTTTGACACCAGCCTGACCAACATGGAGAAACCCTTTCTCTACTAAAAATACAAAATTAGTCAGGCATGGTGGTAGGCACTTGTAATCCCAGCTACTCGGGAGGGTGAGGCAGGAGAATTGCTTAAGCCCACAAGGCGAAGGTTGTGGTGAGCTGAGATCTTGCCATTGCAAGGGCAACAAGAGCGAAACTCCGTCTCAAAAAAACAAAAAAAAAAAAAAGAAAAGAAAAGAGTGAGAGAGAAAGAGAGAACATGTATGTTTCCAGCCCTTTGGTTTTATAATGGAGTAGCTGTGCCTTTGCATCTGACCCCCCATCCCCCTCCCCCTCCCCCTTCTGAACTAAGCTGCCCACTTGCAAGTGATTGTTATCCCCAGCAAGCTGTGGCTGGACACCGTGGTGTTTCATCAATGCCCCAGTGTGGTAACACTGCTGTTGGCTCTCTCAGCAGATCCTTCAAGCCAGACTTCATCCTGGTCCGTCAGCACGCCTATAGCATGGCCCTGGGGGAAGACTACCGCAGCCTGGTCATCGGCCTGCAGTATGGAGGACTGCCTGCTGTCAACTCTCTCTACTCTGTCTACAACTTCTGCAGCAAGCCCTGGGTGGTAGGTGATAGGTCAGGCTGACCTGGAGGGATCTGGGAGGCAGTGGGTGGCTTCCCGTCCTGTGATGAGCCCATTCCCTAGCATGGAGGCCTCAGTAGTAAACATTCTTACTTAAGCCACTAAATTAAACTTGGATCTCAGGGCTCTTGTTGTAATTGTTGCCTAACAATTATTATATTAATAATATGTTATAAGAATATTTATAATAAATACATACGCATTTATATATAGTAGGTGGTATATGTTACATGTAATATATGACATGATATTATATATGTAATAATTGATCTGTGTAATATATAATCTATAATACAGTGACAATATGTACTATTATATAATAAAACATGTTATGTAACATATGATACAGTATTATTATAATAATATTAGTCATAAAGATGCACATATTGTTTTATGAACATTCTGTCATTATTGTTGTTAACAGCAGATACCATTTATTGAGCACTTACTATGTCCCAGAAAACTATGCTACCTGGCACTCATTCTGTCGCTCTCATGTGAAGTGAGTGTTATTCCTTCATTTTACAAAGACAGAAGCTCAGCTTCAGGCTGGTTAAGCAACTTGCCCAGTGAGTGGTAAAGCCAAAACTTAAGCCATCTCTCCCCAACACGCAACGTTTAAATTCTCTTCTTTTATTCATTAGTTTCAGTCATTCATTTGATTTATTTGAGTTTCCATCCAAATGTTACCTAAAAGAAAGACTTCTTGACTGGGTGCAGTGGCTGACGCCTGTAATCCCAGCACTTTGGGAGGCTGAGGTGGGTGGATCACCTGAGATTGGGAGTTTGAGACCAGCCTGGCTAACATGGTGAAACCCTTTTTCTACTAAAAATACTAAAAATTAGCTGGGTGTGGTGACATGAACCTGTCTGTAATCCCAGCTACTCAGGAGGCTGAGGCAGGAGAATCTCTTGAGCCTGGGAGGTGAAGGTTGCAATGAGCTGAGATTGTGGCATTGAATATTGAACTCCAGTTTGGGTAAGAGGAGCGAAGAAGAAAGAGAGAAAGAGAGAGAGAGAAGGAAAGAAGTAAAGAAAGGAAGGAAGGGAGGGAGGGAGGGAAGGAAGGAAGGAAGGGAGAGAGAAAGAAAAAGGAAGAAAAGAAAGAAGAAAGAAAGAGGAAGGAGGGAAGGAGGGAGGAAGGAAGGAAAGAAGGAAGGAAGGAGGGAAGGAAGGAGAGAAAGAAAGAGAGAGAGGGAGGAAGGAAGGAAGGTAATTAGTTAATTAGTTCTAAAAATATCACTCCTCCACTCCCTTGAGTACTCTCAAATCCCTTACCCTGCTTTATTTTTTTCCTGCTTATCTCCACCTAGAATGATAAATGCATCCATTCATTTGTGCATTATCTGTTCCTCCGATTAGAAATTATTCATTCATGCAACAAATACTTCTTGGGTACTTACTCTGTTCCAGGTACTGTCCTAAGTCCTAGGAATGTAGCAGTGAGCAAATCAGACCAAAACTCCTGCCCTGTGGATCTTACATTCTAGTGAGCAGGGGCATGTGTAATGCTTTAATACATATGCCAAATATACAATATGTGCTATGATCAGTGGCAAGGGGGAAGATAAAGGATGGAAAGAGGATAGGTAGTGTGGAGGTTAGGGGTGTGTAGAATGTGCTCTGTGAAGCTCATAGTTGTCTTTTCTGTGGTGTTTTGCTGTCTGTCTGTGTGATCACCCGGTGGTATAGGGTGGTAGTTGAGAGTGAGCTCTGCAGCCAAACTCTTAGGTCCAGGCTTCTCCACTTATGAGCTGTGCTACTGTGAGCAACTCCCTTAACCTCTCTGAACTTAGCTGCCTTATTTGGAAAGTGGTGATCATAATAGGGCCTTCCTGGTAGGATTATGATGTAATAGATATAAAGTGCTTATAGTGTGGCTGGCACAAAGTATACACTCAACAGGTGATAAAAATTATCACTGCCTTAGGTACCTGGAATAAGTCCCATGCACAGTTGGGACACTCAGTATTTACTGAATGGCTACATGCATTAATTTAATAAGTATGGATAGACTTTACCACTATCATCATGGCCCTGGTCTCCTTCTCATTCTGCCCTAACTGAGCTTTTTGGCCAATGGCATCCAAGATTTTCAAGTGCCACTGTTAGGAAAGGATCCTAGATAGCCCTTCTCCACCTTCTTCCACAGTCATCACAAGAGTAGCAACCACAATTTGTCAGCACTAACCATGCACTATCCTGAGCCCTTAACATGCATACTGCATTTAATCCTCAGCACCCTTATGAGTGGCAGTTGCTAATAGCTCCATCTTACAGATAAGGAAACTGAGGCTCACATAGCTAGTAGTAAGTGGTAGAGCTACGCCTCTTCAAAACTCATGTGCTTACCTGTGGAATTACTCTCCCTCCTGGACTCCAGTTTCCTTGTCTGCAAAATGAGGGACCAACCCCCCTCCCCACACACACACGTACATCATTTTCCATAGTTCTGAGTTCTCCTAAACCCTCCATATTGACTCCATGTTGTGCTGCATCTGAAGGCTACACCTCAAGGGTTTGCCAACCAATCCTGGGCTGATGCAGAAATTTCCTAAGTTACTCTGTTCTCAGTGTCCAGGCTCTTAGTATTGAGTGACCCCCAAGTCAGGTTGGCCCCTCCTTTAACCACTGGGCATCTGCATGGGACCACAGATTCCGGTAGATTTCTTTATCTTGTTCAGAATCTGATTGGCTCTTCTCTGCTTATATCCACCAGAAACTCTCCTTCACCTTCTGGGTGAATTCCAAGCTTTTTGGTCAGGCCTTTAAGGCTGGTAGTCTGTGATGGATCACCCTTCGACCTCATCTCTCATCATCACCTACACCTGATGCCACAGCATGGCAGCAGAGGGTCTCCAGCACACACTAGTCTCAATGCACACCTGGAGTGCCCATTCTCCTCTTATGTCATCTGCTCCGGGGGATCATCCTGATCCCCCTTCCAGGTCCCATCACCCCCCATGCTTCCCTCCAGCAAGACATTAGTATCACAGTCATGCACCTGCAGCTGTCTTCCCTCTGGCCTACCCTCCATGTTCAGCTTGTTGCCTCAGTAATAAAGCATAGTGATGGAGCTCACCTTTGAGCTCTGGAGACAATAACTAATACCTGGCAAAACAAGCAAGTGTTGAAGCCGGAGGAGAGAAGTGGGAAGCTCAAGTGGGCTTGAGCTATTGGAAATGAGAGGGGTTGCAACAGCAGAGAAAATACTAATAACCACACCTAGCATTTTAGCACTGCTGTGGACACAGCACTGCCTTTGACACGCTGCTTCCTTACAACAATCCTATGAGGTTGGATCTCTCATTATCTCCAGTTTACAAGTGAAGAAACCGAAATTCAGAAACCTGAATTGATTTCTCAGGTCATACAGCTAATAAGTGGCAAACCGAGAATTTGAACTCAGGGAAAGTGGATCCACATCTACATCATCAGTTACCATGCAGCGCTGCCTCTCTAGAAAGAAGGCATTGCAGGCAGGGAGTAGGGCATGAACATCAGCAGGTACCATGGAGAAGGATCTTGTGTGAAATGCTGACGTTCTAGTAAGTGCTCATTAAATATGGTTGAGCTGAACCCAGTGTTCTGCCTACTTACTAGGACTTGGGCAGAAATGGAGGGGTTGATACATATAGATGATAGAGAGGATGAATGTCCAGCCAAGGAAACTAGCCCTTATCCCATAGTCAGGGAGCACCTACTGAAGCTTAGCTTAGAATAGTCAGATACTTGAGGACCCAGATCAAGTGGGAGGTTTTGCCATCCTGCGTAACAATGGTTGATCAATGTTCTCTCTTCTTCTACCCTAGTTCTCTCAACTCATTAAGATCTTCCATTCCCTGGGTCCTGAGAAGTTCCCTCTTGTGGAGCAAACATTTTTCCCCAACCATAAGCCAATGGTGAGTGCCCTTTTTTACTGTTTCTTTTCATGATGTGGAATGAATAACAGATGTCTTGTCCTCAGTCCCTTTGGACAGAGGAGGTGGACTCTAGGGGTTGTACACTGACCACGCAGACTCTAAGGCAGAGCCACAGTGTCCTGTGGGAATATCTGGCTTTCCTAAGGAAAGTCATCTCTCCAGGTGAAATTCAGGCAGTAGGGCAAATGACAAAGGTGGACCACATTCCTTGGACATTGGAGATTTTCGGCAAATCAGGGGACAACTTTTGCTGGAATGTTGGAGCCAGAGGCTGATTATAAAGGTAAAAGATGTTTTCAAGGTTGGATATTGTTTTACTTGAGCCTTTTGTGGAACCTGATTTCAACTCATATTTTAATAAAAAGCAGGAATATTAATATTTGATTTGCATTGATTGTTGAAGGGCAGTTTCCTTACACGTCCTCTTCACTTTCTAATTTCTGAATGCACCTGAGATCTCCTCTGGGAAGCGGTTAGGGCTTAGCTCAGAGTATGTGGTACAGCTTCCCATTTGGAGGATACCTGGGTGGAAGAGGTGAATGTCTTTTTGAATGAGGTGAAGGATTCTCCACCTCAAGTCAGAAGAAGTTGGGGGTGTGGGAACTCTGAGCAGCAGGAAACAGCCTGCAACACGTCTGCTTGCATAGCTTGTGGTCTTCTTAAACTGGCCAAAGGAATGCAAGGCCGTGACCCTGCACTTGGCCTTGGAGGGAATGAGTCTTTGGGAACAGAATAATTAATAGGGCATCCCATAGTCCCATCTGGGGACTTACTGCAGCTGTTTGTAGAATCCAAGCTCAGGCTGCTGGGCTAGACAGCCCTGTTTGGAGACACTGATGGGTAGGACTGCAGGTTCCAGGAGGAAGCAGTCTAACCAAGCAGAATTTTCTGTTGATGATCTTACCCCGACATCTGATTGGGCAAGAGTCACAGAATCCAGAATGTGCTGGTTGAGATAAGAAAGGCACATGTGAAACCCAGCATATCCCCAAACCCTGAATTTCCCCCACTATATGCAGGTTTACAGTGGAGAATATTCAGAGTTCATTATCAAACCAGCCTGAGTTTGAATCCCCATTCTGTCTACACACTAGGTCTCAGGAAAATGACTTTATCTCTGTGAGCCTCAACTTCTTCAGGTAAAAACCATGGATAATGGTGAAGCAACCTCACTGAGTAGTTGAGATTTCATGGGATCCTGTGTATAAAGTGCTGCACCTGGCATATGATAGGAGTAGCTTTAAAAGAAGGGTGAAAGCTACAACCTGGAACATTGTCAATGGTGGGATGAAAGTCGGGTGAGGGGTCTGCAGCCAGCCCAGCCCATTGACAGGGACAGGCCCTGCTGTAAACTCTGAAAGGAGGTTGTTATAAGCACTGGGAAAAGGTCACCAGCTGTCGTGAGACCTCATGAGTTCCTGGTGTTCCCAACTAGGCCAAGCCATACTTGGAATTTCAAGCAGGCAATTGACAGCAAGGACTGCTGTTTGCAGGCTACCCCTCCCCACTTCCACCAGGTTGGGATTCTTAGGAAGAAAACAAGGAGGGCTGAGTGAGGACTCCAATCTGGGGATATGTGTACCACCAGTAGGTGATTACATACAAATATGTTAATAGATCCAGATTCAGCAGAACTAGGGAAGACTCTAGCAATAGAATCAGGGAGCAAAGTCAAGGCAGAGCACCTCTCCTGAGATTCCTTCTGCAAGGGAAAAGGACTAGAGCAGGGTGGGACCAGGCTGCAGAAGTGCATGGCAGGAGGGATGGGTCCAGGCCTGGAGTCGGGGACAGACTTCCAAGGCCTGCTATTGTGTACATAACGCCCGGTGGCAGTGAAAAGACAACAAGGCAAAAGACAGCAGATGTGTGATAGAAATAAAACCACTTTACTGTTTAGAATAAAGGACACACTATAAAAAGTGAACATTATGCAATATTACAAGACAATATACATTTACGGAATATAAAATTCATAAATAACATGGAGGAAAACTGTAAACAGTGCTACAAAATTTAGCAACAAATACATTCCTTCTAGACAGGGTTTTCTCTAGTTGGTTTCTCTCCATCACTTCTGGGTTTCCGGACAGCAGACTGGCTAAAGGGAACGGTAGGTGGGAGAATCTAAGAAGCCCCTACCCCCAAAACATAAACTGTTCTCAAAGTTCTTCCCTTCCTCTCACCTCCAAAGAACCAGTTTGGAAGTTGTTATCACATGTACCTCCCCTACTGTCTCGCATTTTGTTTTGTGTTTGCCATCAGATTTTTAGAATTTTCTCTCTGATAAAAATACTCTAGTGACATGTTTACCTTACGTAGCCAGAAGCCAGACACTTGGGTGCCATCTTGGTGTAGTCCAGATTGTCAGTCAGCACGTGCAAGATACAGGTCTGGGCGCGGAAGGGTAGTGTCTTCTGGGGGACACAGTGTCCCCTAGACAGGGCTATTCCAAAAAGTCATTTGTTTCCTTAATTGTTCAAGAACCGTGTTGCCACTATGAGGCAGGTCTGGAACTAGGGGAGGGTAAAGACAGGAGTCTCTCAGTATTACCTGCCCTGGACAGAGCAGAGCACTGGCCTGAGAGGTGAGAGCCTGGGCATGGAGCTTCCTTGATTGGAAGGCAGAAGAGATGCTCAAACGTGGCAATGAGAACTTGGAATTGTATCTCCCATGGCCCTGGATTCTTAGGAAAATCATGGCCTCCCAACTGGAAGGATAACAGAACTTGGGGTGAAGTAAATGGTAGTCTCCCCAGGGCCAGGTGACATAGAACAAGAACATGAATGTACTTTAAACTTTTTTTCCTACTCCAGGAACCATTGGGATTCCAACAGGGAGGAGGCTGGAGGAGTCTCAGTTCCTTCTAGTTTCTCCAATTCACCAGTCTAGCTGCTTGCCTAGAAGTATTTTAC
Source organism: Cebus imitator (assembly GCF_001604975.1). Classification (NCBI taxonomy): domain Eukaryota; kingdom Metazoa; phylum Chordata; class Mammalia; order Primates; family Cebidae; genus Cebus; species Cebus imitator. The sequence continues at coordinate 526,446 of NW_016107412.1, read as the reverse complement.
TTTCCATTCCACTGTAGAATTTGATTCAGGAAAATGGCGGCATGTGGGTTTCATTTTTTTTTCTCTTAAACACAATGTACACATATTACACGCTACACATGACACAAGATTTAGCAAAATAAAATGTTCACGATATGATTGAAATACAGAAGTGTCTCAGCTACATAAATGACTTTAAATTATACAGTAAGTGAACGGGTGAAATAAACAAAGCTATAGCTTATAGAAAGCTCAAAACCGCCCTCTGACATTGCTTTGCGAAAGACCCTTCTTTGTCCAGGGCCTTCTCACCAAGGCCTAACAGATGGGGCTGTGGTTCTGCTAGTGTATCGACTCTGCAGGGAAACTTCAGGTGCCTCACGCTCAGCCTTCACCCAGGTCCCTCCTTGTGTGAGAGGGGCTGACCACACCAGGGAGTGAGAATGGCCAGATGCCTCACAGAGAAGACATTGATGTCCTCTTGTGGGAGGGAGCTTGCGTAGGTTGGTCAGTCATGCCTCACCATGCAAGACTTTGAGGTTAAAATAAGGACAATCCCAAAACATCAAGTCTGGGCTCATCCCTTAAAAACCACTGACCTGCTGGCCTCAGCTTCGTCTGCTCACACTGCCTCACAGAGAGGGCCAAGCCTCCCATTCCCCCCCTGCCAAATGGCATGACCACAAAGGGAAAGGTACAAGGTAATGAAATTGATCCCAAGGAAACCCAATGCCTGTACTGTCTTCCCGATCTGGGGTTCTGCCAAGCACCTTGCCTGGGCATTTGTGTGTGTGCAAGACACTATAATGTGTTGTCTGCTGCTTTTTTTTTTCTTCTCCTATTTCAATTGGCAGCTCTGTTTCCTAAAGTGGAATGAACTGAAGATACAAATACTAATAGAAGATAAATACCCATAAGCTGAAAAAAGAGAGAGCAATCATGTTCAATGTCACCATCCTACCACTCCCCATTCTGTAAAATATACATTATCACCTACTCTCAGCATCTCATTTTTGACACTAAAACTTAAAATAATTTTATTTAATAGGAGAACTTATATTATAGTTTTACTTCAAAACAACACAACAGAAACCCTACAACTGATTGCAGACTCAGGCTTCCCCAGTGACCAACAATTTTAATTCCAAGAGATGAGGATCTCAGGAGGTGGCATTCACCCACCAGGGAGCTAGGGAAAGGGGACCAGCCTGTCTCCACACCCAGGAGGGGAGTCCCTCCAGCCAAGACAGGACACTCTGCAGCTCTCCCTCCTGTGCCCAGGCCATTGACTACACTCTCATCTGCCATCTGAGCCAAGCCAGGAAGGCAGTTAAAGGAAGGCCCCCAAATATGAAGCAGGGAAAAGGAGACGGACAGAGGTCAAATGACCTGTGATAGGGAAGAGAGGGTGCTGAGGGTGTTCAGAATTTCAAATTTTAATTAAAATGAAAAAAAAAATGTCAACTTGGAATGTCATGATTTTCTTCAAACAAGCAATAACAACAAAATAGAAGAGATTAAACTATTGGCATATTTAACAGCATTGAACAGAATTCTGTGTCCTGTAAAAAAAATTAGCTTATGTCCCCTTGTGGGTATATGCAAATGTGTATACAAACATATCCCCCTAGGTGAGCTAAACATTATTCTGGAAATAATATCCTCTACCCAAGTCTACTTGGCTATATCTGTGGGTAGTGTATGCTGTGTGTAGGTCTCCAATTTACATAAAGGCAAGCTCCCGGCCAAATCTACCAAAGAGTTTTCTAGGAGGAAATCTGGTGGGAGGCAGGGAGAGGAAAGACATTCATCTCAGTCTTTCACCTGAGCTTTTGTACAAAGCAGGCAGATTGCCTCCTGACCTCAGGCAGATGTTTAAGTCTTCACCAACTAAGAAAGCTCTGTTATTCTGGCCTGAGTGCTTGCTCCAGACTCAGGAACATCTGGTCAACCCAAGCATCACTGGACTGGGAAATTGTGTGTGTGCTGCATCATCTCCGACTCTCTTATAGTTTCTTCCCTCCCTCCCTCACTCTCACATGCAGACACAGACAGAAACAGTCTGGTTGGGACATGCAGTGGCAGCTCCTGGTGTATAAGATCTTTCACACACCTTAAGTCTATCTGCTTGCTGCCTTTGACTTATCCTGAAATGGTTGGCCTTTCAGCAACTTGCATGTCTGTGTCCTTAATGTATTGGAGGAGAAGGGCAAAGAGAGGAGGGTCTGGGAGATGTTGAGGTGGGGAAGGAGAAAAAGGGGTGGGAATTACAATGCCCAAATGGAATAGTTTTTCGATTTCTGTTTTCCTAAAAAAATAGAGATTATATTATCACGAAGAAGAGGAATACAGGTTCCTCATTCTTTCTGGCATGGCACCAGATATTCCCAGGTGGAAATGAGTGATGTCAAAACCAAAAAGGGGCAGGGTGGGGTCAGGAGGATAGTTCTCACTAAACCCCATATGACAGCATAGACCTTTCTTTAAGTGTTCCAAGTGCTAAATTTGCAAGAAAACAGGCACTAATTTCATTGTCATCATCTGGGAAGAGTTAGTGTCCGAGGGAAGCTCAGCGGGAAGGGAGGGAAGTGAGGTGGGGCAGGGTCTGGCGTTCAGGGGTCTGTGGCATTGATGATGCTTTTGTCCGGGGGGGCCCATCCTCGGTACCAGCTGCAGTAGCCTCCCTTCTGCCGGATGCAGGCATAGTGTTTGGACTGGTAGCCAGGGTAGCCGAAATTGGAGAGCATGTCGGTCCAGAGACACTCGTTCTTGGAAGTCACAAAGCAAGGCAGGTAGTAGCAGGACTTGATCTGCAATTAGATAACAGCCAGCAGTTGATAGACTCCATGATATGCCCAGGCCTGAGGCTACTGAGCCTGGATTCAGACCCTGGGACCACTGCAGGGGAAGCTAGCCACATCAGTCCCTCAGTGATAATAATATAAATAGCACTAGCAAACATTTGTTAAGCACCTACTATCTAACAGACATTCTGCTAAGTGCTTTTATATTATTCTCTTTAATTTTCATAACAGTTTTATCTCCCTTTTTACAGATAAAGAAACTGAGGCTGCAGGTCACACAGCCAGTAAGTAGCAGGATTAGACCATTGAAAAGGCTTTTTCATCTCAAATAGATGGGAGACCCAGTTGTTTAAGGGAATTAAGGAATTAGAAAGGCTAGAGCATATACTTTCTAGCTGCCCTAGGTTGGAAACCAGATTCAGTGAGCTGTGTGACCTAGGGCCAGTTACCTAAGTTCTCTGAGCTCTCATCTACAAAATGGAGATCATAGTAATTAAAACCACACAGGGTTGTTTTGAAGATTAAGTGAGAGAATGGCTCAACTCCCTCCCACAGCAGGAAGGCTGTGCCTTGGCCCCCTATACTTAAGCCAGGGGGTGGGCCTGGTTGAAGAGAGACCTTCTGTAACACCTGATATCTGCAGTCCTGGGCCTGTTTGCCCACCTGGGGTGGGGTTACCGATGAGTCAGCTACCAGGGTGAGCCACTTGAAACCACTTGGCAGAACCTGCCAGTGTCAGGATCCTATACCTACAGCCTTGAACTGCCAGGTGGGGCAAGGGACTCAAGTGCCCTCTTTCTCCAACAGCTTCCAAGTAGTCATCATGGAGGCAGCCGATTACAGCAGAAAGGCATTCCTCCCTACCCGCCTTCCTCACTGCCCCACCTGGGAGCAACATTCCTTGCCATGTCTGCTCAGACCTGCCCCTCTTCCCTGGCTTAACATTGGCACAGCCTTCCCAGCACGAGGGCCCGGTGCCCAGCACATTGGGAGCTGATGTTTCTGGGGCTGCAAGTCAGCACCTCCCTTCCTTCCCCTAGTGACTCCAGGGCTTACCTTGCAGTTACAGCCCAGATGGTACCGATAGTTCAGCCCCTTGCGCTGGGAGAGGGTGAGCTGGTCCCACCTCTCCACAAAGTTGCACAGCCCTGTGTACATCTTGCCATCATAGACACGACCTACAGGAGGGAAGAAGAAAACAAGGAGAGGGTTGTTTTGTCCAGAGTCTAACCAGGAAAGAATTCCCACCTACTATGTTCCCACTTAGCCCAGGCACTGTGACTGGGTACTTCTCAGACCCATGATTTTATTTTGCCCTCCTCCCCAGTAAAGTGATTTGCCAAAGGTCCCAAGCCCATTAAATACTGGAGCTAGGACTAGAGACCAACTCTTTACTCCCTTTTTAATGATTTTTTGTTTTTGTTTTCTCCTTTACTACACTGACTGCCTAAAGATGAATACCTTTCAAAGACAGGCCTATCAGGTTGACTGTGAGGTGGAGAGGAACAGACAATCCTTTTTATTCACAGTAAAGTTGAGAAACTACAAATTAGTAGATTCCTCCACAAGGTGAGTTGTGGAGCTAATTCCAAAGTCCAGCCTAGGTGTAGGAGCCTCAAGCTCTTAGCACTGAGTAAGTAGGATGGATTCAACATTAGAGACTCCTTACAATTTGCTAGACATCCAATGAGTCAACTACTCCTGTGTTCTTCTGAAGTCAAGAAACAGTGGATCTTGGCCAAACTCTGGCCTAGAAGCTAGAGTTGGCCATTACCTGTCAGCAGGTACTGGTACTTGTTGACCTCCAGCTTAAGGCCACAGAGACTCTCAGAAGCCTCTGTGTGGATGTACTGCACGTGGGGCATCTTGGTGAAGCCTCGGTACATCTGTGGGCAAAAGGAACATCATGACTTCTTCCTTTCCAATTTGGACACCCATATGATCCACAATCCCACTGCTGGGTATATATCCAAAGGAAAGGAAATCTGAATATGGAAGAGGTGTCTGTACTCCCATGTTTACCACAGCAATTTCACAATAGCCAAGATATGAAATCAACCTAAGTGCCCATTAACAGATGAATGGATAAACAAAATCTGGCGTCTGTACCCAATGGAATATTATTCATCCATAGAAAAGAATGAAATCTTGTCATTCGTGGCAACACCACTGGAGCTGGAGATCACTTTGCTAAATGAAACAAGCCAGGCACAGAAAGACAAATATACCATGTTCTCACTCATATGTGGGAGCTAAGAAAGTAAATCTCATGAAGATAGACAGTGGATTAGTGGTTACCAAAGGCAGGAAAAGTAGCAGGAAGTGGGGGAAAGAGACCCAATTAATGGGTACAAAAATACAAGTAGGCAGAATAAGTAAGACCCAGTGTTCAACAAATCAGTAGAATGACTACAGTAAACAATAACTTATTGTATATCTCAAAATAGCTGGTAGAGGATAATTCAGGTGTTCCCAGAATAAAGATAAATGTTTAAGGTTATGAATAGCCCTATTTGATTACTATACATTTTTAAATATATCAAAATACCACATGTACTCCCCAAATATGTACATTTATTATGTATCAATAAAATAAAAGGAACACATGAGAGGAGGCTCAGCACCCAGAAGGCTTGCTGACATTGGGTCTGAGGGAAGCTTGCTCCCCTATTCAGCTGTCAAGTGGCTGGTCATTCATCTACCCACCCCAGGGCCCCCTTGACCCCAGATGAAGCCACTGATCTTCTTGTCTAGCCAGGTTAGTGCCTTCACAGAGAAACTTTCCTGTGCAGCCAGCCACACCCTCCACTCCAGCTGCCCCACAACACTTCTTTAGCTACACAATTCTCACATCCCAGCACTTTTTCAGAAATGCAGAGACGTAGCTGTGACGAGGGTCCTTTTTCTTTGTCAGCCTCAAGACCTAAGTCCCATGAAGGCAGCCAGCGTTCTCATGATATCTCTGTGACACTTTCCAGCATACAAAAACATTCTCACTCACATTCCCTTGCGGTATCCTTACAAGGGCCCTGTGAGGGATGTATTATGAACACCACTTTATAGAAATTCTGTTTGACTGGTGAACGTTGAACTCAGGCTAGAATTCTCCATGTTTTTTATTCTTCTGAACATCTGATGAAAGCATTGGGTTCCTTTATCCCAGATGAAGCACATAACATATCTACAAAGTTCACAGATTTTTAACTGTTAAACACGTATAATTATTAGACTTAACTGTATGAAATTGCTGATATTTGCCTATTTTTATCTACGACATGATCTAGTACTGTGGTTCCCAACTAGAGGCAATTTTGCCCTCTAGGAAATATTTGGAACATTTGGTAATGTCTGGAGACACTGTTGGTTGTCAGAACAGTTAGTAGAGGGCAGGGAGGTTGCTAAACATCCCACAGTACTCAGGGCAGCCCCCAGAACAAAGAATTATCTGGCCCCAAATGTCAATAGTACTGAGGTTGAGAAACCTCCTTTAATATTAGCCCACAAATCCCCATGACAACCCTATGAGGTAGGAACTATTATGCCCACTTTATGGATGAGGAGCCTGAGTCACAGGCAGGCTAAGTAACTTGTTAAGGCCATACAATTGGGAAATGGCAGAGCTAGGATTCTAAGTAGAGGAACCTGCTTTCAGAGTCCATGCTCTTACCCATTATCTTAGACTGGCTTCCAAGACACCCTCAGAAGCCTAGGAAGGTCCCAGAAGTAGGCAAAAGCTATTTCCATTTATGGCCACTATTCCTCCTTCATTGGTGTGTACTCCCAGTCACTGGGGTGAATGCAACAGAAGCTGAGTTCGCTTTGTGATTCCAGGTCAAGTCCACGAGTATTACACAGGTCCAGTGTGCCAAGGCGATGCTTTGAACTGTGGGATCTGGGAAGGGTGGGTGGAGTACCAAGGTGTTGCACAGTCTTGTTATCCCCTCAGTTCTTAGAGTATACAGGCCCTGGACCACTGGTGGTCTCTGGGCTTGTCTCGAGGGTTTATAATAGGAAAATGTCTCTACTTTGGTTCCTGGCATGTGTTATTAATTTACTTGTAATTAATACGAAGCCAGACATCACTTCATTGGTGCCTCATCTAAATGCCTCTCATTTGGCCTGTGAGCTAGCGTTTTCTCATCTTTTAGGTGACTGGTTGGCGAGGGTAGGTGATCCACAAGACCTTAACATCTTAACTTGGTCTGTTGGACCTACTAAGTTTGGGCGCCCCTGCCTTGTTAAAAGCACACATTGTTCTGATGGACTCAGATGGTCTTCCGTCTGAACCCCTCTTCTCCCCCGCAAGGCTTCCAACTGAGCAAAGAAATGCAGCCAAGTGCTGGAAGAAGGGCTGTCCACACTCAGCATTCAGTTATGCCGTGGGGGCGTGGGGTGGGTAGAGTCACGATGATGATTTCCTCGAAGTGAATGGTGCCTCTCTAGCCTTAATAGGAACCATGTTTAAGCATGCTGCTATATGCCTGCCATGGAGTATGGCCTTCGAAGAACATCCCCTACTCTGATTTCTGTGCTGAGCAACTTATTTTTGTGTGGGTGTTCCTTGAGGTTTTGGCAGATGTTTCAACTAAGCACTCGCTCTAGGTCTTTTGGACCCAGCCCACTGGAACCTTGTTTCTCTGCGTCAGTCTTTCCCCTTGACTGCCCTACTGCTTTGTGGGTGAAAATGAAGCCCCTGGTTACAGTCCTGGTCACTTGAACTGCTCAGTAAGAACTCAACTCTTGAAAATCAGCTTGGCACCGCAGCTACTTTGAAGTTTGAAGGAATGTGCATTTTAACCCCTAGCATTTCCCTAGAGTCGAAATTTTGATACATTACAAATAACTGGCTCTGACAAACATAGCCCTGTTTTAGGGTCAATTCTGAAAAGAACAACATGGCAAAGGTAGATTCTACTCACTTAGTTGCGTTTCCTAAATAATAATCCTACCTTGATTTAAATACTGATTCTAAAAGTATCATGTCTGTAATCGTAGAGATCTAGAATTGGTCTGACAAATTTAGGAGAGTTATAATAGGTTTAGAATGTCCTGACATCAGAGAATCCTAGAATCTCAGAGCTGGAAAAGATGTTAGAGATAATCTAATCCAAACCAATGCCATGGAGATGAATGGTAAATTCAGGTTTTGGAGACTGACAGCTAGAGTTTGAATCTTGAATCTTTTCTGCCACCTATTAGCCACTTGGAAAGTTGCTTAACCTCTTTGGGCCTCAGTTTTTTCATCTGTAAAATGGGTCAAAATGCTTACTCCATAGGGTGTTTGAGAGAAGCAAATGATTTAGAATAGCATACAACATTCAATAAAAGTTAGCTTAGAACCAGTTACAGTGAAATTCATAAGGAGAGGAGGAAAGAGTTTGATCCCCTTCCTCCTAAGACCCTTCCTCATCTCTTAACGAGTAGTTAAAGCTGGTTTAGAACTTCAGACATAAGTGGGTTGTTCTTTTTCAGCTGGGTTCTACATGCCTTTGGGCCCTTCTTCTTGGTAGCATCCACACAAAGTTCCAAGAAGTTAGCTTCCCTTGGAGTGAAGGGACAAATAAAGTAAAAATGAAGTTTCTGAGACTGGGGACATTTGCATATTTCTTGTAAAATGTCTGGTCTTTACATTGACAGCACGAGTTGCCACAATGATGCCAACTATGTCTTGCATGCCTACCGAAGATCAACATTGTTGTGGATGCTGGTTTACATCATGGACTCATTTAAACCCACAACTTCTTATTTACAGACCGACCAAGATACCAGGGGCATGATCTTTCTCCTACAAAGCAGGTTGTCTAGCAGGACAGGCAGAGAATGTGGAAACTGAGCCAGTCTCTGCAAAGGGCTAGATGAGAGTCCTATACCAGGAAGCACCACAGGCATTGCAAGAAGAATGGTTTCCTGTGGGCTGGGGGTCAAAGATGCTTCCAGATGGAGCTTCAAAGGCAAGACCCTGCTATTGCTCATTTGATTAGACAAACCACTAAAGGAAGGAAGTCCCCGGAGGTCTGCTCTGCCTACAGTCAGGACATGCAAAGCACATTAGCAGCGGGTTTCCCCATGGGACCCTACCAGGACCAGCTGGGACATAATGTCCCCCACATTCTGTCCCCTGCAGCCAGCCAGAGAGCATGTCTCCACTACACAAACAATAACTCCTGGCACAGTGGACGAGTTTCTCATGGTCCTGATGGGGAGATAAGGTCCCCACAGCTTAGAACGACCAGTTCTGGAAACTTATACATTCACCCCACAGCCCAGGGCCTCAGCCCCAGCTAATCTCCAAGTTTGGGTTTGCAATAAGCTCTCTCAACATTCTGACACCCTTGCTCCCTCCCACACACACATCACAGGTCTCTGCATACTGAAATTGTTCCTGAGAGTTGGGTCAGAGGCTTCAGTGTTAGCAGATGGAGATGGTCTGCCCGCATTTCATCAGTGAGAGAAGACAGAGGTCAGACAGGACAGCTCGGAGTCTCAGGTTCTCCAAGTTCCTTTAGTCCTGCTCTAAGGGAGCCCTTGCTCACCCCGTCTGACTCTCTTAAGGTAGACTCTCTAATCCACTATAACAAAGCCTCCCGGGGACCAGTGCCAAAATTCATGCAGGCTTGCCTCTGTGACCTCTCCCCCTTCCCTCCTACAAAGATTTTTCTGATACACCCTTTGCAGGATGTTACAAGTCCAGCCCTACACTGCTGGATGATAAACCAACAAATCCAAGCTGACCTCTTTTTGCTCCGTGGGGAACTAAATGCAAATGGAGGGGCATTTATCTACCCCAAAGTGGGTAGGAATGATGAAATCAGCCTGCTGCTCCATACTGTGTTATCTCCTTATAGGCAAAGACCCTATAGTTTTGCTAGGGTTTGCCACTTTCTAGCCATATGATCTTAACCGTTATATGACCTCCCAGGTCTCAGTTGCCTCACTTGTCAAATAGAGGACAAAGTGTTATCTATTTTACAGTGTTAGTATAAGGGCCGATCTATCCAAAGGCCTAGCAGAATGTCTGGCACATAGCAAATGCTCAGTAAGTGTTACTTATGCAGAGTCTTATCATAATTATAACCAGTATTATCTTTGTATCTCCAGCTCATAGCAAAGTACTAAGCACAGAGAGAGGGTAGGAGGGAGCCATGAGAGGATAGATGGACAGAGTATTACTTCTACTTCTAGCGTGTATCTTCTCTGACTTGCAGGCTGGTACCTAGAGACAAGCAGATTCCAGTGGCCTCTCTGGATAGAAGGGCACTGACCAGTTCTATGGATCCTAATACCTGACTGTAGGGAGGTCAGAGTGAATAAAAGGCATGAGATGGTGACTGATGATTAAAGTAAGATAGCAGGGAGATTTGGGAGCCATATAAAGAACACAGGATTGGGAAGGAATTCTGATACCTCAGCTTGGGGATTAGATCTGCCCTTAATTAAATGCATGGCTCTGGGCAAGTCATTTCTTCTTTGAACCTCTGTCAGAAGTAGGACGAGGGATTTTACATCTAATTCCCAGCACCATGATTCATGAGCTCAGGTGAAGGATGGTGAATGGAAACGCTGAGCCCACCAGTCTGGGAGTGTGAGTGTGTATTCCGAAGTGATGGGCTAGCAAATGTTGTTTGGTCTCTAAACAACCCCCAATGGCTGGCCTGACACCAGCAAGGAGAAATGGGACATTCTGCCCACAGGAAGGGCTTCTGGTCACCCTGATCTCCAGGCCCTGATGGTAGGAAGGAAACTGGGTGGGCTTAGGAACTGCTGCCTCTCAGCTATTTCTTGCTCAGCTCTCTACTGACCACAAAGTATCTTGTAATGAAGACTGTTCCAGGCCAGGCAGGTTCATGTGTTTTCTGAACCTCTGCTTTGGTCTAATAATCTTTGGCATTCCCAAGCTGGCTGCCAGAGGTTGCAAAGTGAGTTTTTTTGGGTTGTTGTTGCTCTTCCTGGGTCCCCACCCCCACCCATTCTTCTCTCCCCAGGGCCATCTGAAGACATAAGCTGGTCTCATGACCAAGCTTAGGCAGCCAAGGGCAACTGGCCAGGACTGACTCTGGACATTACATAACCAGAAGGCTGTGGGTGTTTGCAAAATTGAATCCAAAGCAACAGGTTCCACAAAATTAGTACATGTAGCTGCAGGCCTCTGGACATGGGAATAAGGAAGCCTGGAGGTTGGCCTTGGGGATGGTTGGATACCACCATGGGCTGCATCATTCCCCAACTCCCTTCTACCTGGACATTGCGGCTTGTCTCCTCTGGGGAGTTTCCAGGCCTGTGGAGTTTCACCCTCATGTCCCTGTTAGATAAACATTCACCAAGTCCCTTTTGCATGCCAGGTCCTACCCTAATTGCTGGGGATACAAATATGAGCAGTTAAGTTAAAGGGCTGGACAGTTCCTTTGGACCTCAGCACACCCCACATTGAACTTCTGATGAGTCACACACACACATGCCTCTTCTCTCCCACCTTAGGAACTCTAGTTCCTAAATGTGGAAACTATCTCCCTCATAGCCTCCCTGGCTCCTGGCTGAGAGTTCTGCATGTAGAGAGGTGCTCACAAAGATGGAGAGAAGAAACAGCTGCTGAGTTATTCAAGGTGAAGCCCCAGTCTTCTGTGTTAAGGCAATCACCAGTTCACCCTTCCATTGTATACCACCCGCCCCTCCTTACAGTTATCA
>NW_016107412.1:390673-514471 GCF_001604975.1 Cebus imitator | reverse complement strand
AGGCTTGAGCCACCGCGCCCGGCCTGGTGTTCTTTTTCTTAAGACATACCTCCTTATTGTGCTTCATGATGTTCATATGCTAGGTAATATGTTTAATGATAAGAATATGCTTAGCAAATGTTGCTAATTAGCTAGGATGCAAGAAGACAATCAGCTGGGAAAATAGGGAAAGAAAGTGCAGTTCCTACCTTGGGATCAGCTTCCTGTGATCGGCACAGGTTTTGTGTAAAGATTTGAGGAGTGTAAACCTAAGCTGTAACCTCAGTGGCTGCTTGAGACCTGTAAGCACTGTTGAATCCAGGATAGTCAGAGCTCAGAAGAGTCTGTAGAGATAATCTAGTTCAACACCCTGATTTCACATTTGGGAAGATTAAAGCCCAGAGAGGGGCAGTGACTTGGCCATGGTCTCATGGTTACCAGCTAACAAGGCTCACTGTCATCTGGCTCCAGAGCTGAGCCTCCTAACAAGTGCCTTGGAGTGACTACACCTGCATGGGCTCTGGGACAAGGCAGCCCCGTGCCCCCCCCCATTCATCCCTTAATGCTGCCTGAGCAGCACCCTCTCCAGCAGTCAGAAGGGCTGGGTCTGGCTGGTGCTTAGACACACACCCCAGTTCCAACCCACTTTGTCTCCCTTGGCCAGGTCTTTTCTGGCAAAAACCCAGAAACCCTCCTGGAGCCAGGCTGATGACATTACCTACCTTCATCTGCTTGATGGTGTAGACCAGTGTGCCGAAGGGCCCCTCCTTTACCAACTTCTTCCCCACCACCTTGGCCCGGATCACTGCAGAGACAGCAAGAGGGAGACAACAGGAGGTTAGGGAGGCCTCAGCCACATCAGGAACAGCATCTCAGAGCGGGCGTGTTAACCTCCGTGGGGCCTGGAATTGTTCTCTTACTTTGGAATAGATGATTGTGTTTATAAGAGTGGGAATTCCCAGCCGGGCGTGGTGGCTCAGGCCTGTAATCCCAGCACTTTGGGAGGCCGAGGCGAGTGGATCACAAGGTCAAGAGATTGAGACCATCCTGGCCAACATGGAGAAACCCCGTCTCTACTAAAAATATAAAAATTAGTTGAATGTGGTGGCACGCGCATGTAGTCCTAGCTACTCAGGAGGCTGAGGCAGGAGACTCACTTTAACCTGGCAGGTGGAAGTTGCAGTGAGTTGAGATCATGCCACTGCACTCCAGCCTGACAACAAAGTGAGACTCTGCCTCATTAAAAAAAAAAAAAAAAAAAAAAGGACTGGGAATTCCCTGGGGTAAGAGGAAGGTTGGAGGAAAAAGCAGCAGCCACCATTCAACTTAATTACCCCAAATGTTCACAATTGCCAGCTCCAGAACTTCCTAGGCTATAGTCACCCCTTGACCCTGGGGGTTTTCCTGACTTTGTGGCTTTACCAAAATCCAAAATCTACTTCTCCTGTTAGAGCCACTGTCCCCTCTCCATTGCCCACCTGACAATGCCATGGCCTCCCCGAACTGTTCTCTTTCCACTAGGACCCCTTCCTAACCACCTCATTTGGGGCTCTTCCTTTGCATGCATTAACTCGCCACAACTTGACATGTCCACAGGATTGTGGTGCACCCCAACTTCCCACAGTGCCCCCAGTTAGCATTCTGGTTGAGCCATTGGTATCCAGTGCTTAGATAGCAAGGGATACAATAGAGTCCAAGCTTTACGGGATGTGGTAGATGAAGGAGCAATTGGGAGTGGGGGCTTAGGAGTTAGATTGAACTTTTCTGATCTTTGCTTCTGGTCTCTTCTTCTGTAAAACAGGAATCATAATGATACTAATCTCCTGAATTAAAGGGATTAGTCAAGATGACAAATGTGAAACTCTTGACACTGTCTTGGACGTAGCTTGCACTAAACAAATGTTATTAATATCATCATCATCACTATCATCACCAAAAATGAAATGGGCTAACCATGGAAGGACTGTTCCAATGAAAACAGCTCCTATGTATTGCATACCTACTATGTGCCATGTACTTTTCACTTATTTACTGCTCTTAACTACCTTATAAGGGCAGTATTAGCATCCACATTATCTAGATAAGGAAACTGAGTGAGAAGTGAAGCCACTTCCTCTTTTGGAGCCTCAGTTTTCTCATCTATAAAGAGGGTGTAACTCTCCTTACATCAGGGAATTGGAATGAGGATTGAACAAAATATCTTATGAAATTTCCCACTACAATGTCTGGCAGAAGGGAGTTTACCTGGTAGATATTAGTTGACCATGAGTACAAAAATAATTACACCCAGTAGGTCGAGGGCTGAAAGAGAGACATTTACCACATGCACTGGGAACACAAAGAAGAGAGGACTTGACTTTTAGATTCTATCAGGCTGTGCTTCTCTTTCTACTTTGTGTGAAAAAGAAGCACCCAAGAGCTGTCTTCAAGTATTTGTAAAATCAGCCCACAGAGGAGCAAATGGACAGGTCTTGAAAATAAAAACTGGAAATTGCAGAGAGCAACATTATGGGCTCCACCAAAGAAAAAAATTCATCTAACAATAAGAACCAACAGCAAAAGGCAGGGGGGCTGCCATCAGGGCAGAGAGTGCCTCTATCAGGGGGTGCAGTAGGGGTGCTGAATGCTTCCATCCTAGGACCTCAACAGAAATTGGAATGGGGCTTGCCTGTGCAGTCATGCTTGGAATTACGAATTGAAATCCTTCAGCCCTGAGATCCTATCGTTCTTTCTTATCTCAAGTTGCACTTAGCCCAAAAAGGAGTAGATAATACATGCTTGTTAAGTAAAATACCCTTCACACACACAGACATACACACAGAGACACACAGACACACACACAGACACACACACACACACACACACACACACACACACACATTCTGGTAGCTCCATTATCCTTCCTCATTGTGTATATTCCACTATGTTTCCCAATTCTTTGACTCTAATCTCTTTTTTAAAAAAAACTCTTTACTAAGAATGGATTCCACATTCCTACTGGATTCTGTCTTGTTTCTTTCCAAATGAGCTTGGATCCTACCCTTCCAGTCAGACATGAAGTCAGGGTTCAGATGAATCAATGGCCCCTTCAGACCTTCCCTGCCAGGGATGGCAAAACACATAGTCATTGGCAAAGTTAGCAATTTAGCTGAGGCAGCTCAAATTAGGAGGAGGCGAGTGGTTGTTTCCAAGTCTGCTGTAAAAACGAGAGGTTGGCAAGATCCCAGGCCAATGTCTCTCAAGATCCTGCATCCACCTCTGTTTCTAACATTGCAGTAGTATTCTCGGCGACATGCCAGCCTCCCGGAGGCCCTGGGGACTGTTTCCTCTATATTAACTCTCACAGACAGGTTATAACAGCTTCACCTCTGAGCAGAGGCATATCTGTCAGGCCTTTATCACTGACTCTTCCTGAAGTGATTTGGACCCATCTTCCCCTGCTTCATTAACACAGAAGGTAAACAAGGGAGTGAGTCTTGGCAGGGAGGCAGGAGGGGCAAGGCAAAAGGGATTTCCTTTAAATAGCAACATCCTGGTTAAAAAATGGCTTGACTTGATTTAGACATAAGATGTCATAAGCAGACCTGACCCGTAAAGCTGGGTACTGCTGGAAGCTTCTGCACCTACAACCAACTCGTTTCCTTACCCTGAATGGCCTGAGCTTGAAACCTTTTCATCTAAGGATAGTTTAGTGAAAAGAATACATTTTTGTAGTCAGAAACCTGCGTTGGTGTTTGGGTTCCACCATTACTGTATGATCTCTTTGGGGTTCTTTCCTCCTAAATCTCTCTGGCTTTCTTAGCCCAGTGCCTCTCATGTGGCTTACAAGTGATGTGCTTATTACTGTTGGGACAGCAACATAGTACTGCATTGAAAAGCCTAGTCTCCTGAGCCTGATGGCCAAGGTTCAAATCCCAACCCTGGTGCTGGCTGACCTTCAGGAAGTTGCTAACCTCTCTATGCCTTGGTTTCCTAATCTATAAGATGGGAATGATGGCAACAATGCCTCATAAATTTGCTGTAAGGGTAATATTAATATAAGCACTAAGAACAGTGTGTATTCCATCCCAAACCCCATGTGTTTGCTCTGTAAGCTAAGGCCTGGGAGTTCTCCCTAGGATGAGGAGAAAGGCAACCTCATACAAATATTCTAGACTTGCAGAACTTCAGAGAGAGGTGGAGAAGCACAGATGAAGTAGTCAGAACAAGGGTAGGAGGTATTTTGGGGCCAGGAGTGCCTACTCCATCACAGGTTCCCATCCTATCTCATCACCCATGTGTAACCCAAGAATGGCCTACCAGGACCAGCCAAACAATATCACAGTCATGGTTCCAAACATCTGAGGCAGAGATGGCCCAGTGAAGAGTCCACATCAATGTTTTTCTTACAAAAACAAAACTTCACCAAACTGAACTAAAATTAAATGACATTCTGCCCTCCAAATAGATTATCAGAATCCTTCCAAAGTAGAATTGCTGGCCAACCCGAGAGCCTCCTGTTTGGTTTGTGTATTAATATGTCTGTATTGCTCCAGTTTCTCCTCTGTAATTCAAATGTGTGCTATTTTGTACTTTCCTGTTTGGCAATCAGGGTTCTCCAGAACCTGGCCTAGGGGCCACAGGGAACAAGGGAAGTGGGGATAGGGGAGGTTGTGGTTTTCCTACAACAGAAGACACTTTTCAAACTGGTAGCTGGCAGCATGTCCAGCCATTCCTTCCACCTTGTTGTGATGGCTAGAAGCCAACTTTACAGATGGGAGAGGCTGGACACAGGTTGTCTGTATTCCCAATCATGCTGGAGTATGGCCCGACACTGTCTACCCACTGCCCCCTAACAGCCAAACCAACACAGGCGTGAACTAGGTTGGTGTCTGGAACATTGGGTTGGGTGCTGGTGAGGGTGACAAGAAATAGAAGTCCTATTTCCTGCTTCCACTAATGGCTAGTCTAGTGGGGAGATGAAGTTTAAAAGTTTATGGCTATAGGACTAATCTCCAAGGTACAGAAGCTCCAGTTAGAGAAGGGAGAGGTGGAGCGCAGCCTGAATCTCAGCCTCTGAACCTCTCTTGTCTCTCTAGAATCTCTTTTGCTCTTAGAAAGAGAATCTGGGCTTCTAGGGGTATGGCAGTCAAAACAAACAAGGAAGAGGCTGGGTGTGGTGGCACACGCCTATAATCTCACCACTTTGGGAGACCAAGGCAGGGGGATCACTTGAGCTCAGGAGTTCCAGACCAGCCTGGGCAATACAGTGGCACCTTGTCTCTGCGAACAATAAAAAATTTAAAAAACTTGTTAAAATTCCCAGGGCATGGTGCCATGTACCTATAATCTCAGCTACTCAGGAAGCTGAGGTGGGAGGATTGCTTGAGCCCAGGAGTTCGACGCTACAGTGAGCCATGATCGTGCCATTGCACTCCAGCCTGGATGACAGAATAAGACTCTGTCTCACTGGTTTAAAAAAAAAAAAAAAAGACCAACAAGGAAGAGATTGATTAAGGAATAAGCAGTATTTTAATGTAAAAGTATCTAAGAAGAAACTAACTAGGATGTGTGTGCTTAAATAATTGGCACATTGATCTGTAAATATACATGGGGCCCTCTTGAATATATCAAGCACCTGAGAAGCCAGGCATAAAAGTATATCTCTATTGAACTGTCTTTGCTTCCTTTGAATATTTGTTTGGGGGAGAGTGCTAGTAAGAGCTTACAAAAGCAAGGCAAACAAGGCACACATCTTCCATAAATATAACTTCATGCTGCCTCTCCCCACCTCTAGCTCTAGCAATGTGGACCACAGTGGCACAAGTTTTGAACAAAGAACAATTTTCCAACGGCAATTGGGATTGAGTTTCCAGCACAGCTTACTAGTATGTCTCCAGAAATTGCAAACGTGCTGTTCATAAGCATATTCAGAGTGGGGGAAGACACCCTTGAGCTGCCCTCCCTTTCTCTCTCTGCTTCCATCCCCCATCCAACCATCATCAACCGAACCTAGATCCTTTTTCCCCCTGAACTGATGGTTGGATTTTCCTGCTGGCAGGCTAGAAAGCCAAGCAACAAGCAACAATGCTACCCATTTGGCTGGTCTGAGGATCAAGGACTCCTTAACTAATTAATGCATACTAACTTAGGACTCTGAGTTCCGCCCATGGTAGCATCAAGGGAAGAGCAGTACAAATCCTCTCCATGAATTAGGAGTTGATTCACACCACACCACACACACACACACACACACACACACACACACACACACATATTCCTGTCTCTCCCTTAGGCCCTGTAGAATGATTTTGCTGGTTTAAGGCATGGTTTCTAGAAGGAGAGCAAGGATAAGTAAGGCACATCTGGTTAGCAGGTAGACTGCATTTCTCCAAAAGCAGAAGTCCCTGTTAGTGTCAACCCTAGGGAAGGGGCTGCTCTTCTCACGGGACCCCAGCAGGCAGGTTCTAGGTAAAAAGAAAAGCCTGGACCATGGGCTCAAATTTTGGGCATCAACTTGGAGGAAAAGCGGGATCTGGAAGTGTTAGAATGATGCCCACCCCATGAAAGCACACCAAAAACGAGGAAAGAGGGATCTCCGTCACCCAGCTTGTCTCATAGCCCCTTCATGTTTATTTTATCATCTCCCACAGGATGACAAAAGGAGGGGTCTTGCTGATGCCAGAGTGCTCCTGGCAAAGGCAATTAAGTCAGGGCCCCACAGGGAGGCTGGCCTGGAGCCCACCAAGCCAGCCTTTTTCCTGCCCACCTGGGACACTCCACATTGTAGCCTGCCCAGGAGGGCAGAGCCAGGCTCTCTCACTCTTCCAGCTGCCCACCCATTCAAGAACTACGAACTGCTTGCTTTTCTTAGCATCACATCAGTGAATCTAGAGGAGAGGTAAAGGAACTAGAACATACTGATAACAACCACTACTATTTATCCTATGCCTCCTAGGTGCCAAGCAATGTGTGCATGGTTCTTCCACTCTGTCCTCATGGTAACTGGGTAAAGTGGCTACTGTTGTGGCTATTAATGTCCCTATTTTCCAACTGTGAAAATGGAGATCAGGTAGCCTGCAAGGAGTTTTGAATCCTAGTGGAAAAAAAAAAAAAAGGGAGGTCCCCCAGGACAGCAGACCACCTTAAAACCTTTACAAGGGATTCACACTTGTTGCAAAATAGTTCATAATTTTACTGCACCACCCCACTTTCACTGCAGAGGATCAGAGAAGAAGACTGATACCTAAAAGGAAGGACCCTTGATAAGCTCCCAGCGAGCTCCAGATTCCTTTCATCACCCACCTGCCACCCTTCCCAATCACACACACACACACACACACACACACACACACACACACACACACGTCCTCTGATTAGTAATAAAAATCTAGAAGTAATTGCCATCAGCAATATAACAATATATCATATCATCAGTTAGCCTTTTGTGTTCCCCAGCAAGGCTTTCATGGAAGAAAAACAAATAACTTAGAAACCACAAAACCACACTCACCCTAAGGTTTCTCCCAACACTGGGAGTCTGAGGTTAATTAGACTGATTAATTAAATGAGACAATGTATACGTACAAAGGTACTTTGTAACCCTGAAGCTAGACAGATGATACACTGTTATATTGCTGATGATGATTACTTGTAGATTCTTATTCTATCAAAAGGGGATAATAGCAGTTCTCGGTTCATAGGGTCAGATAACAACTGTTCAGCAACCAGGAAGGTGTTTGAGTATTGTGCTAGAAGTATATAGGGATATGGAGATAAATAAGCCTCCTAGGAACTCAAGAGCCAGAGGTAAGAGAGACCGGCAATAACACTCAAGTAAGGCAGGCTCAGCAATATAAGTCAGGATGGAAATCCAGGACAGAGCCAAGAGGACATGAAGTCTGTCTCAGGGGAGGGGTGTCAGGAACGCACCCCAGAGATGGCATCACATCTGAGCCTCAGCCCATCCTGCAGAAGAGACTCAGTTTGCTCTGTTTGACTCAGTTTAAGGCAGAAGTCTAGACCTGATCTGGGTAGGGGGAGGTAAAGAGAGCATCTGGAAATGAGGCAGAATCACAGCTGGGCTCTGAGCAAAGCCAGAGCAGATATCCTGCCTTTCCAGGAAAATGATGACTCCCCCTTCCCACCGCAAGACCACGGGGACTGGGGCTGGGGGCAGGGAGCAGCGAGCAGCCTGAGTGAAGAGGAACTCTCCGCTCTCCAGAAAAGTCCCACAAATAAGCTCTTCCTGCATCCTACCCTGATCCCCCAGGGCCGTTCTCTCTTGTCCATTTCAAAGGCCCTTTTTGTTGATGTCAAAGCCAAGGCCAGACCATTAATATGCACTCCCCATCAAGATAAGGAGTCCCAGTTCAAAGCCTGTCCTGACTAACTCTTTCCGTTAAGTAAAAATATTAATCTTGGTTTTATTTAAGCAGGTTTTTTTGGCAAGAAATGAACGCCTGTGGCTAAAAATAAACCCAAAGACACACACTCAGAAAATCTGGAAAGCTGCAAATCATTTCAACCCAAGTTTCCATCTCAGGGAAAGCTATTAAACCTGGAGGATATGAAAACCTCCCTGCCCAGGCACTCCTGCTTCTCAGTGCCTGCCTTGTGTTCCGGGGTCCCCAGGGCAGGTCTGTCCTGGGGATGCCCTATCTTGAACCTCCTGGGGAAGGAGACGAGGAGCCTTTGTGAGCTCCTGGCTCTCCTCACCTTGTGAGCAGAATGGATTTCTGCTTGAGTGGCCTGGGAAACACTCAGGGCCTCTGCTGACATCTGTTGTAGATGAAATGAAAAGCCAGGGAGGGGAGGGAAGGGAACACAGGCTCAGGAAGGTCAGGCTGCCTGGAACTTTGAGATTGCCCAAAAGAACACAACACAAAATCGGCATCCCATGCTGGCTTTCATGTGTTAAGCCACAACCTCAATTTTACACAATGAAATGACCAAATTTAAGAGTCACTCCTTTTAGGTATATGCCTAGACTTGGGATGAATGCATTTGATGTTTAACTGCTTAAAGTCAGCTACACTTGATTTCTTCCTGGAGCCACCAGCAATTTGGGAGAAAGGTACAGATCCCTTGGCCTGGAACAGGGCAAAAGTCCCAGGGCTGGCTGATTCCTGGTTTCAAGGCCAACTTACCTGGAGAGGGAGGACTTCGAATCTCAGAAAAGTGATGGTGTTTCTGTGACCTGGGTTTCTAAGGGTCCAATGAGGCAACTGCCCCAAAGTGTTCACCAAGCATGATTAGAATCACTGAGGCTTTTACTCTGTAAAGGGCTGTCAGGTGAGAAATGTCAAAGCCCCAAAGGATAGACAATGGGAAACACAGTCCTTCTCCCATAAGTCCCCGACATTGTCCCAGGAACAAATGGGTTCCACAATCCTCATTTACATCCTCACCTACACCTTGGGTTTGCAGCATCTATGGGATTATTACACCTCCCTTGGGTTTGCAGCATCTACGGGATTATTCTGCATTGCTCAGGGACATATATATGGCCCTGCAGAGCCGGGACTACACCTCAAGTCCTCTTACTCTAAAGCTTCCAGCCCATGTCACTATATGAACCTGTCCTATGGTGCTCCTTGCCTGGGTGAGAATCACTTCCTCCCTGTGCATCTGCCTGCACCTTTGGCTTCCTGCAAATGCCACCCAGCTGAAATGCCACCTCCTACAGGAAGCCGTCTGCCCACCCCAGGCCAACCTAGTCCACCTCTCTTCTGCTCGACTTTCCTCTCTTTCTTCAAGCATGTGTTCTTCTTTAACGATCAGTTCCTTGGACACTCACTAGCATCACTAATTACCAGATGGCAGGGACTACATGTGAGACTCCAGCACCTGGCATAGAGCCTAGAATGTGGCCAGGGTTCCCAAAAATGTTGAATGAATGAATGAGGCTGTGGGAGGGAGCCAGAGGTAATACAATAGCAAAGACGGGGGATGGTTTTGTGTTTGGCTTCTTGGAGTGCTGGGTCAGGAGTTCTTGTTCCATAGGGTTACTCAGAAAAGGAAGAGGCAGGTAAAAATGTGATCTGGAGGAGAACTTGTTGATGTGTCTATGGAAGGACAGCACCCAAATGCTACCAAAACATGAGGAACCCAAGGCTTAGCACCCTAAAGGAAGTCAGTGGTGACACCAAAATTAGCCCCAGGGAGTCTCCACCCAAGGCACTCCTTGCCAGACCTGCTGACTCCTCTACAGGCCTCCTGGCCTGCAGCTGCCCCTCTTCCTCATGGAAGCTCTCAGGAAATATGAAGAGCCTGGCAGGCTGTTTCTTCAGGCCCCATCTCCCTCTCTGCCTTAGTGTTTGTTGTTTGTTTTATTTTGTTTTCTTTTGCCCTCCTACTCCCACTTCTCCCCTTTCTCCTCCTCCTCCTCTCCCTCTTCTTCCTCCTTCCCATTCTCCCCTTCCTCCTCCCCCTTTGCCTCCTCCTTCCCCTTCTCCTCCTCCTCCTCCTACTCCTTTTTCTTTTTCTTCTTCTTCTCAAGTATACTTGAAATTCATTGATTCACTCATCTACTATTTATTCAGAAGTATTTGAGGAACTATGCATCTCAGATCCTGTGCCATGTCTTGGGGATTCAGTAATAAGCAGATGGACAAAGTTCCTAGCTTTAAGAACCTTATTTTATTCTTGTGAGGCAAGAAGACAGGTGGTTATAGTTCAGTGAGCCACAGGAGCGTGCAGTAGACACACCCGGCCAGCCTGGAGGTGCTGGAGGGAGACATCCTGCCTGAGAGGGGATCAGAGAAATCACTAGAGACAGTCAAGAGAAAGAGAAAGGAAAGGCCCTTCTGGTCATGGTTGAAGCAGAAGGAGAGGCCTGGAGGCTGGAGAGTCTGGCCCATTGGAGACACAGAAAACATAAAGTCCAACAAACAACAGGTGATAATTCCCAGCCTGGTAGGTTGGGTCTTGCTCCAACATGGGACAGTGCCATTTCTTGGGTGGCTTCTCCCTGAGGCCAATGATAAAGACTTATCACTCTGTCACTGCCCATAGACTTTAGCATTGCATGTATCCAAATGGATGCCCAAACAGTCCATTGATAGGAGGCGCCCAAAGCCCCAAGAAACCCCTAGAAACAAGTCTGGGTCTTTGCCTCAGACCCACAAATTATCTCATTCCAGTGCATATCCCATTTCTAATCTTCAAAGTGAATATTTAATGAATCTCTGTCTCCCTCTATACCTTCTCTCCTCCCAAGCCTTTTCACCTCTTGGAGTAGTTTCGCCTTGGGTATTATGGCTGGGCATCTGTGCTGTGCTCTGAGGAAACACCAAGTCTAAGGGGCACACTAACCTCTCAAAAGATTAAGTCCACTCAGGGGTCAGAGGCGCCGACTTGCTCACTGCCATACACATGCACTCGGTGAGGGAGGCTGAGACCACCCCCTATCCCCTGAGAGTGCTCTAGCCTCTCCACAGGAGCCCATGGGAAACTTTATCCCACACAAGTGGCCACCAGAATAGCAGCATGGTCTTCAACCACAGCCCCTTTGAAGCAGTGCCCAGAAAAATACCATGCCCTCAAACGGTTCTCAGAACTTCTAGCTTTCAGGTCGGGGCATTTGTGAAGCCCAAACAGCTGGCAACATCTCAGGAGCCATCTATAGCATTTTGTTTTTCTCCTCATTGGGATTTTGTTTGCTAGGAGTGCTGAGGGACTCCGGGATAGGTCTAGGAGCAGGTCCACGGTTAGCCAAAGGACCACCCTCCTTTGCACAGTAGACCTGCGGATGCGCCTTTGCAGACAGTAAATCTGTTCCCAGAATGCACCAGGAATGGGCAGGAGATGTTCTTGTGGTTTGAACAAGAGTCAATGGCTGCTCTGTCTCTGGAGTTTATACAGCACAGATGCCAAGGAGACTCTGGTACATCTGTAACTTACTCTTCCTGTGACTTTAAAAATAGTGTAGGCTTTCCTCACCTTTAAGTTCCACAAGCTTCATCCTGAAAGGTCCTGGACGCCCAGGGACATGGTTTGGAAGGCCCAACTGCTTTAGCAGGTGTTCCCTACCCAGGCTCACGCAGTACCTCCCCACCAGCTTGCAACCACGTCACTCACGTAGTGGGCACTCAGATAGAAACAGGTGTGAGAAAAATGAGCCCATACATAGGTCTTCAAGCCCTAAGACTGTTATCAGGAAACCATAATGCTGATGGTATGGAGGAATGATTAGAGATAAGATCCAAGTCCTTTTAAGGAAACCTTTGTTTTAAATAAAATAAATAAGTAAAGAATGCTAACTGCTGCCCTCTTTGGTCAAAGTAGATAATGGCAGAATCATAAAGCCAAACCTCTTATTTCTGCACAACTTGCCCTGGCCTCGCAGTGTGACAGGGAGATGGAGTTATTGATAAAGAAGAAAAAGACCATCTACCCTATAAACATCTTGTCTGTGCAATCATAGTGCTAAACCTTTTATTCATTCAGTATTAATTGAGTGCTTACTATGTGCCACACACTGTGTCAGGTGGCAGAAACAGAAAAGCAAACAAGACAGACACACTTTACAAACAGTATCTCTTATTCTTAAAACCAACTCCCAAAATGTGTAACTTTCTTTCCACTGAGTATAGAAAGAAAACAAGTCTCAGGATCATTAAGAAACTTGTCAGAGGCCACACAGCTGGGAATCCAAATATGCCCAGCAGCAAAGCTCATTCTCTTTCTACTACAAAACATTTAACAAATCTGAAACACCCCACCCAGTCAAATGCATTGGAAATGCAGAGACAGGGAAAATTCCCAAGGCTGAATTATGAGAGAAGGGCTTGTATAAATCACAGTTGGTGAGAACTTTGAGGTGGAGTTAACTCCCCATAACTCTTGTAATGTCTAAGAATCTCATCCAGTGGTGAAGTCTGGATTCAAATCTCCACTTACAGGCTGGGTGGACCCCAGGGCTCTCAATGCCAGGTTGAGGGTACCTTAGTTTGCAGACAAAGGGCAGGAAGAGAGAAGTCCAGAAGCCCCATGGATTGAAGACAGGGAGCTCAGGCCTTAGGACCAAAGAGAATGGCAAGGGGCGAATAAGCATACATTTTTGGACATCTGATCAGCAGCCCTGGTCCAAGTTTCTCAGTTGCAAAGTCTTGGGGTTTTGCACATGCCATTCTATCTGCATGAGGACCCCCTTCTGCTCCCCATTACCTATCAACTGCCGCTCATACTTCACATTTAAAATCAAAGGACACTTCCTCATGTAAAGCCATCCCCAGCCACCTCCTGCAAACATCAGACTAGAACAGAACCACTGTTTTCTATTCTCAGGGGCCCTGGTGTATATGTAAGTATATGTTTGTAGATTCATTTGAGTAATGTCTGATCCTCATTCCTCCCTGCCCCACACACTCACTAAATTCTGCCAGGATTACATCTTGCTTTGCTTACCATTGTATCTAACTGCAGCATCTCACAGTGTCTGGAACATAGTAGGTGCTCAGTAAATAGTTTCTGGGTGAAATAAGACATCTTCTCCATCTTGGCCTTATTGATTGCTTCCTAAGAAGAGTCTATCACCCTGTTTTTCTCTGCTGTGCACTCCCTCACTCACTATATACAACTAGCTGTAGCATTCCAATGCCAGTTCTACTGCATGAGCTGACCCAGAAGAATGTGTAGGGTTTTGATCATGGAAAGAAAAGAAGGAGGACAGTCCAGGCAATGGAAACAGCACAAACAAGGGCACAGCAAACAAACCAAGCATGGCATGTCAGAGGTCACATGGCTGAGGACTGCAAAGACCCTGGCTGGAGAGAAGAAGAGGAGGCCGCTAGTTCATTCTGACTGAAGCGAATGTCCAGTTCCTTGGGTGACAGACATAAGCTTGAATGGAGGACTCCTTAGGTCTGTTCCACAAACTAGGTCTGTTTGTAGATCCAGCAGTTTCTGGGTCTCATGCAGACCCCTCTCTAGATACCAGAATGGTGCCCTGTATGAGATGGGAATCATATTTTCTGGGCGTATGGGCTACCTGGAGTGCACCTCTCCCCACACAGCATTGAGCCGGCTATCTCTTTGAAGAGGAGCTGTAATAATAAACTGCACATGCCTGCTTCTGGACACTGGAGTCCTCTAGTGCAATTACCACACCACAAAGTATCTGCAAAGCACACATAGTACTAGCCACCTCCCCCTGCCACCTCCACTGCACATCTGAAGGCTGGTAGGGTTTTGCCTAAGTGACCAGTGACCGCATGTGACACTTCTGGCTCTGCCTGCCCATGGGAGGCTCCTATTAAAAGGTGGGCTCCGCCAGGTGCAGTGGCTCACACCTGTAATCCCACCACTTTGGGAGGGCAAGGCAGGCTGATCACCTGAGGTCAGGAGTTTAAGACCAGCCTGGCCAACATAGTGAAACCCCGTCTGTACTCAAAATAGCATGCCAGTCTGGTTAGCCTGAATTGGGAGCCCCTCATTTTCATCTCTGGGTCCTCCCTGCCTTCCAAGCATGTTTAAACTACAGCACAGCGGCATGGGCACATTTCACAGGCCACAGACGCTAGGTTGGGTGGGACCTGCAGGGTCACTCAGTGTAATCTCCTTTGAATTTATTCTACAGTCCCATTCTAAGGATAAGCTGCCCAGTGTGCAACCATCTCTGACCTAGGTCAGCCTGTTCTATGTCAAGCCAGTTTTTTGACTGTAAAAAATTCCCCTTTGGACTGCCTCCCTGTGGCTTTCTCCCACCTAGTTGACATCTTGGGTTTCCAAGAAAACAAGATATTTGAAAAGAGTGGTCGTGTTTCCAAGATCATCTCCAGGATAAATATTTTCATAGATTTGGATGGTCTCTCCCTGCTTAAGACATAGTCCCATGTCCTTTGACCATCTCAGCCTTGCTGGGGGCCAGTGACTCTCTAATTGCTTTGTCAAGGTATAAATGCAAATTTCTCGGGAGCCACTGGTCAGTATACAAAGTTGAGAGTTCACCTTCCCTACTTGGAATATTTTTACTGCTGGTAGGATAGCTTATGACTTTACCATCATCCATTAAGTACTTCTAGTGTTAAAACATGTGTTAAGATGGTAGATCTTCCTGGGCACAGTGGCTCGGGCCTGTAATCCCAGTCCTTTGGGAGGCCAAGGCAGGTGAATCCCTTGAGCTCAAGAGTTTGAGACCAGCCTGGGCAGCATGGTGAAACCCCGACTCCACAAAACACACACACACACACACACACACACACACACACACACACACACACACACAAATTAGCTGGGTGTGGTAGTATGTACCTGCAATCCCAGCTACTTGGGAGGCTGAGGCAAAAGGATCACTTGAGCCTAGAAAGTTGAGGCTGCAGTGAGCCAAGATCATGTTACTGCATTCCAGCTGAGCGACAGAGTGAAAAAAGGGGTGGGGGGTGCCGATATATCTCACATTAAGGGTTATCACAGTAAAATAAAATAAAACAGGGTTTTCAAACCAGACTCTGGCTCCCAACTTTGATGTAATTTGGTAAATAAACCTACTCTACTAAATAACTGTACTCATCTGGGTGGCCAAGTACAATAATTTTTTTTGGAAAAACAAAAGAAAAAAGGCTTATTATATAGAAAGTATTGAATAGCAAGAAAAGCCCTGGGCCAGGAGTTGGAAGCTATATTCTCTTTCTACTTCTTCCATTCATTTTCTATATGAGTTTGACAAATCATTTCCCCTTGGAGCCCTTGTTTTTTATTGTACAAACTGAACCCGTTGGACTGGACATATTCTAGTGTCCCAGTTAACCTTAGAATCTAAGAGTCCATCCCATCACCTTATATTTCTAACTCATGCATTTCCCCTGTGTTCTACTTTCTCTTCATTGTAATGGTCCAAGTTGTCATGTGCTCCCTGTTTGCTAGGTTCTAGAATCACATGTCTGAAAAGTCAGACTTGAGCAAGACATTACGGTGCTTCAGCTGCCTTTTCTAGCTTTGTCTTCAATCTGTTTCTCAGCCTAGGATCTATCTGGATGATCTGCACTTGCTAAAACCAGGAACAGAAACAAGTACAGATTTGGCCCCTAATCATCCCACCTGGTTCATCAGCTGCACCATTCAAACTGAGAGGGGCCCATTTGTTAACTAGTGGGACACTGCTGATCTGTGACAATGCTGACAGCCTGTCGTGCCTACCCCTGTCTGCCATTGAAGAGGGCTGATCATTCAGCTCCTTGCCTCAATTTTAGTGACCCTCAACAATCTGTTTTCTTTATTAGCCACTATCTTTTTTTGGTGGAGGTGGTGGCGGGGCAGTAACATCCTATTTTCCAGGCTGACAATCTAGCCAAGAATAAATTAGTAACAATGAAACAAACCTGGGATAACCTCACAGGTTAAAGTACATTAGGGGAGCACTGGACGTTAATGCCAGGGGGGGCAGGTGGAGTCTGGTGTTAATGCTAAGTAAGGTCTTTCGCTCTGTGTTCCAAAATCTACATACATAAGAATTCTAAGGAATGCCAAGAAGATGAGGGCTTCTGCCTTCAATCTTCCAATTATATGCTAATCCTCAGTAATAAAAATCCTCAGTAATAAAATCCTCAGTAATAAAAATGCTTCCAGGTTAGCATCTCCATGGGGACTAGGCTCTACTGCCCCCCACCCCCACATATCAATTGGAGATGGTCACAGCCTTGAAGAGGAAAATCCAGTCCCCCTGATCATCAGGACAGCTCTCACAGACAAGTAGACTCTTCAGAGGACATCAGCCCGCTCTAATGTTCTGACTTAACTTTAAACAACTCACCTCTCCTCTGGATCTCTTCAATTCCCTGGGACACCATCTTCCCTCTTTTTTTTTTTTTTTTTTTTTTTTTTTTGGAGTTTCACTCAAGTTACCCAGGCTGGAGTGCAATGGTGCGATCTCGGCTCACCGCAACCTCCGCCTCCTGGGTTCAGGCAATTCTCCTGCCTCAGCCTCCTGAGTAGCTGGGATTACAGGCACGTGCCACCAAGCCCAGCTAATTTTTTGTATTTTTAGTAGAGACAGGGTTTCACCATGTTGACCAGGATGGTCTCGATTTCTTGACCTCGTGATCCACCCGCCTCGGCCTCCCAAAGTGCTGGGATTACAGGCTTGAGCCACCGCGCCTGGCTCATCTTCCCTCTTAAGAAAGGTAGAGCATCTCGGATGGCTGATTTTTTCTGACGCTTTTGAGAGCCTCAGAAAAAAGCTGTTTTTAAAACAGGAAGGAGCTCTCTTCTGCCTCAGGCTCCCACACCCTCCTAAAGGGCATGCTTCATTCGTAAGGACCACGCTGCCACCTTGATCTCCACTTGAACCTCAGCCCAACATGAACCTAGCCAGCCTACATCCCAGCCATGGAAGCTGTTATTTTTGAAACAGAAGGAATATTCAATATTTTTTCCTCTGTCAATATTTTTACCTTCATTTTTCTCCTTTTCCCCACCCCTGTGCCCCCGGTTGAGGAAAAAAACATTTTTTTTTAAAGGCTAAACAAAAACAAAACCCCATCCAGGCTGAGATCAGCAGATCATGGTGTTCTGGGTGGATTTTGCTACGTGCCAGCAAAGACCGTCAGCAAGATCTGCAGGAAACACCTTGCAGAATCCACTGGGAGAAGCCAGGGGCCGCAGAGAAGCATGCGGCGGATACACTTGTGGTCCATGTGACTGGCTGGCTCCCTAGCCCTGGGTACAGGAAACGACC
Organism: Cebus imitator; assembly: GCF_001604975.1. Classification (NCBI taxonomy): domain Eukaryota; kingdom Metazoa; phylum Chordata; class Mammalia; order Primates; family Cebidae; genus Cebus; species Cebus imitator. The sequence continues at coordinate 496,836 of NW_016107412.1, read as the reverse complement.
GTGGGATTCCAGGGCCCTGGGGGGCAGACACACAGCTGTGCAGGGGGGCCCTGTGGATCCCTCTGGTGTTTTCCAGCGAGAATTCCTTTAACTTGCCTATCTATTCCCAGCTGCCAGTGCAGGAACTATGCTGAGGGGACACGATAAGAAAGGTTGCAAGCAGCTTCCCAATAGCTTTCCTTTCCAGTATTTGGCTGAAGCTCTGACACAGGGCAAGGACATGAGGACTCGGGCATCAGAGACCCTGGGGTTGAATCTCAGCTCCAGCTTCTCCTAGTTATAGACAGTTGGGCAGAGCATTTAACCTCTTTTCACCTTGAAAAGGGAGATGCTATCATACAAGGCTCATAGCATGTTGTAGGCATTAAGGGAGAGACTGCCCTTGAGGGACTTTGCACAGCGTCTGCTGCAAAGTAACCACTCAGTAAACAGCAGCGGTGATGACTATTTTGCAAGAGGCCCCCTTTCCCAAGGCAGTGAAGAGGCTAGAGAGTAGTGGGAAAAAGGATGAAGGGGTTCCAAGAAGAGAGAAAGAAAATGCAAAGTACTAGCTGGGACCCATACCAGGCCTTGCAAGCTCACAGCAGCCTGGCTGCCAACCTTCCTCCTCCTGAAATGTCGGCTGCCCCACTTACTCTTGTTCAGGGCATTTCAGTTTCAGGTCAGGTTGAAGCGAGGGACATTGACTGGTATCAGTCCAAATGCAGTGAACACCCCAGAGCAGTGCAGAGAGGCCCAACAAGAGGCAGGGAGAGGAGGCGTCTCTGGAAAATGCTCATTTCGCATCTTGGTCCCAACAGTGGGGTCTAGTTTGGTTGGGCCAAAAGTGGTTTGTCAGAGTGCATGGTGAGGCATCCCCCCAAACCTTCCTTCTGGAGGAGCTGTGGGTGTGGGAAGCCAGCGCTGATGTGCAAAGTGAGAAATGAGAGCCATGGAGTTGGCAGGCCTGCCTGGGCCAGGGTCAGTGCCCAGGGACCAGCATTGTCCTGGCTGGAGGAGGGAACAGCTAGTGGTCAGCAGTCTGTGCAGAGGCTGGGGTAGAATGAAGGCCAGACCCAGTCCAATTAGGGTCTGATGGAAACCAGGGCCATTTTTCACAAAGCCGGAGGCGGGCGGCCCTGCAGCGGTGGGGATGCTGGCTAGATAGAGCATCTGGCACCGATCAATTCCCAGGCCAAGAAGCGAGCCTACATGTGGGTGCAAATGAAATGCCGAAGGCCCTGGGGCCCCCGCCCCCTCCGTCTTTGCCGTAATGAAGTGCCAACTGGGAGCCAGCTGGGCAAAGGGACATGTTTCCTTGCTCCGTCCACTGGTTGGTAATAATTACGGGCATTCTTTCGGCACCAACAGGAATAGTAAGCTGGGGGAGCAGTTCTTTGAACCACCAGGCATGATGATGAAAGGAGGGCTTAGATCAAAGAGGGTATCAATAATGTTCAGCGCAGCTCATGCTTCCCTGGCTTGGGACTGAAGCCGGCAATGGGGTGGGGGTGCTGCTAAGAAGTGCTGAGCTGAATTAAGCAGTTCCTCTTTCATACCCGCCCGTCTTCTTCAGAGGTACACTCTGAGGGTAGAAATTGTGCCAGTTTCAGCTGGTTCCATGTGCCAAGTTCAAGTCCACTACAGGGAGCAGGCTGGTGGTCTCCCTCAACCCTCAAGACTGCCCCTGGGGCAAAGGGGAGGCAAGGACCAATGTGCCCAAGATCTTTGTTTTTGTCTTTCCCTTCCCCATTGTGGGGACCTCTAATGAGAGAGGAAGAATATGAATTTCCATATGTGACTTTCTCCCCAAGCTTGGCTGACATACTCTTCAGGCGCTACACCCCTCCCCACCCCTGGCTCCAGCACTGAATCTGGGAAGGCTCAGTCCAGCGTGCTGATGAGGCAAACACCGGGAAGGAAAGAACTCTGTCTCCCAGAACCAGCCAAGAGAGCCCATAATGGGTAGACAAGAACTCCCGCTGGATCAGGAAACCTTGGTTCCAACTGCCTGGACCACTAACTCATGGGGTAGCATTGGGCAGGTCACTTCCTGCCCCTGGGCCTGCTTTCCCAACTGGAAAGCAAAGAGATTGAATAAAGGCCCTTAAAGTCTAAGCATGAGTGTCCCCTGCTTGTGGTCTAGAAAGTTCATCTAGGAGAGTAGAAAAGAATTCCTTCAATTCTGCTCCTTCCTTCCTGGGTACACAGCACCCAGCCAGGAGTTGGATCTCTGACCTCTTTCTGAGGCTGGCTATAACACAGCATCTGACAGATGGCAGAATCTCCCAGAGGCCCGTATCTCTGAAAGATTTTCTACTTCACATCAACATAAAAGAATGTCATCCTGAGAGGCTTTCTGCTCCTAAGTGGCCCCTTAAGAACTTTTCTTCTTGAGTTTCATCCACTTGAAGGTTGGAGCACTGGAGCTAAGTTTGAGTTCAGCATAGCCACTCACTAGCTGGGGAACCAGGGCAAGACACTTCACCCCTCTGAGCCTCCATTTCCTAGCTGTCAAAAGGGCATTCTTTCATGCATTTAACAAATGTTAGAGTTTCAAGTATCTTCTAGGTGGTAAACAAGACAAACAAGATTTCTGCTCTCCTGGTGCCTAAGTAATGGTGGAAGAATCAGATGAAACAGTAAAACAAAAACCCAATGTGATGTCAGGTGCTAGGAGGCACGGGGGAATAGAGAATGAGGCTGTGGGGAGGGAAAGGGAGGCAAGGAAGGCCTCTCTACAAAGGTGGCATTTAAGTTGAGACCTTCATGATGAGAAGGGGCCAGCCAATGAGTATCTGGAGATGAGGTTTTCCTGGAAGAGTGGATAGCAAGTTCAGTGGAGACAGTGACAAACCTGGAGCCTGGAGAATTTGAGGAATAGCTCGAAGTGTGTGGCAACAGCAAGCCCATGGGCAACAGAGGCCAGATCCCATAGAAACTTCTAGAGCCTGCTAAGGAATTAAGCTACTGGAGGGCTTGAGCAGGGCATTGGCAGAGATGTGACTGACATTTTTTAAAGTTCACTGTCTGCTTGTTGGAGAAGGGATTGTGGTGGGGGGAGTAAAAGCAAGGGAGTTCATAATAGTCATGACCACCCCTTCCTTGGTCATTGTAAAGCTTACATGAGATTCATCCTGATGCCTAGAAAAGCCCAGAGGCACAGGAGGAGGTAGAGATCATCACATGTTTTAAAATCCATCTGTACAAGTAGGAGCTTGCAGGGCCTGGCACCAGGCTGTTTGGAACTGTGTTCCTGTATAGATTTCAAGGAAACAGGGTAGGGTGGCAGATTCTATCCTGCCTGAGCTATGCAGCTGTCCAGGCCCAGATGAATTCACATATTTAAACTTGGAGCTTTGCTATAGGCCATGCCTGGCTCTGTTTTTGCCGCTGGTGCCGGACAGGGTAAGCTAACACCCAGCAATGTGGAGAAGCTGACACTCTACACAAAATCACTCACTGAATTCCTGGCCAAAGCTCATCTCTCCTGCCCTCATTTTCAGGACTGGGAAGGAAAGAGCAGGAGAGGCTGGAGATTTATTCACTAGGGGATTTTTAACTTCAGTGTGGGCCCCTGTGAGGACAATGATCAGCAAAACTCCAGTGTTCCAGTGAACAAATCTCAGTGCTCAGAGCAGCAGGGACTGAAAGCATCTTGGGTTCCAGCTCGCTTCCTTCAGCTAGGGTTTGGAGCTGGAGGCCTGGATTCAAATCCTGTCTCTGCCTCTAGGTTCCCTCAAGTAGAATAAGATCAGTGGCAGCAACCTCCTGGGGCTGTCCTGGGGATCAAGTGGGAGAGCAGGATGCAAAAACCCTGCTTCATACCTGCCACATGTACTCACTCCCACATGAACTCACTCTCCCACAAACTCTTTCTGAGTGGCAGGCTTGGGACTGGACAGTGGATGCCCTGGTGCCTGAAACATTCGCAGAATCTGAAGACACATAGTACATTTGATTCTAGCTCACATATAATGCTATATAAGATTCCAGGAAGTTCAGAGAAGAGAATAGTCAACAGGATGACATGTAGTGAATATCCAGTTGTTGTTGGCTTTTTTCTTTTAAAGTATTAACTTCGCAAGACTCTGCCTGCCATCTGTATAATGCAGATATTGAACTTTCCCAAAATTTAACAAAATGGGACTGACTTCCCACTTTCTCCATGCTCTTTATTTTCTTTTTAAATTTTATTTATTATTTATTTATTTTTGAGATGGAGCTTGCTCTGTTTCCCAGGCTGGAGTGCAGTGGCACAGTCATGACTCACTGCAACCTCCACCTCCTGGGTTCAAGTGATTCTCTTGCCTCAGCCCTCTGAGTCGCTGGGATTATAGGTGTGCACCACCACGCTGAGCTAATTTTTGTATTTTTAGAAGAGACAGGGTTTTATCATCATGGCCAGGCTGGTCTCGAACTCCTGACCTCAAGTGATCCTCCTGCCTGAGCCTCCCAAAGTGCTGGGATTACAGGTGTGAGCCACCATGCCCAGCTCATTATTTCCTTTTTAACTTAAGTAATACAACTTCACTAAAGAAAGGATGGGGGGAAAAAAGTAAACAAACGAACAAACAAAAATCTATAAAATAATTGTGTAAATAACCTAAACTCCCACTGTCCAGTTATAACTATGCTTTGTGTTTATATTACCCTCAAGACTTTTCCCTATGCCAATATAAATCTGTGGATATGTCCTCTTCTAATAGAATCACACAGAAAGTGCTTGGTGATCTGGTTTATTTCAATCCCAATATATCTGTTCATATACTCTGCCTTATCCCTTTGAATGGCTATATTGTTTTCAATTGCATAGGTACAGAACTGTTAGTTGGATACTTTTATAAACAACTTATGAGAAACATCCCTTGTATGTTTATATCTGTACATACACATATACACAGATATTTATTATATATACAAGTGCACGCACACACACACCTTAGCATACTTACCTGATTATTTCCTCTGGTTCTAGAAGTTATTTCCTCTTTCTAAACCTGTCGTTTTAGTAGTGACTGAATCCAAGTCAGTAACCCCTTCTGCCAGCCATCAACCGGCCACCCTGAAGACCTCTACATGCAGCATTTGGTATAACTAAGGAAGCCTTAGACACAGTTTCTCAGGTCCCACAAGCTTACTCTTACCTCCCCCATGTCCTTCTACCCACTGCCCCTGTCTCTACCCCCTAGAAGCCAGCTGTTGACCAAACCTGAAAGAAATCCTATCTGCCTGAGTCCTGTCCCTTTTCTACCCTCATTGGACCCAGCCTGTGATTTCCAAGTTCCAAGGTCTGAGTAGACATCCCAAGACAGGAGGGGCCAGGAAGAGCCTAATCATTTATGTCATTAAGTCACTGCTCAAGGCCACCTCCCCAAACAAGGTCCCTTTCTGCCTTCTGTGTGTTCCTTTTCTTATAAAAGCACTCTGGTTGTCATGGGCAATCTTAGTATTCTGGATGAGTAGGGAGCATCTCTTTTGGTCAAGGAGTGAATGCAAACTGCCATCCCTTTGCTCAGTATCAAAGACATCTGCTCGAACACTGGTTCAGAAGCAAAAGAACGACATCGAAAGCAGAGGAAATGGATCCAAATGTTTCCTATGAAGGGAGTCATCATAATACCCATTCAGTGAATACAAGTAACTTCCTTTTATTTGTATACAAGGAATTTACATCACACATGCATGCCTCTAAGCAGTCCGCATTCGGGGATATATATGTATAATACATATATACATATAAATATATATATATAAAATACATATATACTCCATTTTAAAAGGGCAATTCCTCCCACTCCTGATTCTTCAGTGAGTTTCAGATAGGGATCTGCTATTGTCTCTGGTGGTGCCAGTCCCTATATGACTCTGGGGTTTAAAGACAGATCCCGAGATTGACTTTCGTGATACCCTCTCTCTCACACCTCAGCTGCTCAACCTGAGGCTACTTGACAACAACAAAAAAATAGTGATCTGTCACAACACTGAAGGAACAGCTGGCTCAGGTGGAGTTATGGAGCAATGGCACTGTATTTTACAGGAATGTAAGGGCTTTTTGACTTTCCATGGGCTGACTTCATAAAATATCACTCCATGACTCTTATAGCTATAGGTGTCAAAAGACCTTCACCTATAATCATCTGTGGCAGGGCACTGTCGGGATGCCCCATCTTACAGGAGTGGCAATGGGCTCTGGAAGTAAAGTGACTTGCCTCTGACCACATGGATGGCTGGGGAGTTCATTCTGACCGCACCCCACGTCTTTTCACTCCAAGTCTGGAGCTGCCTCCCTTGCTCCTATATGGCCTATTACTGGCACCAAGGGAGCCCACCAAGCTTCTTCCTGCTCTGCCAGTTACCAAACTGTCTGTCCAGAGACATACCCTCACATCCCCCTAAGTTGCTCTTGGCAATGCTTCTCCTTCCCTCCAATTGCTACTCTTGCTGGTGGCTGTTCACCCAATCCCAGACCACCACTCTCCAGGCCTGGTTGGTTCTGTGCTAATCCACTGGACCCTGGCTGTTTTGGGGCTGGGACACAGAGGACCCACTGCATCGTGGATTCTGAGAGGAGACTCTCTTTGGCCACCTCCAGGTGCAAATTTGGCTCATCTATTTAAGAGAGAGGCAGAGGATATCTACCCCACCCACAGCTTCCAAATGCAATAGACATTTAGATTAATTTGGGGATAAACAATGGACTCCATTGCCTGGTTACTTCTTAAAACTAAGTTTCCAGAAGTAAGATTGCTAGTTAAAGGGTATGTACATTTTTGAGGCTTCTCGGATGCACACACTTCCCTCCCCAGAGGTCACATCAGTTGCTTTTCCTCAGTGGCCTGTGAAGCTGAGAGACCAAACTCCAAGAGGATAGGAAATGCAAGTCCCAGATTCCCCACGCTGCTCTGCCAAGTCCAGGGACATCATCTGGAAATCCCCAAAGGCATCAGCACATGAAGCACATCCCATGCAGGGGAAATGCCCTGTGATCACACCCAGAGATAGCGAGGAAGACTGTGGGCACTGTAGCCAGCCTCGGAGATGAGGAGTTGGGGAAAGGACACACAGAGCTCCAACTTCTTGCAGAATAATCAGAAGGAGGCAGTGGAAGTCAGTGAGTGACAGGGGAACCATAAGGCCCTTTTTGTCTCCCAGGAAGTATCCCTCCACTGAGTGGGATATATGGTGAGAAGAGGAGCTACATGGGACAGTGACAAATACTTGGTTCAGCAATCCAACCCATGAAAGCTGCTTCCCCCCATTCCTCACCCACTGTGTGACTTTGAGAAAGGGCTTCACTTCTCTGGGCCTCCACTTTTCCATCCAATTTGCCTTGCCCCTCAGCTGAGATCTTAATTCTGTGATTTCAGAACCAGCCTGAAGACCAGGGCAGACAGGTCTCCACTCCATCCCTGTCTATTTACCAGGTCATTCACCTTTCTTTGGACTATCCATTATATTGATAAATCCATTTCTATAAACTCTAGTTATGAGAGCCACACCCACCTTCTTTGACTTCTGAGTTTAATAGCACGGCACTGATGACACCTTAGCAGTTGGCAGAAGAGGAAGTGCAGATCTTCATTGGAATGTAAGGAATGTGCTTTTCAAATTCAGCTTCAGCTCAGCCTCTCCTGAAAGTCTGTCACTGCTGGCATCTCTCACCCACCTGCATTATAAATGGGGTCTTTCCCACTTTGCAATTGGGAAAACCAAGACTCAGAATTTACATTTTAGTCAACTAACTCCAGTGGTAAAAGGCAAAAATGGGATTCCATCTCAATTTTCTTTGACTTTAAGTTCATCTCTTTCAATGTCCTCTACTGTCTCTCCCAACCAGCCCTTCAGAAGAACCTGGGAGACTACACTGGTGGGTATTCTTCACGCTCAAAAGTATGAATTCTCTAGTGCAGGGATGAGATCATACTGAAAGTGCATGAAGCCACCTGGATTTCTCAGACTGGTCATGCTTGGCTCAGAGACCTTGAAGCCAATTAACATGTCTCTCTTTATCCTTTATCATCCATAAAATAAGCAGTGAGAGAATTAATTAGCAATATCTGCCAAAATCTGTCCTTTTTATCCTTCATACATCACTTCTAATCTAATAAGTTAACAGTTAACCTCCTTCCAAGAATCCACAGCTATTGACTTGGTTTTTAAATAGGTGTGAGTAAGCTTCTGTGATCCTCCACCCTAGAACATATCCCAAGCCCCAAACCTCCCCTTTGTCCCAGGTGCTCCTTGGTGCAAGGGGTAATCAGGTCCTGGTGATGCCATGACTTATGTTCTCTGGGCCCCTGTCTATCCCTAAGCAAGCATGTGGCAGAAGCAGGATATTCCAACTAAGCATGAGTCAGGAAAAGTCTCAGCCTGACCCTAAAGACTGTCTCCATCCTTAAAGTAAATGGGGTTAAGGGGAAAAAAAGCCAAACAGCCAGGTGCCCATGGGTCACAGATTTCAGGTGCAGGTTTTCCAGGCCCCCAGGTGATGCCGGGTGCTGCAGTGGAACCGGTAGATGGGCAGAGGAGGAGGACACACACACGCAAAGGAGAAGGACACACAGAGTAGAACACACAACACACACATGGAGAAGAAAGGAAGAATGCTGAGGAAATGCCCTGTGATCATGCTCTGAGGGAGTGAAGAAGGCCTTGGGCACAGGAGCCAGCCTCAGAGATGACCTGATCAGGGTGAAAGGGCTGACTCGGCCCTGCTGAGCCAGAATTGACACCGACACTCCACCTTCATAGGAATCGAAAAAGCACCCTCTCTCGGTGTTGGAAGCTTGCATCACATCCCACACCAAAAAAAAATCCCCTCAAGGCCCTGATTCCCTTGGGCTCCAAAGCAAACAAACAAAAAAATGCTGATGGGTTTCCCAGGAAGCCATGTAGTAGGATGGATATCACAGAAAACAACCATGGTTGCAAGAACTTCCCTAACAGGAAGTCAGGTAGTGAGTGGGGTCCCAGAAAGTTAATCCATTGGCTGCTTCAGAATCTTCCTCTTCTGTTTTTTGAACTTTTGAAAACAAAGATGTGCTGGGAAGCACAGCCCTAGAGTGTGCTTACTCCAGGTCATTGATTGTCCAAACTATGGAGGGGGAAGGGCAGATCCATGCAAAGAGGGGGACAGGCTGTAGAGGCCACAGCTGATTCATCTTTGTGACCTTAGCACTCTGCCCAGTGCCTGGAATATAGGAGGTGCTCCATAAATCTGTGTTCAAGGAATGAATCTGTTTATAGCGTATGTATTAATGGGACTTTTACAGTCATTGGACATCCTTGGAAATCACATACCTACACTTGGCTGGCAGTTGAGAAAAAAGATAGAAGATGAGATACAGCCTTCTTCATGTTTGGCCTCACATATGGGGCCAGGCTGGGCCTCGAGAAGGAAACCACAGGACCTGACAAGCAAGGCACCCTGTCCTCTTTGTGTCCTGAGATGCCTTCTCACTAAGCCTCTTTCCAGACCTTTTAGTCCTGGTGATCTGCAGTGAGCAGAGAGGCAGCTCCTTGCAGGTGAAACCCAGCACCAGCCCAAGAGGCCAAGCCTCCCCATGCCAACACAGGTTATTTTCTCTTTCACTACCTCACTCCCTAGTGGAAAAAACAAGAAAACAAAATTCCCTCGAGCAACCTGAAACCCTGTGACCCACTGGCCAAGTGGCAGATCCAGCTCCACCTTTATCCCCTCCACTTTCCTCTGGCTCACCTATACTTAAGCGCAGAGGCCAGCCTCAAGGTTATTTATAACTGTGTCAGAGGAGGAGGAGGCAGGAAATAGGAAATTATGCAGGAGGGAGCAAGGAGTAGCTGCAGGGGCCAAGTGACCCCGCTGGCTGGCTTGAAATCCACGGCCTGCCTGGCCCTGGCCAGTGGCTTCAGAGCCCCATGATGGAATTCTTACCCAGCCTGGATTCCTCCTGGTCTCTGAGCCCTACCTGCTGCTGTCTTGCCAGCCACTTCCCCTTCTCCAGATCCAGGTGGAAGCAGTTTTGTCCTGAGACTTTCCCCCTAGGCCAGCCACAGCAACAACAGCTTCTCTGACTGCAGTTAATGGTGCAACAGCTGGAGGCTAAGCAGGAGGCCCAGCCCTGGGGAGCAACGGCAAACATACAGCCTTTCAAGTCCACCAGCCCTATCCTTCTGTTTCCTTTCCTCCTCCTTTAAATACTCTGAAAGTGAGAGTCTGAATAGTGACTACTTGGGAACCCAAGACTACTTCTTAGCTGCATTCAGAGGCCTAAAGGGAAGTCCACTCAACCAGGGTCACACTGCAGAAGGAGCAGAGCCAGGCATGGGGCCCCATCCTCTGGAGGCACTGACCCCTTTTCTAACACTACCATACTGCTGGGGTAGCTAAGACTCTCCCAGTACAAATGTGAGTACCTCTGATGGACTGCACAGGCTGGATGTGCCCATCCTTGCTTTGCCCAGCAGAGCCATGTCCAGAAAGATGGCATTCCACCTCAAATCCTGTAGACTGCTGCAAAATATCCATCAGCCAATTTCTTCACCACAGCGTTCTGAGAAGTACTGAAGTGGCGATGCCATTAATTTCCAGACAATTTCAGACTAAGTTAGGTTACCTCTTTGGCGGCGGGGGGCGTGGGGGGGGGTGTTGTTGCTGTTTAAACACCATCCCTGACTCAGTGATACTCTAGGGCAAGTGTTCTAATGATCCAAGATAGCTTTTAGGAGAATTTCTGAACCTCTTGAAATATGTATGCAGAGCTTTAATCAGAATCCCAAAGGTGCTCCTATCTGTAAAATTATTAGGACGGTGATATATGAGGATAGAACAGAGAGGGGAGATAGAACAGAGAGGGGAGAGATCTGGCCCAGATGACCAGGGAACCAGGGTGGGGTTGCACTGGTATGTGCCCTACTGCTCATTACTTGTTCCCAGAGTGCCTGCCCCATGGACCTTCAATCAGAAACATCTTACCTTCACACTCACCACACTGCCCTTCCATCATATCCTTAATGGTATAAACAAGATACTAGGATTTAAAAATCTGATGTGTGCCCAGAACTGAGCCAAGCAAGATTATAAAGCAAGTCATGAGCACAGGAAGGAACTTTAAATCTGGCAAATGTGTGACCTTAAAGGTCAGTCTTCCCTTCCTCCTTTTTCTTCTAGTCCCTACAAAGCACCCACTGGCACCACTACAGCCATTTCTGTTTGGCAACCGTAGAAGAGCAGCTTCCTTGTGTAATGCAGATGATGTTTCTTACTTTCTTCTTCCCTACTCAGCAATTGCACGGCAGGCAAGTGGGCAAAAGGGGTTTTCAGAATCCTCATCTGGGCAGTGTGTCACCAACTGCATCTATAGGTGCTTCTTGGGAAAGATATGTTCAGAGAACACTGGATTAAACTGAGCTGAACAAGTCACCGTGTAGCAGGACTTATCAGAACCTTTACTATGCTGATAGCCACATGTATCTCCAAGAGGGGAATACAATAAACAGCTTTCCCAAATAACAGGGTTTTTTTTTGAGATATGGTTTTGCTCTGTCACCCCAGCTGAGTACAGTGGCACAATCATGGCTCACTGCAGTCTCAACCTCCTGGACTCAAGTGATCCTCCCACCTAAGCCTCCAGAGTAACTGGGACTACAGGCGGAGCCACATTTTTTTTTTTTTTTTTTTTTAGTTATTATTGGTAGAGACAGAGAATCTTACCATGTGACCCAGGGTGGTCTTGAATTCCTGGGCTCAAGCTATCCTAACTCCTCAGCCTCCCAAGGTGGGGTTACATGCGTGAGCCACTGTGCCTGGCTCCAAAGAACATTTCTTAAGTTTGGTGGTGTGAGGATCACACCTCGAGAAACACTGATTTAGGCCTTCTCACCGTACAAAGAAATGTTGCCTGCCTATGCTTACAGCATGCCTGATGACTTAACAAGAGGTACTGCTGAATTCCTGCCAGGGAAGCGACCTTAGTTCTTCTCAGCAAGACAATGAAGCAGCCTTCAGGAAGGACCCGGGAGCTTGGTATTAGAGGACTATCCAAGTCTAATGGCAAATTTAGAGTGCTCCAGGGAACACTGAAGTCTTGATGATAAGGTAAAAGGGAGTGATTCCATCTTTCTAACCTGGCAGGATAGCAGGTAATGAGGCAGAAATAAGGAAAAAGCAAGCTCAACTTGTCTTTCGCTGACATTTGAACTGCCTGCTATTCTCCTCACCAAAAATAAAAAAGTGGGTCTCAAGACAACACTGGAGAAGTAAAGGTAACACAGGTCTCCAGCCTGCAGGAAAACTCATATAGCCTCAGTCCAAAGTTCTTTTTATACAGAGCACAGAGTTTTACTGGCTAAGTGCTCATCCAATGACCCATTTTTCAGTATTTATTATTATTCTTATTATTATAATTATAATTATTATATTATATTATAATTATTAGTAATATAATTATATATTAATAATAATTATTATTATTCCTGTATTTCACCCACTTTTATTGAGCACTTACTGAGTATGATGGCCCGTAGTCAGGAATCTCCATCAATTTCCAGGCAGCGAAGCTATTCTTAGTTTTCTGATGTCTATTTAAAGAGTGTTAATCCTCTGGGCCCCCCGACCCCTGCAATTAGACACATGCCACTTTCCAACCTGGTACACTGACCTCGCCCAACTGGGAAGACGGAATGAACAAGTGTTCTTCCCACCCTGCTTAACTTGGCCAAGAATCTGGCCTTCATGGGTTAGGGCAGCCTGGGAACCAGCCAAGCCAGAGGAGACACGCCTGCACTGCCTGGGCCCTTCAATCAGTGCTTCAGCCAAAAGCCTCCCTGTTCTGTTCCTTACAGGCAGCACAGTAAGGCAGAAAGTGCTGGGATTCAAGAGCAGAAAAATCTGGGCTGTATAGTGGGGCAGTGAAGACCACAGACTACAGACCAGACACACCTGCTCAAATACTGGCTCTGCCATCAAGCAATGGGGTGAACATGGGCAGAACTGGTGAGATAGCTCAGACTCTGGAGTCAGGAGGCCTGGCTCAAATCCAGCTTCACTATGTAGGTACATGCTAGCCAAGTTACTTAGCCTCTCTCAGCTTCAGTATTTTCATCTGCAAAGTGGAGGATGATACTACTAATAATTTCTGACATGTAGGTTTATAGTAAATAATAGAATTTATTTGTGTACATATGTATATAAAGATCTTAAAATAGCTGTAAATAAATAGTAGCCGCTTTCATATTTAATTCCTAAGTCTCATTTTTTTTTTTTGATCTGCAAAGTAGAAATAAGAGTGCCAACCTCAGTGAGTGGTTGTGAGAGTTTAAAGGAGATAATGCATGAAAAGGTCTTAGCATATAAATACAAATCAATGAATGTTAAATATTATCAAATCATTATTATTTTTGTTCCAGTTCCATCTCTATCTCTTAAACCAAGCTGCTATACCTCTTTGGACCTCAGTTTTCCCATCTGTCATGTGAGGGAACTGGGTCAGATAGCTTCTCCAGTGTCACAGAACTTGAGTTCCCTGCACTGGGACCCACACGTCCTAGAAGTTACTTGCAGCAAAACTTTCAATAGCCTCTGAGCTTTGGTCAGTCCCAAATGTACCTCCAACAGCCCCACATCCCTGTGCACAGTTCATGAAACAAGTAGAAGTGGGGAGGGGAAGATGCCTTGCCTTTGCAAATATTATCTTGACCTGTGCTGTCGTATTGACATGTTGGCTACTAACTGCAGGTAGCTGAAATGCAACTAGTCCAAACTGAAATATGCTATGAGTGTAAAATACATATTGGATGTCAAAAACTTAAAGTGTAAGATCTCATTAATAAGTTTAAAATTGATGACATGTTGAAATGATCATATTTTATGCATATTTGGTTAAGTACAGTATTAAAATTAATATCACTTTTTCCTCCTTTTTTGAAACATGACTGTGGGAACGTTTAAAACCGCATACATGGCTCACATATTGCCACAATACTGTTTCTCCTGGGAATACCAATCTAGCTTTTCTCACTTTCTGTCTCCTTACTCATGAGCAACCCAGTAAGAAACTCTTCTCAGAGGGATACCAGAAGGAATTTGAACTATTTGGAATTAATTTTTAAAAACAAAATAAAAGCCAGATGCTAACTGTCCAGGTGGGGCATTATATTTTAGCCTCCAGGAATCTCCTCTGGCTTAAAGGAGCCCTGAATAAATAAAACTTGTCCAGCTGCCAAAGCACCCCATGATGTTACCATATTTATCAGCACCTGAAGTTCTAAATCTCTACTCTGGTCAAGCCATCTTTTGTCTTCCCCATTAGAAAAAGATGGGCAATGGCACCTGTTTTATTTTCCAAGGTACCTGCCACTGTTTAATACGGTAGCTTAGCAATTAGGAATGGCTTTTTCTCATTAAGCTCGGCTCCCAACATTTCAAATCTGACTTCTCTCTCTCTCTCTCTCTCTCTCTCTCTCACACACACACACACACACACACACAGTACACTATTGCCTGGAAAGGCTGGAATGCTATCTTTCTCAAATGTTCTCATTCATTCACGATCTTTTCATTGAATGCCTACTAACATCAGGCATTCAATGAGCTGCTGAGCAAGACTTCGCTCCCATCTAAGGGGAGGCAGTAATACCAAGCAGTAATAATATGATGGCTGACATTTATCAGGCCCTTACTACATGCCAGGCAATGGGCCAGGCCTTTTATTTCCATTATGTCAGTGAATCCTCCCACAACCTATGGAATTAAAAGCGCTATTGCATACTCCATTTTACAGATAGGAAAAATGAGACCAGGGAGTTAAATTGTCCAGGGACAGGCAGCTAGCCATGAATGAAGCCAAGGTTTCTAGCCAAGTGGTCTAACTCTGGAACCTGTGCTCCAGCTCAGAAAGTCTGGGAAGTGCAGGACACATTTTGCCAGAAAAAAACTATTGGTGTTACTCACTCAGAGATCTGAGAATTGAAAGGAAATTCTAGAGATCAAATGGACTCCAGGTCATAAAACTGGTGACCCACAAGGCTGAATCTGGCCCATGACATGTTTTGTTTGGTCCGTGTGTGTGTGTGTGTGTGTCTTTTCAAAAGACTTTACATTAAAAATTTGGATTTCTTGCTTATCCTAAGAGACTGGAAATCTGGCATCACTGGACTCACATTCTGATAGGCTGGAGCTAGATAGCAGCTGTCCCCTCCAGAAGGGACCTGGACTGTATGGTTTACCACAGTTACTGCCATGCTATATTGTCTCCCCAACTCCAAAGCCACAGTTGAGATGCTGTTTATCACCACACTTGCCCACTGTTTTATTGCTTGTCTTATAATAAAGAAATCATTTTTAGTATGTGTTTAACCCTCCAAAATGGAAACCAAGAGACTGGGGAACCATATACATATTTGGTAGGAGTGAGTAATATCTCAGTATGTCTAATACCCAAGTATCCAGCTTCTTTGCCTGGTCCCTGTAGGCACTGGGTTTGAGACATGGCCAAATGACAAGTGAGGAAATCCAGGCCAAAAGAGAATCCACCAAAGAAGGAACTGGAACCCACATCTACCTTCCCACCTCAACTATAAGCTTTTCCCACTGCACCCATGTGTTCAGAACTGCACCCTGGAGACTAACAGGGATTCTGAGATTCTCTCAGATCTCTCAGTCCTTCCAGTGGTGAAGTTTGATTCTCCAAACTTCCACAGGATCTTTGGAGCTTTCTGTCCCGTCATTGGGATGTCTCCCTATCAGGGGAGCAGATAGTGACTGCCCAATGGGGCACATGTTTGATCTGAATCTTCCAAATGCCCTCCTCATTCACTTAAACAAAGGTTCCATCAGATCACACATGTGTTCATGTGAGCCAGTCTTCCACGAGAGAAGTCCTCTCAGCTGCAGAAAATATTTGAGCTGGCCGGGCATGGTGGCTCACGCCAATAATCCCAGCACTTGGGGAGGCCGAGGTGGGCAGATCACAAGGTCAGGAGATCGAGACCATCCTGGCTAACATGGTGAAACCGTCTCTACTAAAAATACAAAAATTAGCCAAGCGTGGTGGCGCACACCTGTAGTCCCAGCTACTCGGGAGGCTGAGTCAGGAGAATAGCTTGAATCTGGGAGGTGGAGGTTGCAGTGAGCCGACATTGCGACACTGCACTCCGGCCTGGCAACAGAGTGAGACTCCATCTCAAAAGAAAAAGAAAAAGAAAATGTTTGAGCTGAGCCATAAACCAAATTTTCCAGAGTGAGAGAAAACTCAGGTAGACTGTGGATAAGGAAAGCCTTATTTGATGAGTATTGAATCTTCTTAATCCCATTTCTTGTCCATGAGTTTCTTTAGTGGTGTTAATGAGGTTCAATGTTTACCAAGCCTTCCCACGATCAATGATAGGCCCTAAAGTGACCTTGACTCTTAATTCTTAGCCATCGACTAAGCCTACAAGGTTGCTCTCTGTTTGGCAAATCAGCCCTGCTCCAACAGGAAGTCTGGTGGTCACATATGTCATCTGATAAAGTATCTCAGCTCATTAGAGGTTTTGTTCAGAACCGCATCCACTTTTGCAACCACAGAGATCCTGGCTCTTATCTTACTAGACCATATTTCTAACAAAGTTACCTACTAAAGGGTGTCATTGACAGATTTAGGTGCTCAGTTGTTCAGCTGAAGTAGAGAGCCCTTTCCAACAGAACTTCAAGCCAGTGAAACTTGACTCATAGTAGGCATTCATTGAAATACATGTGGAAAAAAAGTGTATACACACCACACAGAACCAGTCCTGCTGTTTTACAGATAAGAGATCAAAACCCAGGGAGGTCAACATCACCAAGGTGACTCAAGTCAGATGATGAAGTAGAACTAGACCTCAGGCTTCCTGACTCCAGCCACTGCTCCTCCTCCATGCCACACTGCACCCCACAGCCCTGGCAGTGGATAGGGGAGTGGGTGCTGACTCTCCCGCCAAGTTCCTTGTTACCAACCTATTTCTAGGGCCCTCTCTTTCACTATGCCAGTGACTTCTACCTCTGCTTATCAGTGGGAGATGTCTAAAGAGGGAAGGGCAGCACCAGATCCTTGACAAGTGTTGGGCTTGGCCTCAGAAGACATGGGTTTCAGTCTCATTCCATGTATCCACTGAACCCTGCCATTCTCAATACTGACATCCACTAAATGGGAACTATGACTTGCCCCCCACCACCATCCTGCTTTCCTCGTTGGGAGGTTGTCATCGAATAAGATCAAATGGACTAAAGACTCTAAAATATGAAGAGCTGTGAAAATAGAGTAGGAACTTGTTGTTTCTCTGTCCTGTGGGAAGCACTGTGACAAAATGGAACACATTAGATTTGGAGGTAGTGGGCAGTCAAACCAAGATTTTGAAACTCAGCTTTCTGTATATGACCCTGGAAAACATCACATCACACCTCAGAGCCCCATTTTCCTCACCAAAAATGAAGTGAGAATATCAGCTCTGCTCTATAATATAACACTACTACTACTACTAAAAGCTCATGCTTATTCTCATGGAGCTATTACTATATGGCAGATTCTGTGCTAAACATTCTGTGAAGTATTTAACTTAATTTCCAGTGAAGTTACCACGTGGCACTTAATATATTTCTCCCCATTTTCGAGATGAGGAAACTGAGGCCAAAGAACTTGCCCAAGCTTGGAAGTATCAGAGCTCACAGGAACTATCATGTTTCCAAATCTAAAAGGCAGGCAGTTTATTCATGATAATAAAGTCTGAGTCAAAAGAGAGCCCTTCCTAATACATGAAATACAAACACTTTAGTCAAACACCTTAAGTCAAGAAACTAAGTCTTCATGAAGTCTGATCCTTGTTGCAAAACTCACCATCCCCACATCCTAATCCAGGGATTGCAGGAGCCCCTGAAATTTCTGAATGAAACAGCTCTTCTCTCCAGGCAGCTGGGCTGCCCTATGCCTGGCACCCTCATTCTGAGAGGGATCAAAGTTGGGCAGAGGCAGAAAGGATAACTGCCATGTAATATTTAAGCTCTCTAGTTCCGGAAGGGCTCTTGGAGGCTTGGTCAGCTCAGGACTTGCCCTCTCTGCTCCCCAACACCCTCCCCCCAATCATTCAGGGCTCTGTTTTTCCACCAACTGAACTTTACCTTGGGTTCTCTGAGGCCAAATCATACAGCTTTTCTTCCCTTCCCCACCCCCACAAAAAGCCAGGTGGCTGCAGGCCTGGAAACACTTAAAGTGTCTTGTCTCCAAGCCGTGAATGCCATCATTAGGTGATCGGATTTACATGAACATAAATCAGACTTGAGTGTTGGGTAGTGTGGACCATCACTTCTATGACAGCAAAGCCATCCTAGCCACACAGATGGCCTCTAAACGGGTCAGGAAATGTTCTCTGGGGCCCCTCTGCAGCTACAAACATTAATTTTTTAACAACTGAACAAAGACCTCTTAGTTCCACTACAGCCCAGGTAGACACCTGTTGGCCTCCTGTCAAACAGTATTTAGTAAGTCTCTTTAGCTAGAATCAATACTTTGTGTGCCCCTGGATGCCCAGACGTGAACATAAGAAAATACCTGAACCCATGTCCCCTCCTCTGAAAGGATTGGGACCTCAACCAGCACACATCAGTTATCTGCTGTCTATGCCAGGCATGGTGGCAACACTGTGGGTAACAGGGAGAAGTGACAATGGCACTAAATGCATGGGACCTGCCCACAGGGAGGAGAGATGCTAAGCCGGCAAGAAACTAAAGCACCATTCTCATGAGGGGCAAAGGACAGTGATATACCAAAGAGGCCATGAGCTATTTTTGGCATATCAGTAAGCCAACCCAAATTCAACAATGCAATCAACCAGGAACCCGTGAGAAAGCTTCCCAGGCTTATGAAAACACCAACCATCCTTGCTTTGGGCTGTAATTAATTAGTATATTAGCTGATAGTGTCAGAAGAATGACTGGCTAGTATAGGCAGTTCTAGTTATATTTTAATTTGTTTTTTAATGGAAAATTAATCAACACTCAACACATGAGATTGTGATGGATAATTATTCTAAACACAGAACTTATTGAAGGGAAAAAGTAATAAGAAAAAATATTCCTTAGTGTTGAAAAGGCTGGGAACCACTGAGACTGTTGAAAGGGCACTGGGTTAGGATGTAAGGCTTGGTTATATTAGGATCCCAGAACTGACTATACAGTAATAAAATTTGGAGACAGCAGGGAAGGCATGTCTGGAGAGGAAGAAAATCAAAGATAAGCAGACTAAAGGAAGTCAGTGGAAAAGTCACAAAATGGGTAGAATATTCCCAAGTCTAAAAAGTTGTAGCCCTTGGTCTATATGAGAGACTGACTGGAAACACAGGTTTTCGAGATAGGCTAAGCAAGTGTAGGTTGCAAGTGGTGTGACTGTGGACAAGCCATTGGCTTCTCTAGCCTGAGACATTTTACCAGGCTGCTGGGATGGACAACACCCACTTCACAGATTACTGAGATGCAAGTAAGGAGCTTGGTACAGTGCCTGGCACATAGTAAGTGCACCATACTTACTATAGAAAGTAATTACAGTATTATGTTTGGTGATCAAAATATGGGCAAGGTTTCTGACTGTTCATCTGCACCAATGCCAAGGAGTGATCAGGGAAAGGAACCAAAGGAGACCTAGAGAATGGGAAGTTAATGAGGAGTGTTCAAAACCGAGGGGGTGTCATGGGCCAAGCGCCAGAGAGACAGAGTGTGAACAGCTGGAGCAGAAAGGGCCAGTGATGAGACTATGATGATGAGGTAGGCAGGGTCCCTATTGGCCCTTGTAAAAGCCATTTTATGATACTTTATCCTAAGAGTCCACTGAAGAGCTTTCATCAGAACAGGAATTCTTTCTTGAACCAGCCCTTCTAGCTCCCATAATGATGAGATCCTAGTGTCCTTCTTGGCTGGGGTCCACTCATCCTCCCTCTCAGCAGTCCATCCTCCACTTGTGATCATCCCACCACTCTCACCCAATCACCATCCATATGCAACAAGAAGGGAGACAGATGAATGCCTCTGCTGCCACCATGAGCCTGGCCAGTGGACAGCTTTGAGTCAGAAAGCAAAATCTTGTGCATGTGTGTTCAAAACACAGCCACATATACCTTTGAACCTGAATCCATGTAAGTCCTCAAGGTCAAACAACTTCGTGTAATAAATAGTCTACTGCTTATTATGAAAGCAAAATAAATACATAAATAAAACAGTCTTCAACGGAATGACTCCAACATTGCAACAAGTCAAGGGTCACAGCTTTCCTGGCAGTGCAGCCTTTCTCTCCCTATGAAAATACTCACATTAACTTGGTCTTCGTGGCCCTAATTTTGCTCCCTTCGAAAGAGACAAAAAGAAGGAAAAAAAGCTCAGAAAGTCAATAAAAAGTATAAATTATTTTCTATTTGAGAGAAGCATGGAAATCTCTTAAGCACAGGGCTATAATATTCCTCCATCCCCTCGTGTTGAATATACGAAAAGAACTATGTTAACACAGCCACTGTGGAGGGCAAATTGGCAGAAACAACTAAAATGGAAAATGCACATTATATGATTGTAATAATATGAGTATGTAGTTATATATAATATGATACAGTATAGTGTGATATATAGTATAGTTGTTTAATATATTTTAGAGCCAGTGTGCAGAGGCCTAAATACAGGCTCTATTCCTTGCTAGCAGTATAACCTTAAACGAGTTACCTAATTTTTCTAAGCTTCAGTTTCCTCAGCTGTAAAATGGAGAAGACAGTAGCACACCTCCCTCATAAAACTGAGAGAATTAAATGAGTTAATGTAAGTTAATAACTTAGAATGATACCTGGCACATAATAATCACTCTATAATTATTAGTGATTTAAAATTATAATCTCATGGGATACATAAAAGAAATATATATATATGTGTGTGTGTGTGTGTGTGTGTGTGTATATATATATATATATATTTGAGAATATATATTTTAGGATATATATATATCTCCTCAAAACCATTAAGCCTCAGAATAAAAGAACTTGGTTTGTCTCACTGTAGCCCAGGGAGAAGTAAAGTTAATAGAGACAAGACATTTTGGGGCTTCAAGACTCTTTGCTTACAGGTTGGGGTAAGTTAGGGCTCCCCAGGGGAGGTATTTACTCTGCCAATGTGGTGGGAGGAAAGCTGGGGGGAGGTCAAGAGACTGGGTCCCAGCTAGAGAAGGTGCCCCTCTGACATTTATATATATATTAACTTAGAAAGAGCTCTACTACACATTGTTGAATGGGAAACAAGCAGAATACTATATGTGGTATTCCACTATATTTAGTGTCCTACTATTCATGCTTCTAAGGGAAAAACTACTATAAATTTGCTATGGGTACCTATGCATATAAATGTATAGGAAGAAAAGGATTTGGAGAAGGGACTAGAGTTAGAAAAAGTAATCAAAAGGATTTTACTCAGATAGATAGATAGATGGATAGATAGATAGAGATGGATATATCATAGATACACACAAAGATACATACATGGACATAGGATGCATTCATATACTTATAGCTTTTAAAATATAGATAAAAACAGGCCAAGATGGTACAAATTGTTATTCTCCTTATATAAATTGAAAAACTAAAGCTTAAAGATTGCCCATATATGCCTAGGCACACACAGCCAGCAAGCCCCAGAGGAAGGAGTGGAGCTCAGATTTGCCCTCCCCATTGCCTTTCCACTACCCTACCCTGCCTCTCGAGGCCACCTGGGAGTTGACTACCACAAAAGGCAGAAGAAGGGGCCTCCTCATCCATACTGGCTGGAATGGTGAAAGCCAAGTGCAATGGAGAATTGTGTTGTTGTTTTTGTTTTTAATTAATGAACCTGTTGGAATGTGCCATTCAGCAGTGGAGCTGAATGATTCCTGCTGTTCCTGCAAAACAAAAATCCCTCCACCCAAGCCACTTCTGTGGCCACTTTTCTAGCCTTATCTATCCAGGGACTATGAAAGGGACACAGAACTGTCAGAGGGGCACCTTCTCCAACTGGGACCCAGTCTCCTGACTCCCCCCCGACTTTCCTCCCACCACATTGGCAGACTGGGTACTTCCCCCTGGGGAGCCCTAACTCATCCCCACCTGTAAGCAGAGTCTTGAAGCCCTGAAATGTCATATCTCTATTAACTTTACTTCTCCCTGGGCCACAAGGAGACAAACCAAGTACTTTCATTACTGTGGCTTGATGGTTTCGAGGGTCTTTTCCAGTTCTAATAGCCAAAGAACATTAGAATTTTCCTTTATGATACTCTAGAATAATAAGCTCTCCCTCCCTAAAGATAATGTGTAATGAAAATCTCTGGCCATTCTTGCTGTCTTCATATTTTTAAGGAAAATCCAAATGTAGAAGCAAAGCATTCTTCAAATGTTAACCATCCATTCCATCTCCTGGTCACTTTGGAATATCATGTGTCAAAGTTGAAAAGTTTTTGAAGGATGGTATAACTGATAATACATTTTAGTTTTATCATTTAGCAACTAGGTGGCCTTGGACAAGCACAATCTCTTCAGCCTCAGTGTTTTTCATCTGAAAAATGGGTACAATACCTACTCTTAAAATTGCTGGGCAGAGGAGGGGGTGAAAGAGATGGCATTGGGGAAGTGCTTGCCACCAGGAGAGCTGTCTCTTCCCTTCTCCAGCTCCATAGCAGCTCTCCTCCTTCCATGGTTCCCAAGACATCCACAGCCTGGGTCCCCCAGACTTGCCCTCTTCAAAGTCTGATTATTTCTTTTTTCCTTAAGTTGCAAAGCCCAGTGTTGAGGTGTAATTGTGTGTGAGAGGGAGAGGGAATGGATCTGGTTTCTTTGAAAATGGCTTCTTTACTAAAACGACAACCTCAGATCTGATACTGAAAGAATCTGCTGGCACTGGGCCCTGTCAAAACAATTTGGAGATATCCAGGGGCCATCCTCCACGGCTGGCAGCCGGCCCCCAAGCTGAGCCTCACGCTCAAATTCCCAGCAGGCACAGAGGCAGGCCCCGAACACGCTCCATCACACAGCCCCATTCCTCCCATGCAAAGGAGGCTGGAGAGAAAGAGAGAAGGCTTGGCATTCTGACACAAAATTTTGTCTCTGCTGCACCCCCCACAGCACTGACTGAGAGAGGCACCCGGCCTCTCTGCATCCTTTTTAAAGTTAAACACCTCTTTTGTAGAAGACACACACACGCGCGCACGCGTGCGCGCGCACACACACACACACACATATTTTCAGAAAGCCCTTGGCACTGCCCAACCCTTCCTGAGCTGGATAGAGCTGCCAGAGCGGATCTGCCCGCCGAGGCCACCTTCTTCGTCCCTAGCCCCCTCCCGTTCCTCCTCTAGAGTCAAGGTTTTTTCAGGAGTTTCAGGGGCAATGACTGGCCGGGGGGAGGGGGACCTCAGATATCCTGCCTGCTGCCAAGTCCCTTACTTTCCCCCACAGTGCGTCTTATAAGCCAGCATGTAGTTTATTCTTCTCCTAAACACTTCCATAGGGTGCAGGGCCTGGAGTTGCTATAGAAACACCTTTTAACTCCTCCTCCCCCAGAATGCTGTGCCAGGCCCTAGGACTTTGGGGACAAAAGACAAAAAGAGACACCTGTGGATGAGCAAAGAGAGGAAGAAAGGCCATCAGGCAGCCCCCCTGGAGAGGGCCGGGCCAGGCCTGCTGTGCCTTTTGCTAGGCCAACATGGCACCAAGCCATGAAGAGAAAACCACCATGAAGGTTCTAGAAGAGGAAGTTGGTAGGCTGGCATGAACACCTTTAGGGAGCTACAAAGTTGACTGAAAGGATTGTGTGGGTCCAAAGGAATAGGGAGCTCCTACATATTTTCTTGAGGGAGAGAATGGACAGTTTTAAGCCAGCCTGGAAACCAGAAAGGCCCTGGGCAACGATACTTGGGAGCCAAGTACTGGATGCCAGTAGGGTGCTGTGCAAGGCGCAGGAGGTCGGCAGACAAGCAGCCCACACCCACACCTCCCGTTTTAAAAGCATTAGCTCATCCCTGCCACTAGTGCAGTGCACCAAACCCAGGCAGGACAATTTGGGATCCATGCCAGAGCATCGAAGATTTTTTGTTTCTTTTTTTCTTTTTGCTACCACAATCTCCTGGTCTTTGGGTACTTCCTGATAACTTAGCTTTTCTCTGGGAAATTTATTAAAAGGCATGAAGGAGCTATTTATTGAATTAATCCAGAGAAATTGTGAGAAACTTCTGCATCACTCATACTCACTGCAGGAAACCTAACCAGTAAACATACTGGAGGGCCCACATTGGAAGCAGGATCTGCTCATGCTTGTTTTTACTTTTCTGTGGTCAATTTCTAGAGTAGAACCCCCAAAGCAAAGGGCAAGGGGGAAAAATGGGGACCCATTCCCACTACATAACAAAAAAAAAAAAAACCCCAGGTGAACCCACCCAGCCCATTTTCCAGCAGAAGTGGACTTGAGCTGCACCCCTGCACACCCTGATTCCACCTGCCAGCCTCCTGGCCAGCGCATGTGTGTGCTCCCGCTGGGCAAAACCGGAACTCAGAAGCAGCAGCAACTCCCCATACTAATCAGGTGGACATGTCACAAACTGGGATGAGGAGGGAAAGAGTAAGTGGAATGTGGGTGGAGGCGGTCGGAGGAGGAGGGAGGAAAACCTTCCCCAGGCTTCAGGAGGCCCAAGAGGATCTTTCTAAGCAATCCACAAACCTGGGGCCAGCTAGGTTCCCCAGGGAGAGGGAATGATGCACCCTGCAGCCCCAGGAAACCTCTAACATGGGTGATCTCAGATCACACAAACACCTTCAGCTGCCAACTGCACTGACTTTCTGGTCACCACACCCCCACTCTGACCTCTAGGCTCGGTCCAGCCCACCAGCAGCACCCCTCCCGGCCTCTACTGCCTCCCCTGCCAAGCTCCTGCCTCCTTCCCCTCCTCACTGCAACACACTGGTAGAGTCCCTCACCCAAGACTCAGTGGAAAATTTCGTTCTCCTTTATGACTGTACTTAAAACACACATGCTCCATTCTTCACCTCTGAATCGACACAGGCAGAGGGCGGCAAGGCTGTCCCACCTCACCACCCAGCTCAGCACACACACAGTCTCCCAGCAGTGCCACTGGACTTGCATGCTTTATAGGCTGGAAAGGAGTAGAGAGATGTTTTCCAGATGCCACTCCGCCTTTGGCCAAGCAAACATGGGTGTCCCAAACACTCCCAGACAAGCCTCCCAGGATGCTCTCAAGGCCCTCTGTACATGCTAAGGAGTAGGACCTCCTACTCCTTACAGGGTCACTCTACTCAAGACACTAAGTCCAGTCTGGAACTGTCACCCTGATGTGACCCTTGGCAGCTTTGTTCTTTTGGTGACAAATCTGTTTTCCACTGCCCATTCTCTCCCTCCCCACACACATTCAAGGAAAAAAAATAGCCTTCCTGTGAATTTTCACAGCTATGTGATAAGTGATCCCTCACACACGCCACCTTCTGCTGGCTATCTACACTCTCAAATACAGTGCCTCCAGGGGGTGGGTCAACGCCACAGCTTTCTCCTCCTTTTCCCCCTTAAATCCACCCAAAGTTGGCAGTCCAAGAAGCTTGGTTTGCGCTTGCTTGGGAAGCCTGCAGTTGGGTTGGGTCTCAGTGAAAAGTATGAATTTCATGGGCACAGGAGATGATGCAAACTCGGAGTACTCCAAGTTTCTCCTGCAACTTTCCGTGCACATGGCTGGCAACTTTTTTTTTTTTTTTAAACTAATTAACTTCCCAGCACTTTAGTTAGCATTCCAAGCTTTGGGAACCCTTTTCCCACCCTTCTCTTCTAGCCCTTCCTCCTTTAGTAGTGAATGGGGACATTTTCCAGATGTCAAAAGAACCGGTAGGAACCTCACGCCCTAAGTTAGGAAAGCAAAGGCGGCCAAGGGCTCGCTCAGCCACAGCGAGTTTCCTCTGCAGGCCATCTTCCCCTCTTGGCTATGCCAGAGACCCCGGCCAAGGACATTGAGTTTCTCCACTCCGCCCCAACCCCGTTTGCCCCTTTCTTGGGACAGAGGAAAGGAGTGGGGCTTGCCCTGCCTCCCTGAGCAGCGTTGCAGTCCCGGCTGCAGCGCGGGGCTCGGGCGGGGTACCGGTAGCGCTTACCGATGTCGGAGTTGCAGAAGGCGTCCTGGGGGTGGCTGGGTGAGCATGTGCACGCCTCGGCGCCCCAGTCCCCCAGGCTCCAGCTGCCCAGGAGCACAACGAGCCCGAGCCAGGGAGTCATTGCCGCTGCTGCCGCCGCTGCCGGGGCTGCTGCTCGCCTCTCCAAAGTTGCCGTGCGCACCGCCGGCGGGGCTGCTGTAGCCCGAGCTCGCTCGCCCGCCGGGCTGTGCGGGGCAACTTTGGCCTCCGGCGCGCTGCCCTCCGAGTGCCCAGCGGGACGGGATGGGGCGCGGCGAGGCTGCCTCGGCGCTGGTGCAGAACTCCGCGGGCGGCCTCCCGGCGAAGGAGCAGGAGCTGGAGGAGCAAGAGGAGGAGGACAAGCCGTCTGAACGCCCGCCGCCGGCCTGCTGCCCGCTCTGCGCCGCTGTCTGGGCGGTCGAGTGATATAGCCTGGGCCCCTGGGGACCCCGCCTCGGGCGCTCGGGGCCCGCCCCCTCAGACCAATGGCAGAGCCGTATTACCTCATCGGCTCTCCAAAAAGGGGGCGGGGCCGGGGGCGCGGGGCAGCGGGGCGGGGCCACCCCCGGACCGTTCAGATCCTTATAGGGAATAATACCGCCGTGGGCACGCGTGTGGGTGGGCTGGGGCACGCCCGGGACCGGTGCTTGCTGCCGGGTCCTCCGAGCGGCGCCCTGGGGCCCCCTCTCATCTGCGCACTCGCCCCACGCCACTGGGTGCCTCTGATCCAAACCAGAACCAACTTACCACTCACCCGCCCCAGCAGGACCCCTTCCACGAGTCAGGGTTGGCCATGTCCCAGAGTCCTTGACTGCACCTGGTGGAACAGCTATCGGGGATACTAACTGCTACCCCTCCAGTCTCTCTGGAGAGAGCAGAGGAGAAAGACCCAAACACTCACATACTCTCTCTCTCTCTCTCTCTCTCACTCTCTCTCTGGTTCTTGCTCTCTGGGATACGAGAAGCCATCTGCTGTTTGCAGCTGGCTATGATATATGATAGAAGATTGTTTTTTTGTGCTCCCCCAGAGCAAACGGGGTTCTGTATTCATTCAACAAACACAGTTCAGGATGCTGGGTTAAGCAACACAAAGCCCTTGCCCCCAGGGAAATCCATGAATGCACAGGGTGATTTTCTGTCATGCTAGGGCTATGAAGAAAACAGAGTTCTGGGTTGAACATGACCGGGGAAGGCACTGCTCTCTCTGTGCTAGCAAGGGAAGGGCTCCCTGAAGTGCCATCCTTGCTGAGAAGTGGGCAAAGAGGAGGATTCACTCTGGACAAGCCATGGGAGAGGGTGCCAGGGAGGGGGAACACAAGTACAAAGGTCCTGGGCATGTTTGCAAGACAGAAAGTAGAAAGGCAAGAGGAAATGGTTCCCCACCCATGGCTGCTGACAGGTCACCACCCTTCAGCAAGGGATTTGTGGGTGAGCTGATCCAAAATTGTAGTAAAACTAGGAGAACAATCCAGGATCCTAGATGGCTAGCTATAATGGATGATTGCAAATAATGAACACAATTACTATCCTTATTATTAACATCTTGATTCTGCTTTGTATTTTTAAAAACAGGATTCTGTACCTTACCTCATTATAGTGCTCATAACAATCCTTCTAGATAGGAAAAGCAAGCGCACGTATCATTCCCACTTTCCAGGTGAGGAACTGGCACAGAAAGATGAGATGATTAGTGGACAGCCAGGAACTCAAGTCACCCCTTTCCACTGCCCCTTCCCATCTGCAGACAGACTTGCATTTCCCCGAACTTCAGCATCTGTTCCATATAACTGCAAATGGCCATTTGCAGCTGGGATCTTCCATCTTTCTACACTTGTCTCTCTCCCTTTCTCTTCCCCTTCATCCTGTTAGAAAGAGATTCATATGTTTGGGCTGTAGAAATGCTACAAGTTTAGAACAAATAAAAACGGAGAGAAATGCAAGTTCAGCTTCTTTCTCAGAACTCCTCTGTTTACCTCTCAGAGAAGTGACATTGGGACAAGAAACACCGAAGAATTTGTGAGAGGCAGTATTTCCAAGAACGTTTTTGAAACTTCTTTCCCCGCCCTTGAGCATTTTAGCCATAGGAAAGTGGAACCAGTTTCCACATCATTCTGACTTGTTCCCCACCCAGCTTTAAAAACTCTCCCTGTCTTCACTCTGTGTCCTCACCCATAGAGATGTTTCTGTCACTCAATGTTTTTCCAGCACTGTTTTCATTGTTTTATGGGGTACAATTGTATTACTTCCCCAACCACAGTAGGAATACTTCGAGGCCTAGGATATTTAGCCATACTGCTTTTTAGCTCTCTGAGAACCAAATAGGGTCTCAGGTGACTGGAGCATGGGTGTGGCCAACAGCCCACTGAGTCCTGAGCAGAGTGCCCTGGAGGCCAGTCTAAGGATCCAGGTTGAATGAGAGCATACGTGGTGGAATTTGAGAGATTCGATTATCCCCACACTCCACATGACTTATTCCACAGTCATGTGGAAGGTTTTAAAAGACTTTCCAGACCAAATCCACTTTGGATAAGCATCTTACATGATAGAGGCCCTCTCTTCTCTTTCTTTTCCTGTTACAGTTTTGTCCAGTCTGCCGATATTTTCTCCAAGGGAAAGCTTTTCCTGAAATATAGGTATCAAGTAAATAACTTCTACTGAACTTCAAGCAGCAGTTTTCTCATAGAAAGCATCTGAAGCATTTTATTCCGGCAGTTACTTAATTACGAAAGTGCAAGTGGAATCTGATCTTTTTTCCAGCTGAAAGGTAATGAAATTACCTTTTGGTTAATTTCCTCTCACTCCCTGTCCTAAGCCGGTCCATGCAGTGTCTAGAAGTTTAACGAATTCCAAGAGCTTTTCAGTTAGGATGTTCTGCCTTATTCCTAACCTGAGTCAGTTCCCCTCTGCCCACCATGTGAAGGCAGTTCAGTTCTCACCCTAAGGAATAGAAAGAGCAAACTCCATGAATCCTTGTGTAGGGAAGTCCTCCTGCTAGGGCTACCCCCTTCATGAGCCTAGTAATATGTAAGAATTGTTTTTTCAATGTCATTTAATAAGCTAGGTGGGGTGGACCTGAGGTTAATGGTAAGAGTGAAGATACAGGCTCTCCTGCTTTCTCTTGACAGCTAAAAACAATGGTAGATTTATAAATCTGGGAAGAACTGAGTAAGTTTCAAGATCTATCTGGCCTGTCTACACACCTACCAGGATGACCTGGTATTCATCCTTATTTTAAATGTAGGAAAAATAAGGTTCAGACAGGTGAAGGAACTTGCCCCTTTGCAGGCTTCAGTCCTCCAAGCTCTAGGGTGTGGCCCATGCTTGTACTGTGGCCTTGGGAACACCAGCCTTTCACAGATCTCATATCTGCTTTTGAGATCTGTAGACAGATCCGTTTGAGTCTCTTTGTACGGTGTCCAGCCCACAGAGAACTTTTACCTGCACTGATTAAATATTCTCTACTATGATAATAATCACCCTCTGAGCCAATCAGAAGAAATACAGGTTTGTCCTCATGACACGTTTATCTCTTGTGTGTTTATTTTTTTCCCGTTTCTAAATGATGAGCTAATGCATTCCAAACATATCACTATAAAAAGGCACATGAAAATTTTGTTTCTGGGAAATGAAAAGAGAGTAGAGTGGGAAAAAAAAATTTAAAAACCTGGGATTTTTTCCGAATGTTGCAGAATAGTTGTGCATCTGCCTTGGTCAAGTCACTTTGCCTGTCCAGGCGTCAACTTCGACTTCTGTGTTTATTGGATGAAAGATAGAACTCAGTGGTCCCCAGGATCTCTCTCGCCTCAAAAATTCTAAGATTCCATGGGAAATCCTCAAGGACAAGTGAATATTTCTGAAGGGCAGATGGGTCTTGCTGTTTAAACAGGTTTGACACACAGGAATGTACTTAAGACTGAAGACCATCCATCAGTTTCTCAGCCAACACTGAGTTCCTAAACTGCTACCTCCCCCAAGAATCAATGCTGAAAATGGAATTTCAGAGAAGACTGTGATGCTAAAGTCCTAGGAGAGACAGGGTCTGGCTTCTGGCGGCGCCCAGTGTAGTTATGTCTTCACCTGCCTGCTTGCCTCTTGGATCATAGCACTAGAAGGTTAGGAAGGTGTCTTTTTTATCTCCATTTTTTTTGGTCTTCGAAAGTCATCGAACTCTTCCACACCCTTCAGAGCTTAGTTTAGATGTCACCTCCTCTGGGAACCTCCTCTGATTCCCCTCCCATGTGTCCGCACAGCACTCTGTATTAACTTATTTGACAATACTTAGCTGACTCGAATGTGATTATTTACGCATCTGTTTCCCTTCCTGAGCTGTAAGCCCCTAGAAGACAGGGATCAAGTGTTGGTAACAATGAGTTTAATAAGAATTGGTTGAATGGGTCCAGTGATCAGCACCACTGACCCCTTTCCAGCATTCAGACAGGCAGGTAGGTGGTGGCTCCTTGAAGAGTTCTTGGAACTCTATCCCTCTGGCCAGTGCTAGGGGGCACTATAAGCCAGAGAACGCCCATTTGCTCAGCCTGCAGTCCTGATCGGTTGTCTCTATGCGAGGGCGGGAGAGCACATTTCCACATTCATCGGTGGGGTGTGGGTGCCTTTGAGTGGGTGATCCTCACCCCTCCCCTCTGCCATGGCCACAAAGCTCTCAGTCAACATCCCGTCTGGGCTCCTCCACCCCTGAGCTGGCCACATGTCAACCCAAAGGGGAGATGCTCTCTGGGGAAGCAACATAGTTGTGAATCATTGGTTTGGGGGCCTTAGGACAGTCTGGGAACACTGCAGAAGATGCCACATCCCCACTCTTCCAGGGAAGAGCTGGGCTTTGGAAATTCAACCTGGAGAAGGTGCTGTCATTTCTGTTGCCTGATAGGGAAGCTCCTCTTTGCTTTCCTCCCTCTTCCACTCCAGACCCTAACCACAATGCCTTCCCACAAGTCCCATAGTCCATGTGAAAGTCATTATATTCAAAATGGCCTTTTCCAAGCAGCAGACAGCCTGGTCCACCCATTTCCCCGTTAGCCCTGGCCAGACCCTCAGTGGGGTTGCTGCCCGGCACAGGGCAATTCTGAGCCTAAGATGCTAAGTACTGCAGGCTCTGTCTGTGTCTGGCACCAGCAGGGGATAAACACCTTTCCTTGCCTCCATCTGGAGCCAATTTCATGGCAGTAAAATTGCCCCAGCTCTCCCCCAGCCTTGCCAGTGAAGTGAAGACCCCTCTGTAAGAGTCTCTGGCTACATTCACGTGAATCCTGGAGTTTTCATAGTTCTTTCCACAGGGATCTACTCCCAGGGTTTTTAAGCCAGAAAACATGTGTGTGCAGTAAAGCCATGCTGTATCCTATATTATCTAGGGTGGTGGGAAATGGGAAGCGGAGTCAAATATTCCAGCTTTTGTTTTCGCGAGCGCGCGCGCGCGCGCGCGCGTGTGTGTGTGTGTGTGTGTGTGTGTGTGTTTTAGTGACCATATATTCAGCAGTCAATTATTTCTGTGAAGGGTAATATGAAATGGAAGGAGAAGAACTTTTCCCCAACTCTGTTTTAATGTCTTCCTTATGCCCATGGAGTTCATGTGTTTTTCCTTTAAAAACGAGTAGCTCCTTTGTGGTTTCTTTGAAGGTTGCATGCTCAGCTTCACACAGAGAACACACATGAGTGTCTCCGCCGGGCACTCTCATGCCTTGGGAGGGAATGGGATGGACATGTGGTTGGTCTCCTGTTAGACTGGGCTTAAGGTCTTGTTTCTGCAAGGCACTTGAGCTCTCTTCACCGGAACCTGCTGGAACTAACATGGTCTTGTCCTGTGTTGTGGGTACCGTCCAAAGAGCATTTAACACCATTGATCGCATCCTTCTTTAAACTTGGCTGCCGAGACCCTGCTTTCTCTGGGATTTTGCTTTCTCCCTCTCCAGCTGTACCTTCTCAGTCTTCTTGGCAGACTCCTCAGGTTCTTCCTGAAATTAAAATATAACTGGATCCCAATTTTCTGTCTTTAGCTCTCTCTCCTACCCTTTTCACCTCTACACTCTCCCTGGCCAACCCCACACACTCCCATGATCTCTACCATGCTCTGTGCACTGGAGTGCACACAGCAAAGAGTGGTGTCCCTCCAATTGCCTGTCTTCTATCTCCAACTTCCTCCTGCCCAATATCGCTTGGAAATCCCATGGCCTCCTCAGACTCCAGGTGTCCAAAAGTCATTGTCTTTTCCCCTCAGTCCTCTCTGGGATTACCCATTCCAGAGGATAACACCATCACTTACCAGGTCCTATAGATTCTCACTCTCCACATCTCTTCTAACCCTCCCTTCCTCTCATGCTTACCATTTCTACCTTGGATCAGGCCCCCAGGGATTCTTTCCTGGCAATTTCAATACTGATATAATTACTTATCCTCCCCAGAGTCTTTCTCTAGCAACCTCAGCTTTTGCGTTGCTACTTCTGTACATTTTTTAAAATATAAATCTGAAAGCATGCTATCCTTTGCTTGAAATGATTCACTCATGCTCTGTGGCTTTCTGAACAAAGTCTTAAGCTCCAAAGACAAACAAGGCCCTCTGTGATCTGGCTCTTCCCCAGGGCTCCACGATCCACAACTGGAGGAGGCCCTTTTCACGTAGAATACAATGAGATGGCTGCCCCTGCATTTATACAACAGCAGCCTCTGTTCTTGCTTATCTCTCTAAACCCATGCTGCCCTCCTTCAACCCATTATATTCCAGCTATCAGTTTCCCTGAGCCTTGTTCATAATGCACTCTTGGCCTGGAATCCAACCTCCACCAATATATTCCCCCACCCTCCTCCACCTCACCGGCCAGTAATCGTGTATTCGTCTTTCAGTATTCAGCTAGAGTCACCACTTAGTGAATGTTTTCTGGTCTCTGTCTTCCCCAGCAGAATGGACCACCCCCTCTCAGGCCTCTCCTCTTCTCTCACTCATGTTCCACCCACACTGGGTCCCCTGGGCTTCCAGCTGGGCACCTCACACACTCTGTTGCCCCTAGTGGTTGATATCCCTGGTTCTCCAATAGACAGCAAACAAATCCAGGTGCTTCTGTGACTGCTTAGCACAGCATCTGCACATCGTAGGCTCTTAACAAATATTAAAGGAATAAACTAACCAATGAATGGAGTGGAGAAAAGGAGGAGTCAGAGTATCACCTTCACACATTCACCCCAACAGAGGCTCTGGGATCCAGCTCCTGGGATTCAGAGACTCAATTAAATGAGGCTCCCTCAGCTGATCAGTCTTGAGGACTGATCCTAAGAGTCCAGAAAACCAACCACAATCCCACTGGGCTTGTTTCCCGTGAGGTATTTCATTGTTACATAGGCTAGAGAACTCATGTCAACACCACTGCCATATTTTCCTCCTGATAGTCACAGAGAGCTTCATGTGAAGCTAGTCTCTCCTCAGAAGGTGGCTTTGGTGTGTGTAGAGTCAGAACACAGGGATTGAGGGCATAATAGGAAGGGTCTTTCAGCTGAGATACCCTGGAATTCTCCTTTTAATGGGAGCAAAGGCTTTGCTGAGGAAATTCCAGTGCTCACTACCACTGGCCAAAGCCTCTCTTCCTGAACAGTGATAGTGCTGGACACACAATGGCGACTCCAGGCTCTTGGGTCTTCTTGGTTTTTGGCACCAGGCTGGCCACTCCATCTTTCTTTTCCTTTCTTTTCTTTGTACTTGGAATATTGGAATTCATGTGGCTTCTACATTTTAGTATACAAGTTACCATCCAAAGATTTCCCCCAGGTCAACTAGTATGGTCTCTGGTATTCGCAGATTTTCAACTCTGCCCTTTCCATGTCTTGATTTACTATTACAGCTGGCTAAGCACACGCATGGTGCATGAATGTATGCCTTCAGTAAGACAGATGGCCTTGTTTCCAAGTTGTGGGTGTGCCCTTAATCATGAATCCCCCACTGACATTCTCTATTTGCCTCACAGCTTGTGTGTGTGTCATAGTGTGATGATCAAGTCATTGGAAGAAAGGGTCAGGGTTCTCTCCTCCCTTACTCCTTCATTCAAATATTCACCAAACATTGACAGAATGTCTACTACTCCATGCTAGGCCCTGGAGATATAACCATGAACAAGGCATAGCCCGGTTCCCAAGGAACTCCAGTCTTCTGGGAGAAAAAGACAAGAAAATAATAGTTGGTGGTAAGAGCTACAATGGGATAGTCAAGTGTGCCATGAGATCATGGAGCTAACTATCCAACCAGGCAGCAGGGAGGTGTTTAGGAAGTCCTTTCATGGTAAGGCAGAAGGCCAGAGCTAGGAGAGAGCTGTAGGTTACCAAGTTGAACTCCCTCATTTTACAGATACAGAAACAGACCTAGAGAAGTAGACACCAGATTATTG
The DNA here is from genome assembly GCF_001604975.1 of Cebus imitator. Lineage (NCBI taxonomy): Eukaryota > Metazoa > Chordata > Mammalia > Primates > Cebidae > Cebus > Cebus imitator. Next base: position 462,328 of record NW_016107412.1, on the reverse strand, counting down.
GCAGAGGCAAACAAAGAATCAGACCCCTTAGTACCTTGTCATCTTCCCATCACTCCAGGCTGCTCTAATTCTGCTGGGCCCATGAGAGATAATCAGTAAATAATTGTCTCCCTGCTCTGCAACTCATCAACCTTGGAATGATAAGCTGGAAAATGTTTCTAAGACAAGTAAAAGAGAAGGAAGCTTGCATTAGTTGAATACCTACTATATGCAAGGCACTTTCAATGCATTATTACCTCTAATCATCACAACCCTCAATAATAGGTACTATTTTATGCCCATTTTATGGTCAAGGAAACTGAGGCTCAAAGAAGTTAAATTGCATGTTCAGTTTCTTACATGCAGGGAAGTGGCAGAGCTGTGATTCAGACACGGGGGTCTCTCTCCAAACCAGCACTCATTCTGAAGACTTCAAAGTCAATGTGCCCACAGGTTCATTGGGGCATTTGCAGTGCTGGTGATATTTTTCTTTGTCTTTTGGGTTCTCGTTGAGTGCTCAGAGCTCTTGATGCAGCCAAGCAGAGAGAAGCATAGTACCTACCTCTGAGGGCCAGGGAGGGAGCTTTATCAGCAGGCAAGTGAGATGCCTCTCTGTTTCATTTGATTTGCAGTGGAGAGAAGGCAGGAGAAATGACTTGGCAGGCAATTTCTAGGGGTGTGGATGTGTCCTTCCTTACTCAAAATTTTAATAGACGCTATAGGAAAATTACATTTGTATTATTACAAAGATAGGGCCCAGAACCCAAAGGCAAGCTGATGGCATACTCATCAGTATATTTTAACAGCTAATGAACCTGGCTTCATTTCCTCCTGAAATTTCAAGCATGAGATTGTGGCAATATACTAGGTTATTATCCTAGTCTCACCACATAAAATAGCCATGTGACCTTGAGTAAATCAGTGACTCTTTTCTTCAAATGTGAAACCAGGTGGGTTGGATTTAACCATCTCTCAAAATTTCCCATGGAATATTCTAGAAGGCAACCCAACAAGGAGGTTAGGAACCAACCAAGGCCTGTGATGTCATAAGCCTGCGTTTTAATCCTTCTTTACTTTTTCACTGTGACCTTGAACAAGTTCCTTAACCTCCTTCTGAGCCTCAGCTGTCTCATGGTAAAATAGAGGAGAGACGCATACTTCGTAGGATTTTCATGAGGACCAGTCACTGTAAGCTGAATAAGATACATGGCACGGTGCCTGGCACATAGTAGATTCTCACTGAGGACTATATATACCAGGCTGTGGCCCCAGAGGCATAAAGATGAATGCTTATATCCCATTTGACCTTGTAATTAACTCAAAGAAGGGATGGAAGAAAGGAGGCAAAAAAGAATTAAAAACACTTGATAGTAATAACTAATTTCTATGGAGTGCATACTGAGTACTGGGCATTCTTCTAGGTGGTTTGCATGTATTAATTTGTACCAATTCTTACAGCAAAAGCTGTGAGGTAGATGAGATCACCATTGCCATCCCTTTTCATCAGCAGTGAAAACTAAGGTACACAAAGATTACATCACTTACTCAAGATTACCTGGCCAGTGTGCTGCAGTGCTGGAATTGGAAGCCAGAGCCCATCCTCTTAACCATACCACTACCTTGCCTCTTCAAGCAGAAGGCGAATATTTGGAACATAACAAGAGATATGAAGGGCAGATGCCCAGTTTCTGAAACCAGCTGGGTCTTTCTTCCTGGAATGCCTGTACCCACCAATCAAGGGTGAGGAAACATTACTTAGATATGGCCCCTATCAGAAGCGACACTTAGTAGGGAATTGAGTTTGTCAGCAGGCCCTCCTGGAGAACAGTACTGAGCCAGGTCAATATGCCTTCTAGTCCTTGGGGTAAGTGCTGATGTTAGAATCAAAACGTTTGAGTCCACGTCCTCCAGTCTCCTCCATTGCTCTCTAAGCATAAATTGAATCCCTATGAAGTGAAGGCAAACATCTAATTCACAGAGGCAGCTGCAAAGACCAAACAATAAGTAACTAAGGCTTACTGAGCAATGCTATGTGCCAGGTCCTATTCTATGTACTATACAAGTGTAAAGGTATGTCATTCTCACAACTCTATGATGTAGGGGCTATTATGATCATGCCCATTTTATGGAAAAGAACACTGGGACACAGAGACGTTTAGTAATGTAGCCAAGGTTACGCAGTTAATCAGTGGTGGAGCCAGATTTCCAAGTTCAGCATCCAACCCTGCACTCCTCACTATCTCTGTGTACTCCAGTGATCAGTTAAAAAGATGTTGTAAACACTAAATGTGATTGTGTTTTCTTTCTCTGGTAGTCACATCTTAGGTCTTTGTTCATACTGTTCCCTTGACCTTTCCTCCTAGCTACTCTTACTTGTCTGCAGTGGTGAAGAGCAAGGTTCTAGAGACCCCAGTGCTGTGCCGGAGCTGGCTCACCCTGGCTTGCCAGAGCCACTTGTTATATGTTCAGGAATTTTGCAAGTCGGTCATTAAGCATAGGCATTATTTAAAATATTGGCTGGGCACAGTGGCTCACGCCTATAATCCTATCACTTTGAGAGGCTGAGGTAGCCGAGTCATTTGATGCCAGGAATTCAAGACCAGCCTGGCCAACATGGCAAAATCCCATCTCTACTAAAAATATAAAAAATTAGCCGGGCATGGTAGGATGTGCCTGTAGTCCCTGCTACTGGGGAGGCTAAGGTACAAGAATTGCTTGAACCCAGGAGATGTAGGTTGCAGTGAGCCAAGATCATGCCAGTGTACTCCAGCCTGGGTGACAGAGTAAGACTCAGTATCCAAAAAAAAAAAAAAATCAATTAAAAATAAAGTTTAATTTAATTATATAAAGTTACAACTAATAAATTATATTTATGAACACTTGATACTCCTCACTCCTCAATTATTTATTACAGCATACTCTATGCCATCAGGGTAATTTCCGTTTGTTGTGTCTGTATGGTGGAAATATTACATAACATGCTACTGCATGTTGAGGAACATCACCTTGATAACTTAAAATTGGTCATAATGGGAGTATTTACACCACAGAAATTGGCAAACACTGCAAATGAGGGCTCTTTGTACTATAGAGCTACTTGTTAAATATTTAGCAGTTCACTGCTGCCATTTCTTGTGTGACCTTGGACAAGTAACTTAACTTTCTTGTGCCTCCATATCATGGTCTGTAATATAGGGACAACAATAGCGCCTACCTCACAGCGTTACAAGGAATAAATAGGATAACATATGTGAAAAGGATTTAGCAGAATTCCTGGCACAGAGCCAACCAATCAGTGAATGGCCACTGTCAAGATTATTAAGACAATCTACAAGTAGCCTTTCCTCTCACCCAAGCTGGGTGTGTCCATCAGAGATGATCTGACTTGAAGTTCATCACCCTGTACTGGGATTGTCAGTTTCTGTGTAACTTTCCCTCTTTAGAAAGTGAGCTAATTGACAGGGCTAATGAAATTTCCTCCTCCGAGAATATAACACAATACCGATACCCAGTAGGTCCTCAACAAATTATTACATTAAATTTAGTTAAAAAAGTTTAGAGGCTACTGAAAAATCAGAATTAGGAAACATGGAAGCTTCCCCATCACATAAATATTTAAGTATTAATAGTTCTCCACACAAAAGCATTGCTGGAACATTATGTTTGGGGTTCATTTCTTAGGAGTATCTTATAGTAAAGTCATTTTAGAATTTCAGAAACTGAAAGCACACTAACTTGGTGCCTGGACAAACCTACTGTATACTGAACTCTGTTTTATAACAAAGTTCTCAGTGTATATGATATGGAGCCCTCTGATTATCTTCGCATGTCAAGTAGGAATATGACCAGTAACTTTCCAAAACACTTGAAGGTAGCTGGAATTACTTTTTGCCTCAAGTATTTAGAGAAAAAAGACCTTGATGTCACATCAACAAACTAAAAAAGAGATTGCACATACCTGGAGTGCCTTCCTAGGCCTGGGAGGCAGTGATTCGGGGCTGATTTCAGGGGGAAGGAAGGGGAGAGGCTGAAGGCATGTTGAAAAATCATTTTTTTGTCTGTTGCTCCTTTGTATGAACTGGTTGCTGGCTTATGCAACGCCCAGTAATTAAAATGGCTGGAATGCTTTGCATTATTAAGGCAAAGTGAAGGCGGCTCAGATGCCTGGAGCTGGAGCCAGCTGGAGGGGACCCAGTGATCCTACCCTGGCTGCCCCTTGACCTGGCAGAGGTGACTGGCATCTGGCTTTGGGTGGGGGGGCGTGTGGCAAGGAGAAGGAAGGAAGTCAGAGGTGTCCGGAGCTACTCCCACTTGTCTCCCCTTTCCCCAGGCAGGTGGGTACACCACAGTGCATGCCTCTAGAATGAAGGTAGGCACAGGCCACCCACCTTCTAGAAGTTTGTAATGATTAGTGGCAATGCCTAGGAATGATGAACAATAATAAAGCTGTTCTTTATTAAATATCTATCATGTTTCAGGTCCTGTAATAATAACATTGATTGCAGGACTTTCACAGGTGCTCAAATTCTTGTTGTAAAATGGCATAGTATTTGCATATAATCTACACATACCCTCCCACATACTCTGAATCATCTCTAAATTACTTACAATATCAAATACAATATAAATACTATGTAAGTAGTTGTTACACTGTATTTTAAATTCCTATTATTTTTTATAATAGTATTGTTATTTTTTATTGTTTGTTTTTTTCCAAATATTTTCTATCCATGGTTGGTTGAATGCCAATGTGGAATCCACAGATACAGAGGACCAACTGTATCGTCCAATTTCAAGAGAAAAAAAAATGAGATCATATTGCTCTTCTGCTCAAAACTCTGTGGTGGACCTCTAATGCACTGAAATGAAGTCTAAATGCCTTGACCTTCTAGCCCCAGCACAGCATTGCCCCTGCTATGGTTGGCCTTGTCTCTCCCACTGTCACTTGTGTTAACGCTACACTGGCCTCCTTTTCATCCTTTAACCAGGCCAAACTCAGTCCCAGCTTCAGGACTGCCCTAACTCTCCCTCTTCCTCTCTCAGGTCTTGCCATAGCCAGCCAGAACCTTCTAATTCTGCAGCTTCCAGCTCAGATGTTACCTTCTCTGGGAGGTGTGCCCTAACAGAGGAGCACAACCATCCCCAGTCACTGGAGGCTTCCAACATCTCATTTTTCAGATGCATTTTTCTTTTCTGGGTTTATCACTATCTGAAAAAAAATATTATTAAAATGTTTATTAATTGTCTTTTAATACTAAACAATTAGTGTTTCTAATTGCACAAAGAAGACAGTGCAAGACATCTGTCTTATTCACTGCTCTATCCCCAGTATCCCATATCAAGGCTCAGTAAATGTTTTTTTTGAAACAGAATCTTCACAATAACTCAGCGAGGTAGACATTATTATCCTCATTTTTCCAGATGAGAAAACTGAAGCTCAGGGAGGTTAAGTCACTTGCTCAAGGGCATTCCAGAGCAAGTGATGTCAGTGAGGTCCGTCTGGCCCCAAAGCACATATTTTAGCATGAGTACACATAAACTTCCCCCACAGACAGCTTCTCTAGAAAACAGTAGAAAGGGTTGGGTGAGGTGGCTCACACCTGTAATCCTAGCACTTTGGGAGGCCAAGGTGGACAGATCACTAGGTCAGGAGTTCGAGACGAGCTTGGCCGACATGATGAAACACTGTCCCTAGTAAAAATACAAAAAAATTAGCTAGGCATGGTGGCAGACACCTGTAATCCTAGTTATTCAGGAGGCTGAGGCAGGAAAATCACTTGAACCTGGGAGGCAGATATTGTAGTGAGCTGAGATCATGACACTGCACTCCAGCCTGGGCTGTGGAGTGAGACTCTGTCTCAAAAAAAGGGAAGGGGAGGGGAGAGGAGGGGAGGAAGATGGTATCAAGATGATATCTGATACAAAGAAAGGACTCAAGATTCAAGCCTGTGAGCCCTTAATAATGAAATGATGGTGGTAGAAAGAAATAAGAAAGTAAGCACTTGGGAACCATGACACTGGTGTTCTAGTTCAATTCTGCCCCCTGTGTGACCTAGGATGAGCTAATTACCCTCTTTGGGCACTTCTTCAAATGTGTAGAGGGTATTTGCTTTCACTTCCTCAAAGGACAGTTACATGACAAGTGCATAAAGCCCCAGGACTCAGTGCCCCTCTCCTGTCTCAGGATGAAGAGGATGGTGTGGTACCTGGGCCCTGGAGGGAAACCACATGGAGAAAGATGCTCTTTATAATCACCTGTGTGCTTGCCTGTGGGTAACCATAGGAATAAGCAGTCTGGATTTAGAAGTTGATACCTTTGGGCTGGATGCAGCAGCTCACACCTGTAATCCCAGCACTTTGGGAAGTTGAAGCAGGTGGATCACTTGAGGTCAGGAGTTTGAGACCAGCCAGGTCATCATGGTAAAACCCTGTCTCTGCTAAAAATACAAATATTAGCCAAGCATGGTGGCACGCACCTGTAATCCCAGCTGCTTGGGAGGCTGAGGTAGGACAGTCACTTAAGCCTAGGAGGTGGAGGCTGCAGTGAGCTGAGATCGCACCACTGCACTCTAGCCTGGGTAACAGAGTGAGATTCTGTCTCAAGAAAGAAAGAGAGAGAGAGAGAAGAAGGAAAGAAGGAAGGAAAGAAGGGAGGAAGGGAAGGAAGGAAAAAAGGAAAAAAAAGTTGGCACCTTTGGGATGCTGAAGTATGGGCAGACTTGGTTAAAGACAGAGTATCGTCATGGGTTCTATCAGTGTTGAACACTGCCTCCCTGATGAAACCTGATCCTTCTAGCCCCCAGAGTCTGCCCCAGCCTCCCATTCCCGCCCTTTATTCTAGCCAAGCAAGACCTGTGCCCTTCATCTCATGACACAAGTCTCATCTTCTTCCCGCCATTAGCTTTTGAAAATGTTTTATTTTGACATAATTCACTTACAGAACATTTGCAAGAATAGTTCAAAGAATTACCAGATACCTTTTACCCAGATTCCCCAAATGTTAACATATTACTAAATCTCCCCTCCTTTAGTTGTTTAAGAAGAAGTTGCAGACGTGATGCCCCTGTCCCCTGAAAATTTCAGTATATATTTCCTAGAAATAAAGGCACCATCAATTTTGCAGTGTGGAGCAGCTCTGTCCTGGAGATACACAGGCCTGAATTCCAAACCCTAATTGTAGCTCTTACTGTGTGCTCTTGTGCAAAAGATTTCACTTCTCTAGACCTCAGCTTTCTCAGCTATAAGTATGGACACTAAGAGCACCTACCTCATAGGTGGATTTGAGAATTAAATGAGATATCCCAATTAAATAGGAGCCCTAAGGGCCAAGCACTGCTTAGGATGTGGAAAGTGTGCAGTAAGTAAATGGGATTGTATCTTGCTAGAATGCTGTATTTTTTCTTCTTCTTCTTCTTTGAAGTGGTTTGAATTCCTTAGATTTCTCCTCTTTCTTCTTAGGCCAAGTCTCAAAGGCAAAAGCAAGACAGGTTCTGTCATTCCTTCAGCCCTTATTTACTGAGCCCCTACACCAGGCCTGACCTTGTTCCAGGTACAGAGATAGAGCAGGAAGCAAGACAGACACAGTTCTGTTCTGAGAGCTGAGAGAGCTTGCTTTGGCATGGTGGACATAGAAACAGATGGATAAACCATCTCAGCAGGTCATGAGTGCAGTGAAGATGATAAGAGAGTAATTTGTGGGATGTGGAGCATATAGAGGCTCCTTTAGTTAAGGTAATCAGAGAAGGGAAAAGTTTGACTACTTTGTTTTAATCTGAGAAAACACCCTCTGGAAAAATGTCAGGCACAATAAATGTTTTCCCAACACTTGAGTGCACAGTGGGATGCATGAAAATTTGAAATCCTCACAAGAGAACACAGTAATGGGAGCAAGCCAAGTGCTTCTCTCCCACTTGATGGGAGCCATGCGTACATTATTTCATCAGTCCCTCAGGACTCCATTTTATAGAGGAGGAGACTGAGGTTCAGAGGAGGGGATCCTTTTGGCCAAGAACAAAAAGAAAGTAAGAGGGACCCTCTGACAACATGTAGCACCAAGATTCTACCCAGAAGCATGATGTCAACTTACTAGTACTCACAAGGAAAAAAAATAGCAGGTTAATTGAAGGAAAGAGCACTGGGCCAAGTGTCAGAAGACATTCTAACCCTGGCTCTGGCACTTAGGAGCCATGGAGTCTCCGTATAACCCTCCACAACTTGAAGCTGCACTGAATGACCCCTCTCATCCCCTCCAGCTGTAACAGACCATATGCATCCACATGGTTCTTTGTTCTTTTTTTCTTCCTCTGCCTCCTCTTCAATAAAGAAAAGTAACAAAAAAAGCGAAGAGAATTAGGAAGGAAAACAGATCAGCTGCCAATAGCCCTTGTACCAAGTGATCACACCTGGAGACAGGAAGGGGCGAGATGGCTCCTCAGCCTCACAAGATCCAGCCCAGTGCTTTGCACACAGTTGGGGCTCAAGACCTGCCCTGGTATAAACAGGAGCATTTGCATGCATTTGTTCTCTCATGCCCATTAGAAAACCAGCAGCATTATTTTATGGCCACACCTCATGCAGTGTGCAAATAATGCCTGCTGCGATATGCTATTCTCTTCCAGAACTTCGGTTTTAAATAGGACACTAACATAAGTAGAGAACTTCTAAAGTAAGGTAGGTGAGGGAGAGTTACCACTGTTGTTAGTTACCTATCTATTGCTGCGTGACAATATTGCCATACACGTAGCAGCTTACCATAACACATATTTATTATCTCATGATTTCTGTGAGGCTAGAGTCTGGGCATGACGTAGCTGGCTCCTCTGCAAGGCTGAAATGAAGACGTCAGCCAGGGCTGCAGTTTCATCTGGAACGTAACTGAGGAAGCACCTACTTCCTCACTCACTTAATTGATGGCAACATTTCGTTCCTCAGTTTCTTGCTGGCTGTGAGCTGGAATTCACCCATATTCTCTTGCTATGTGATTGTCTCCACAAGCAACTTACCATGTGGCGACCTGCTTCTTCAAAGCCAGCAGGAAAGAGTGTCTCCTCCCAAGATGGGCGTTGCAGTCTCATGTAACATGAGTGTTTGTATTCACGTAGTTGTGTACGTCCTGTCACCTGTGCCATATTCTATTGGTCAAAAGCATGTCACAAGCCTCACCCACTCCAGGTGAGGGGATTATGCAAGGCTGTGAATACCAGGAGTCAGGGATCAAGGAAGCCACATTGGCTCACCCTCCAAACGGAGTAAAGAGAATGACAAAAGCCTCAGAAAACACAGGGTCTGGAGATCATTGGAAGCACTGCAAAATTGATGGTGCCTTTATTTCTAGGAAATATATATTGCTGTAGTCCCAGCACTGTGGGAGGGCGAGGTGGGAGGATCACCTGAGGTCAGGAGTTCGAGACCAGCCTGACCAACATGGTGAAACCCTGTCTCTGTTAAAAATAGAAAATTAGCTGGGCATGGTGGTGCCCAACTATAATCCCAGCTACTTGAAAGGCTGAGGCAAAAGAATCGCTTGAACCCAGGAGGCAGAGGCTGCAGTGAGCCGAGATCGTGCCGTTGCACTCCAGCCTGGGCTACAAAGGAGAAACTCTGTCTCAAAAAAAAAGGAAAGAAAGAAAGAAAAGAATTACAAAGCCTGAAACCTATTTTGTTTTCTTTTTACTATGGAATTTTCCTTCAGAAAAAAAGTTCTAAAGGGGAAAAAAACAACCTTCTGAGAAGATGGAAAGGAGAGGACGCGTGGAAGGAAAACTTCATTGTGAAATAAGAAATCTTTGCCATTGCTTGTCTGTTCTGTTTAAAAAAGAAAGCTGTTTTATAAGAGAATGAAAAAGGAGGAGAAGCATATTCTATTGTAAATCTACTAAGAAATCTAATTCTCTGTGGCCAAGAATCCTAAGGCAGCTCCTGGAGGAGAAAAGTCTCAGAAAATAAACTGGGAGATCCTTAGATAGCAATTGTGCCTCGGCCCTACCTCAGCCAATCAACAACAATAATAATAATAGCAAACACCTAAGTAGCACTTGCGATGTGCCAAGCATTAATATAAGTATTTCATTATTAATTTCTTGAAGCCTCAGCCCAGCCCTGTGGGGTAAGTGCGTTATCCTAATGCCAATTTATAGGTGAGGAAAACTGAAACCCAGAGAGGTTAGGTAACTTTCCCAAGACCACACAGCCTATTAGTGATAGAGTCAGGATTCAAACCCATGTAGTCTTGCTCTGTAAGATTTGTGTCCTTAACCACCATCATCTATTTAGGCTCTCAGGGATTTATTGAGGATGTACTTGTTGTGTAAGTTACTATGCTAGACACCATGAGGTTGAGAGGGAGGATGATGGAAGAGTCAGACAAGAATGAATTCCTAAAAGACGGAACCTCCCAGAGAGTCCACTTTCTGTCTGTGGAACCTTGAATAAGACTACGAGCTATTGAGCCTTGCAGGTCTTATTAGTTCCAGTGCTTTATACAATTTAAAAAGATTTCTTAATGAAAAGAGAAATGCAGAGAAGGAACAAGGAACAAGAAGGAAGGAAGGAAGGAAGAAAGAAAGAAAGGAAGGGAGGGAGGGAGGGAGGAGAAAGAAAAAAGAGAGAAAGAAAGAGAGGGGGTGGGAGAGAGGAAGAAGGGAGGGAAGGAAGGAAGGCAGGCAGGCAGGCAGGCAGGCAAGCGATAATACTACCAACTTGCACTCATTAAGTGCTTATTATCCTGGGTACTACTATTGCTTTACCTACACGATATCATGTAATCCTCATAGTAACAAGCCTACAGGTGGTTAATATTACTATTACCTCCATTTTAAGGATAAAGAAACTAAAGCACAGGAAGTTCAGTAAATTGTCCAAGGTCACGCAGCTGGTAAGTCAGGGAACCAGGATTCCAAACAGGCAGATCGTTTCAGTGCCCAGGCTCTGAGCCAGTGATGAAAACAGCGAATATTTGAGGTCAAGGTGTAATCCCTCCCATATGCAAGGTACTTGGTGAGTTACAAAGTGCTTTGTGGAAAGGCTTCCAAGGTGGAGATGGGGACAGAAATTTCCGAGATCCTCAGCCAGAGATTCTCTGATAATACTGGTAGAAAATACCAAGGCCTGCAGCGATGCAAAAAGGAAACCAGAGTGGCTGACAGTGTGCTGCACAGAGTGGGTCCACTCAGGCACTGCTCTGTCTCCATCTCCTACAGCAGTTGTCTGATCACCTGTAATTTTACCCCATAGAACACACTGCTGAGAACCTGGTTCCCTGTAGGGCCAGCTGCAGCCCAAGAAATTCCAGCACAGTTCAGCAAAGTACAAACCAGACGTGGCGTCCCGCACCAGTGAGCTGGCAGCTGCTTCCTTTGTAACCAGGCAGGTACACAAGGAAAAACAGAGATCAGGGCAGAAGGCTTTGGGCTCAGCCAGGTCAGGCCATTTCTATGAAGGCCTTGGCAAGGCCTGGAGACAGATGCAGAGGTTTGCCCAGCCTCACCATAAGAGGGAGCTCTTTGTTCCAGCTTCTCTGCGGTGTTTCACTTTTCTGCCCAGGTTATCCCAGGACAGAATGGAGGTTTGCGTACTTGCCTAACCTGGACCCTCCATGGTACTAAAGCTTGAAGGAGTTGCTAGCAAGGACATCACGGTAGTAACCTGCAAAGCATGTACAGCTGGTGGTCCTGTTTTTCCTATTTATGCATTTCCTGGGGAGACTGCATTTGGGGGAAAAGCACAGTTTGGGTTTGATTCCTAGCTCTGCCACTAGCCAGCTGAGTGCCCTTGGGTAAGTCATTACACTGCTCTGAGCCAAGGTTTCCTCTCTTGTAAAGTGGGAATATGAATGCCTGCTTCGGAGAGTTGCAGCGAAGGTTAAATGAGACAGTCTGGTTTGTGGAAGAAACTTAATGAGGGGTGACTAGTGATGTTTCTCATATGGTTGCTTCATACTTTGTTTTGTTTTGTTTTTTGAGACGAAGTCTCTCTCTGTCGCCCAGGCTGAAATGCAGTTGCATCATCTTGGCTCACTGCAACCTCTGCCTCCTGGGTTCAAGCGATTCCCCTGCCTCAGCCTCCCAAGTAGTTGGGACCGCAGGTGTGCACCACCATGGCCAGCTAATTTGTGTATATTTAGTAGAGATGGAGTTTTACCATGTTGCCCAGGCTGGTCTCAAACTCCTGACCTCAAGTGATCCACCCGCCTCGGCCTCCTAAAGGGCTGTGATTACAGGCGTGAGCCACCACACCTGGCTGGTTACTTCATATTTTAAATTCGTCATTCACCATTGCCATTCACTAAGGGCAGCCTTCTCAGACCTCTGATTCTAGATCAGAATCTGCTGCTGTAAACCAGCACACAGATCAATCTTCTGTGGCTACACATCACATTTTACATTAGTTTGGATGATGATTTGATTAATGTCAACCTCCCTCACTAGCAGTGTCAAGGTGGGGACTGTCTGTCTTGAGCCATCATTCTGACCCCAGTGCCTAAGGTAAGCTGGGCACTTAACAGGTGCTTAATAAATATTTACGGAATAAATTAATAAAGGAAAAGAGAAGTACCCAATATGATGTTATATTCATTTATTTGGAGGGAGGTGTTACAAATCAGTTTTTATTATTGATATTAAAAATCCTGGTGTTTGTGTGTTGCTTTCTTATTAAGAAATAAATTCAGGCATGTTGAAGGTTATCTTTAAAATCATGTCAACCTCTTTTGCTTGCATGTTGACATGCTTTCTTGGGTGGGGCTGCAGTTAAATGCAAACCCTGGGGATTATGCTTCAGTCAGCACAAACCCCTGAGGCTGGCTCCCACAGGAATGTCATCATCCTTGCATCTTGATGGAAATAGGAGATTTAAAAAATGCAGTTTTACATCACAGATCACCTTTGCCTGTAGCCTCTGGTCTAGAAAATTAGGCATGAGAATGGCCTTGTCTCCCACTTAGAGGGTATGAACACTCAGAAGTTAATGTTTCTGAGATCTTCGGGTGAAAGGCACAGACTTATCTGCTTCCTACCATAAAATGTCCTGCCTTGAGATGTTATCAAACCGTTAATCCTAATGTGTCTTCACCAACCAGCACTGGATAGGATGAAAGCATCGTCCTCTTGGAGTGGCAGCTGGCAGACTATTCTAACACATATGGGCCTCCTTAGCAATAATGAAGTGTTTCCCACTGGAAGCTTCACATACCTCTGAAACGCAGGATGGTTTTAGGTGGCATCCCAGGAACTCTTTATTTAATGGTTAACTTTTTAGTACAACATGTAGTCAGAAAAAACTAGCCAATTAAACCCATGAATTCATGGATATTATTGCTTAGGATAAACCCAAAGCTAGCATTTAAATAAGACAGAAAAAACTGAGTCAATTCAAAGAAAATACTAAGTAAATATGAAGAGTGAACTATAACAAGAAAAATGACAAAAATCATAAGCAAGAAAAGCTAATATGTGAGTTTCAGAAATGCTGCAATTATTTATTTTCTTGTCTATCTCCCTGTTAATCTGAGAGTTCTTTGGGGGTATTCTTTATATCCCAGCATCTAGCACAGTACCTGACATAGGAGCTCAGTAAGGTCAATGAATGCGGGATGTATGGACGCAAAAATGATGAACCGATGACAGAATGTTGAGATAGCATCTGGGGCTCTGACAAATCCTCTGAGATAATGTCCCTCCTAACGTATTGGGGACAATATTGCACCGAGTAAGGACTTTTTTTCCTAAACAGGTTTCTATGTGATAATTGGAAAAAAGAGGGAGTGGGCTGGCTCCAGGCCATGAAATGAAATCTAATGTGCCCAAATGCCAGTTTCCCCTTTTTAGGATTCTTCCAACGAGAAAGAATTTCCAGTTCCCTGAGATGAATGGGGAGCTGAGAATACCGAGACCCATAGCTAGGGCACAAAGGATGCTTTAGATAGAATACGCTAGCTGTGTGGTCTTGGGCGGCTCACTGAATGTCACCACCTGTCTCCTTCTCTGTGGATTGAAGGAGTCATTACAGCTAAAGAAATTCTGTGATTCTGGGAGGAATTGGTTCTGAATTTGACATCACAGAGAAGGGCAGATGGGGAGGAGGTGCTGATGAGCTGGTGCAAGGCTGGATTCAGGTTGAAGAACTCACATGACATCCACTGATCATGCTGTGAGGTCAGCATCATGTCGTGGGTGGTAATATCTGTGAGGTTACCCACGGGCACTTCCAGGTTTGGCAACTTTCCTGTGTGTGCTCAAGGGAAAAGGGGTGGCTCCTGCTGCTGGTGACCCCACCTATCTCAGAGCGATGATCAGGGTAGCCTTGCCATGGCCAGCCAGGTAAGCAGGTTTGCTTCCACTTTGAATTCTTATACCTCTTCCTTGCACTGTGCTTCGCCGTTTACAAAATGCTTTTCATGCCCTCTGTTCCATCTGATCCTCATGGGATCCCAGAAGAGGCCACTTAGGGTAGGGCAGAGGGAGAGTGGTAAGCCATTGCTCAAGGCCACATGGCTGGCTCAGGAGAAAGAACATCCACTCTGGTGCAGAAGCTTGCCTCAAAGGTGGCCAGGGCAGTGACTTGGAGCCAGACCCCTCATTCAAAGCCTGGCACAGGTGCCTGCTGTGTGACCTTAGGCATCACCTCTCTGCGCTGCAATTCTTAATCTGTAAAATGGGATTATCTGCCTCATGGTGCTGTAATACTGAATGAACACTACCTGGCACCTGGTAAGGCATGAATATCTTATTGCCTCATGGGTCACTTTGAGAATTTATCAAGATAATGGGTGTGTGTTTCTTTCCTTGGGCTGCCATACCCAAGTGTCATACACTGAGTGGCTTAAAATGACATAAATTCATTCCCTCACATTACTGGATGCCAGAAGTCCAAAACTGGTCTCACTGGGCTGAACAAAAGGTGTCGCCAGGGTTGTGCTCCCTCTAGAGGTTCTAGGGGAGATCCTTTCTTGTTTCTGATGGCTGTCCTTGTTCCTTGGCTTGTGGACACAGAGCTCTGACTTCTGCCACCATCTGCATGGCCTTGTCCTCAGTGAGTGTGCCAGATCTCCCTCTGTCTGCCTCATATAAGGATACATGTGATGGTATTTAGAGCCCACCTGGATGATCTAGAATAATCTCATTGGTAGGTTCTTCACTTAATCACATTAGCAAAACTCTACCCCCCCAACCCCCTGCCATCCTTTTCATTGGCCACAGGAGGCAACATTCACAGTTTGGGGATTAGGCATGGATGCCTTTCAGAAGGCTATTTTTCAGCTGACAAGAGATACTAAGCCCTTAGCAGGTACTCAAAAACAAACAGTAGCTATTATTGTTAATCACCCTGTTTTACATAAAGAGCAACTGAGGCTCTGAGAGGTGGAGGGATTATCCCAAAGGGTCACATCCAGGAAGTGGCAGAGTGTAGCCTTGGCAGCAGAACTCCTTATCTCAAGGACTTATGGCTGTACTACTATGATACCTTGAGGTTGGTGGGTTGTTTGACTGTTGCCAAGTTTGTATGATTGGGGCCACCCTTCTGGAGGTGCATTAGACTGGAGGATGCATTAGACTAAGGAAACGTACTCTCTGCTGCAATGCAAAGAAGGGGTAGTTTTGTCTCTGTCGCCCCCCTCATCAATAGCTTTCAGCTATGGGAAGTAGGGACAGGGAGGACCAGGTCACTATTCTCTTGGAATCCCACAGGTATTTGTGGCTCAGATGATGCTAAGGATTGAATTATGTCTCCCCAAAATTCATGTTGAAGTCTTAATCTCCAATGCAGCTGTATTTAGTGATAGGGACTGTAAGGAGGTATTTAGATTAGACAAGGTCATAAGAGTGGGACCCTAATCTCATAGGATTAATGTCCTTATAAGAAGAAACTCCAGAGAGCTTGCTCCCTAGTCTACCCCTCCACACTCCTGCATGTACACCAAGGAAAGACTACATGAGGACACAGTGAAAAGGTAGCTGTCTACAAGTCGGGAAGAGGGCCCTCACCAGCCAGAGCCTTGATCTTGGACATCCAGCCTCCAGAACTATGAGAAAATAAAACCTGTTGTTAAGTTTATGGCTGTCCAAGCAGGCTGAGGCAGATGGGTCAGAGGACAAAGCTGGGGGTCTTCCTCAGGACGGGTATTTGTCTTATCTTCCCCCAGCTCCATGAAGGCCCTCAGAGAGCATTTGATTAATGAGTGGAATGGGTAACCGGACAAGACCCCTGCTCAGTTTCTAAAAGTGCAAAGCTTAGAACAGAGGAGAGGGTGAGCATTAGCTGAGGCTCTCAAAAACTCTGACCTTTGCTGTTCCAACAGCACCCTACCCAGCCTTGCATCCAGAGTGTCAGGAGGGCTACATCTCTGTGAAGGCTCTAGGAAAGGAGGGTCCTTCCTTATCTCTTCCGGTTCTGGTGGTTGCTAGCAATCGTGGGCATTCCCAATTTTAACCTCTACCTCCATCATCACATGGCATTCTCTGTGTGTCTGTGTCCAAATTTCCTCTTCTTATAAGGACGCTAGTCATTGGATTAAAGCCCACCCTAATCCACCAATTTCATTCTAACTTGATTAAATTTGCAAAGACTCTATTTCCAAATAAGGTCACATTACAGGTACCAAGGGTGAAGGATTGAATATATATTTTTGGAGGGACATTTTTCAATCCATAACAAAACCTCATGGTTTTTCTTGTCCCCAGGACAAGATCTGTTCATGACTATCTCATTAAGACCCTCCCTTCCTCTCCCTATAAGCCCATCTCATCTCCTTTCTTGTCCTTGAGACCAGCACGCTGGAACTTCTTGCTTCTTAGACACATTCTGCTTCCCTGGGTCTCCCTTCCTTTCCTTCTGTCAGCCCTCCTACCGGCAGTTCCATTCCAAACTTTGTCCACTTCTGACTCCAGCTCATCTTGCAAGACTCACTTTGAAAATCAGTTCTTCCTCTAGCCCTTCCTCATTCTCCCTCCTTCCTCTTCAGATAGAAGCAACCCTTCCTCCCCACAGTACCCTCTACCTAATTCAGTTTCAGGCCCTGTAATACTTCACCACAGTCACTATGTCTGTCTCCCTCACTTGACCATGATCCTATTACAGACACTGTCCTCAAGGCCCACCCCAGAGCCCAGCATGTAGTAGACCAGTGGGTGCAAATTGGAGGCTGAAGAGCTGGATATGGCTGAACAGATGTGTTTTTATTCAGTCTGCTTGACATCAACCAGAACTGAAAATAGCTACCAACAATTAAATCCAGAAAATTTCTCATAAAAATCTGTAATTCCCACCTCTTTTGAGAAACAGGAGGGTCTCAGATCTTTATCCCCAGCCAGCAACAACATACTGAAGCTGAATCACTGCTGCATTCTTTAGACTGGGCCCGCACTCCCCAGTTGTATTAGGACACAACCATGCCTATTCGTTTATACCTATGGCTGCTTTTACATGGCAACATCAAAGTTGAGTAGTTGCAAGGGAGACCATACGGCCCCAGATATTTACTGTCTAGCTTGCACTAGTTTTTTGTGGCTGCTGTAATAAATTACTATGGAGTTGGTGACCCAAAACAACCTAGATTTGCTCTCTCACAGTTATGGAGGCCAGGAGTGTGAAATTAGTTCTACTGGGCTGTCATCAGGATGTTAGCAGGGCTGGGTGCAGTGGCTCACGCTTGTAATCACAGCACTTTGGGAAGCTGAGGTAGGTAGATTACAAGGTCAAGAAATCTAGACCATCCCAGCCAACATGGTGAAACCCCATCTCTACCCAAAATGCAAAAATTAGCTGGGCGTGGTAGTGTGCACCTGTAATCCCAGCTACTCAGGAGACTGAGGCAGGAGAATTGCTTGAATCCAAGAGGCAGAGGCTACAGTGAGCCAAGATCATGCCACTGTACTCCAGCCTGGTGACAGAGTGAGACTCTGTTTCAAAAAAAAAAAAAAAGCAAATGTTGGCAGGGCCATACTCCCTTCGGTGGTCTGAGGGAAGAGTCCTTCTCTTGCCTCTTCCAGTTTCTCCTGGCTGCAAGCATTCCCAGACTTGTGGCCACATCATCTGATCTCTGGCCTCATGGTCCCCTTGCCGTACCATTTTCTGTCTTAAGTCTTCCTCGGCCTCTCTTCTAAGGATTTAGGTTATTGCATTTGGGGCTCATCTAGCTGATTCTGGGTAATCTCCTCATCTCAAAAGCCTTTACATAATCACATCTGCAAAGACCCTTTTTCCAAATAAGTTAACATTTACAGGCTTTAGGGGTCAGGATATGGATATCTTTGGTGGAGGGAGGGGGAACACTTTTCAGCCTATCTCATGTTCCTTTACAAAAAAGTTTTGCTGACCCTTGTTCTAGAAAGACAGGGGAGCTTCCCCGAGACGGGTCAGCTCCCACCTCTGATTCTGCCATTCTGGAAGCCCCGGGCCACTCCACATCTGTATCTGGATCACGCCAGGGTTCTCTGTTTTGTTAGATACTTCCTAGGGCTGCCTTTGTCTCCCTCATACCTGCCTCCCTCCTCTTGCAAAAAAAAAGAAAGAAAGAAGAAGAACAAAAATAACACCAACATCTGCAGCATTTCTTGACCTTCTTGTACTGCTTTTTCCCCCTCTGTGTCCCAGTGCTGTTCTCAGGGACAGAAAGAATGAGGAAACTTTCTAGCAGAGAAGGCCTATTTTTCAGGCTTAATGGCTTTTTCAGATGCCCTAGGAGGGTTTTGCCGTATCCTCTCTGTGATAAAACTGCTCTCCAGACAGCCTAGTCCAGCCTCATGCACACAACCACCTTTCCCACATTAAATGGCTGTGTTCCCTAACCCTCATACAAACCTGCTTCCAAGCAGCAGCTACCTAAAAAATGTACTCCCTCTCCCCTTTCTAATTTTGACCATGGAAAGAGAGATCTAGGTTCATTTCTGGGTGTCTTCCTTGGCCAGTAAAACTCTAGCACAAATGTGATGAATGACCATTTGCCTTGGGAATTAATGAATACCACATGGACTCATGGGTAATCTCCATGTGGAGTGTGCATTGTTTAATATAGTCCCCAAGCTTGAAAACGAATAATGGACATTGTTCATCTTTTTGTAGGGTATTTGAAATGGCTAATCATGTACACCGAATATGATATAGACATTTTTGGATATCAGTGTGTCCTTTGGCCCTTTCTGTGAGGAAAGCAGGCAGATATTATCTTCATTTTAAAGAAGGAAAATTGTCCTGTCCTTTGCAGGGACATGGGTGAAGCTGGACGCCACCATTCTCAGCAAACCAACACAGGAACAGAAAAACAAACACTGCATGTTTTCACTCATAAGTGGAAGTTGAACAATGAGAACACATGGACACAGGGAGGGGAATCTCACACACCGGGGCCTGTCGGGGGTGTGGGGGCCAAGGGGGGAGGGAGAGCATTTAGGATGAATGCCTAATATATGTATGTATCTGGGGTTAAAACCTAGATGATGGGTTGATAGGTGCAGCAAACCACCATGGCACATGTATACCTGTGTAACAAACCTGCACATTCTGCACATGTATCCTTGCATATCAAGTATCCTACTTAATCTTCCCAGAATCCTTTTAAAATTGATGCTCTAGCTATAGTTACCTTACAGAGGAGAAAAGCCTTGACTCAGGGCCCTACACCTATTAAGTGGGGTATATGGAGTGTCAGGAACCACATAATTGCTGTATTATATAGATGAGTGATGAAGGTTTCTCAAATGAAGCAGAGACATAAATAAGGGCAGAGAGAGAGAGCCATGTGAGTTTCTGGGAGAAGAGGTTTTAGAACAAGGGAACATCAAGTGCAACGGCCTTGAGGTGGTAGCAAACTCAGGGTGTTGTAGGAGCAGTACGGGGAGCAGAGACAGTGAGGAGGAGAGACAGAAGATGAGGGTAGAGATGTTATAAGGATAGGGAAGGACAGATCACACAGGCCCTGTGGCCCATAGTAAGGAGTTTGTTTTTTTATTCAGTGGGAGATGGGAAATCATTGCAGGTCATTGAGCAGAAGGGTGGCATTTGACTTACAGCTGAAAGCATCACCACTCTGCTTTGAAAGGAGACTGGATGGGGGACAAGGACAGAAACAGAGAGAGTGTAAGGAGGTGAATTCGCCTTGGATCAGGAGTTAGCAATAGATGTGATAAAATGGGGTCAATTCTGATTTTATTTTGAAGGAGAATTTGCTGATGGATTGGATGTGGGGTGCAAGAGAAAAAGTTAAGGGTGACTCCCAGGTTTCGGGGCTGAGCAAATAAAAGGAGTTGCCATTAACTGTGATGGGGAAAGCTGCAGATGGAGCGTTCAGGGGGCTGGAAGTCAGGGTTTGCCTGCTGACATATTAGACTAGAAATGCCTATTAGGTGTCCAACGGGAGATGTTGAAGAAGCAGTTGAATCTATGTAAATTTGGGAGTTGTCAACACATGGATGATATTTAGTCATGAGACTGAATGAGATCAATAGGGGAGGGACTGTGGAGAGAGAAGAGCAGAGCCAGAAGTGCTACAGTGTTTAGAAGTCCGGAAGGTAAGGAGCCATTGGCAAAGGTGACTGAGTTCAAGCAGCTGGTGAGAATCAAGAGTGAGAAGGTGGTGTCCCAGAAGCCAAGTGAGGGAAGTGTTTCGAAGAGGTGGAATGATCAACTGTGTCAAATGCAACTTAGTGGCGAAGTAAAACAAGACCTGAAATTCTGCCATTATATTTGGCAACATGGAGGTCACTGATGACCATGGCAGGTGGAGGGGTGGGAGTGAGGTCAAGAGAGAATGGAAGAGAGATAGCAGAATCCAGAGATATGGACTTTTTGCTATAAAGTAGAACAGAGGGAAATGGGTGGTAATTGATGGATAATATAGAGTCCAGAAAGGGTTTTTATCTTCAAGGAAGATATGACAATGGTGTGTTGAAATGAATGGAAATGATCCATTAGAAAACAAAAAGTAGATGCAGGAGAAAGAGGAGATATGGATGGGGTATTGTCCTGGAATCGGTGAAAGGGTGATATCTAGAGCACAAGTGAAGGGTTTCCATGGAGTAGGAGCACAGGGTTCATCCAAAGGAGCAAGCGGGAAAGCAGAGCACATGGGATAGGTACTGGAAGGTGGGTAGATGTGGTGCTGAGAGCTTTGGCAGTTCTCTTCTTACAGCTTCTAATGTTTTCAATGAAATAGGAAACAAAATCAACATCACTGAGAATCTAGAGGAGAAGGGCATATGAGAAGTATGAGATGAAAGGATGCAATGTGAAATAGTGGCCTGGAAGATTGGGAGAGTGAATGGGCCTGGGAAGTACCAGGGATGAGGCCTGCAGTTAATGGTTACAGTTTTCTCCAGCCATATTCAGATGTGGTATATTTTGATCACCTTTGCAACTGAGAGGAAAAATAAGATAAAACTAAATGTTTAAAGTACACAGAAAGGCAAGATCAGTTTTGAACACATGTTTGAAGTGGCCATGGGATACACACATTAGATATCCAGGAAGCAGTTGGATATATATATATATATGGCTTGAAGCTCAGAAGGAGGTCTGGGATAAAGGTAGAATCATCAGCAAAGAGGTGGCAATTGAATCTGAGAAAGTAGGTGAGGTCTCTAAGGAGAGAAATATAAAGAGAAGAGGGTTGGGCATAAATTAGACATCCTAATTTTAGGGATAAGAGAGGAAAGGCCTCCATCAAAGAAGGTAGAGAAAGGGGCTGAGTATGTAGATGAAGCATGTTTTTTCTGATGCTTAGAAATGAGACAGTTCAAAGAAAACGAGTGAAAAGTCATTGAGGGAGACCAAGGAGAAGGAGAAAAGCCACTGAATTTTCCTAGAAGGAAGCCAGGGCTAGGTTATCTCAGCGCACTTAGCAGAAATACAAAGAAAAGGAAATCATGAGCAAAAAGATAGGGAGCATGAAGGAACAGACCCAACCGAGCTATATACAAATCATAGGAACTTTGGAAGGAGAGAGAGGAGTAACTGGAAGAGAAGTGATACTTTTTAAAGATGTAATAGAAGAAAATGTCTCTGAACTAAAGACATACCTAAACTGTCTGATCAAAGGGTAACATGTTAAACTAGAAATGCCTGTTAGACATCCAAGGGAAGATGCTAAAGAAGCAATTGAGTCTAGGTAAATTTGGGAGTAGTCAACACACAGATGATATTTGAAGTCATGAGACTAAGATCAACAAGGAAAGGAAATGTTGACAGAGAAGAGTCCCCAAGTCCCAGAAAGATGAATGATAAAATCAATACAAAGACAAAATCTGGTGACAATTTTGAGGTCTAAAGAGAAAATCCTAAGTGTTTTCAGAGAAAGAGAGATTACAGTCTACTCACAAAGAAAATAAAAGAAAAGAAAGCTGATACCAGATCACTCATCTGCAACAATGGAAGTTCAAAGACAGTGGAACAATGTTCTCATACTAATGAGAGACATGAATATGAGCTAGAATTCCCTTCTCTAGTCATGATGCCGTTCATGTT
The DNA here is from genome assembly GCF_001604975.1 of Cebus imitator. Classification (NCBI taxonomy): domain Eukaryota; kingdom Metazoa; phylum Chordata; class Mammalia; order Primates; family Cebidae; genus Cebus; species Cebus imitator. The sequence continues at coordinate 439,897 of NW_016107412.1, read as the reverse complement.
AGAGGGGCTCTAACACACTAGGATACCATCCATAGGCCCTTTCTGAGGAAATTACTTAAAAATGTATTCCAATCAAATGAAAATTTAGTCAAAACACGGATCTCAAAATAAGGAGATAAATCATACAAAAAAGCGTGTGTGTGTGTGTGTGTGTGTGTGTGTGTGTGAAGTTACCAGCAACCGTTTGAAGGAGCAATCCTAGGAAAGTAGTGGGAGCAGAAACCGGATTGCAGGGGATATGAAAGCAATAACCAGATAATATTCCTTTAAGCAACATTGAGACTAAAATAAGAAGAGAAGGCTACTTGAGGGTAAGAACATTTGACTTTATTTACAAAGGCAAAACCCCAAGTGTGCTTGTGGGCAGAGGAAAGGAATTGTGAGTAGCCAGATGTGCAAAGTGCACAAATAACATGTGTGGCATCCCTGATGTACAGTAGGGATTGAGTCAATTCCAATGATTGGAGAATGGGACTCATTCTATTCCAGAAGATACAGGCCTATGACTGATTTGGATTTGGAAGGGAGGGAAAAATGTAAGAATGGTCAGAGGAGAGAAGGAAGTTGAGGCTGTGGGGGAAAGGCAAAAAAAAAAAAAAAAAAAAAAAAAAAAAAAAAAAAAAAAAAAAAAAAAAAGAGAGGAAAAAAAAAAAAAAAAAAAAAAAAAAAAAAAAAAAAAGGTGTACTATGGATACCCAGCTGTCTATCAGAATTGCACACATAAGGCCTGTATTTTAGTATCAGTGTATTTAATTATCTAATCAAGTGTAGCCCAGTCAGTGCACCATTCAGCTGGGATCTGTCTATTATGACCCATTCCCACTCAACTAGAGTAAACTTCTGAAAGGGTTTATTCTGAAGGGTACAAGTCTTTCTGTCATTCTTTCATTTCTTCCTCCCTTCCTTCCTTTCTTCCTTCCTGCCTGCCTGCCTGCCTGCCTGCCTTCCTTTCTTTCTTTCTTCCTTCCTTCCTTCCTTCCTTCCTTCCTTCTTCCTTTTTTTCTCTCTCTCTCTTTCTCCTTCCTTCCTTCCTTCCTTCTTTCCTATCTTTCTTTCATCTTTCTTCCTTACTTCCTTCCTTCCTCCCTCCCTCCTCCTTTCCTTTCCTTTCCCCTTCCCTTCCCTTCCCTGTCCCCTCCCCTCCCCTCCCCCCCTCCCCTTCCCTCCCCTCCCCTCTGCTTCCCTTTCCTTTCCTTTCAAGAAAGGATGAATTAGAGCATATCTCAGAATCCTAGACTGGGTACCTGGGGGAAAATATTAACATGTTTGTCTCTCAGTGACGTGATGAAAGTAGAAGGGCTCATGGCAGTGGGAACAGGAACCTAGAACAAAATTAGGTGACTATGTGAAACAGCAGTACATAAGAATATGATTAGCTCTGTGATGCAATAGGTATGGCCTTCTGGCCATGGAGATTCAAATCTTGGCTTTCATTCATTGTGGGACATTAAGAAAATATTCCACTTCTCTGAGCATCAGGTGTCCCATCTACAAAAGATGGCAATAGCAGTGACCTTGCAGAGCTGCTGTGAGTATCATGCTGATTGAACAGGTTGTTGTGGAGGGCCTACTATGTGCCAGGCATTGTTTCCAGTGCTAGGAATTTCTTGGTAAAGAAAATTTTATGTGTTTCTTCCTCTCGGAGCTTCTATTCTAGGTGATCATGAGAAGTAGAACAAGAAAGCCTGCAGACATGAGCTGGGGTCATGGAAAGCACAAAAGTTGCTCAAGCACATATCCACTTCTACCTGATCCCTTCCCTAAGTGCCTTTTCCAAAAGCTGTATATCTCATCCACGCCCCAGTCTTTCTCCCCATGGCTGGCAGAATTGTACGGCTCTGAAAACCTCCTCCCGTTCTCCAAACCGCAAAGGTGCAAACTTCCTGGTTTTTCAGCAGAAACAAAAAACAAACAAATCAACAACAACAACAACAAAAATAAACCTTGAAAACTAACCTCTCCCATCTGGACAAGGAGCTGGAAGAGGAAGCCTAGTGCTTGGGGACCCCCTGGGTTTACAGGACTGGAATCTCAGACCCAGCTTATGAGGGATCACTCCCATAGGGTTCTCCATCTCATATCGGCATGAGTCCTTCTCTGATGTTCTTCCACATAGCCTGAGTTTGATACACAAGTTCCAACCACTCAAAAACACAAGATCCTGCATTCAGTGGTATGTGATCTTGTTTTGAACACCCAGTCTTTGTCTCTGTGCAAAGGGGTGCACAGTCTCCCAGCCTTCCTCCTCCTCTCCTCTGTCTCTAGCCTTTCCCAGACATCCCGCTCCTGCCTGCCATGTCTAAAGTCTTCCTCACGTGTCCAGCTCTCCCAGGGTGAGTGTTTCTGTTTGTGCCCAACCCTCCTTGCCATGCGACCCTCCTCCACTGTCACCCTCTCGCCTGTCATTTTCTCATTATCATCGCCACCCCAGCGTTAAAGTTGTCTATAACTTTCCTGTTTCCAATTAAACCTTGTCCTATCAGGAATCCTCAGCCACCTTGTTCTGCGGTTTGCAGAGAGGAAAATGACAGCATGCAGGGGGAAATTCCCACTGACCGGTCTCATGGACTTGGCCAGAGATATCCCGGGAGGAGTGGGTGAGAAGCTCAGGAGACCCCAGGGCAGATGAAGTCGGCGAGCGAGGCTTGTGGTGGGTGTGGGATGGGCTATGTTTTCTTTCCTCGCTTTGTACTTTCTTTTCACAGCTGCTGCTCCTTGAAGACCCTGACATTCCAGTTCCCAGAGCTAATTTTAGCTTCTTGGGACTGGCTTGTTCTGAGTGACCCTCACCACTGCCTCTTTGGCCCTCTGGTGCACACAGTCATAAGCACACACCCTCTCACTCTCAAACCAGGGATAACTAGTTGTCATCTGGGCCAGCAAACAGTGAGGTCTCAAAGATCTTCAGGAAGCCGGAAACTGAACAGTGGGGTGGGGTGGGGGTGCAGGATGGGGACCTGGAAGAACAAGAGGGTGGGGGTGGGGAATGACTTCCCGCCTACCAAATAAGGAGATGCTGTCAATTGCCTCAGTCATGATTTCACAACCTACTTAAAAGCTTTGAGGAGAGAGACTGAGGGAGGAAGAATGTGCAGACGAGAATGAGGACAGATGGGGGAGGCCTGCCATTGCTCCCCCACTGCGATATTCACACATGTGAACTTCAACCTGCTGGAGGGGCTGAGCTCAGATTCCCACCTGGGGGTCTCCAATCTTGAGGTAGAATTTGCGCTGAGTTTTAAATGTGCCTAATTCCATAGTGGGGAGGCACCAAGACTCAGAGACATCACGTGACTTTCCCAAGTTTGGGGTATCAGTGGGAGATTATGTAAATCCACAGCCAGAGCCAACACTGGAACCCTGGCCAAGACCAGAACCTGCCTTCCAGCCCAGTGTTCCTTCAGGCCACCAGGCTGCCTTCTGCTGTATTTCTGATCCATTTCTCATGACCCAAAAGCAGGCTACTGGTTCCTCCAGCACCCGCAGCAGTGAGCTGTTGGGTTCTTCTCTTCCAAACTTGCTTTCTCCGCACAGACTTTTCCTGCCTTTCTACAAAGGGTGAAGTTGGGGCTGGGAGGTGACATCCATAGGGAAATGAGCCGGCCCCAGCCTGGAAGTGGTGGGCAGTTACAGAAAATCGGGATATTTTATTTCTCCGCTTAATTCTCTGTCTGCCAGTTCCTCAAGAAAGTTGATTAAAAATGAGGTCTTTGCCAAATTTTGGAGGCCTCAGTCATCAGCAGCAATTGCCCCTTTCCCTCAAAACCTCTCCCCCTGCTATCTGAGCCTGCTTTTCCATACTCTGATCTCCTTCCCCTTTCCTTTCAGCTTTTTCTACTTTCTTCCCTGGATTTGGGATCCTGGCCTTTCCTTACCTGGGGAATAAAAAATAAAATAAAATAAAATAAAAAAGAAAAAGGAAAGAAAAGAAAGGAAAAGAAAAAAAGTTTCCTACTAAGGCAGAATCCTCCATTGGCTTCACAGGGACCTCTTAGACTCCCAGTCACTCCAAACACCCTCTCCATCTCGATGTGCTGGATCACCCAGGCAGTACTGCATGGCTACTAGCATGTGGACTGTCTGGATTTGAGTCCTGGCTCTGCCTCAGTTTTCACATCTCTAAAATGGAAATAAGCAGTGTAGGGTTGTCGTGAAGACTAAATGAGCTTATATGGTATGTACAAATGTAAAACTTCATCAAGAAGTACTCTTAAGATTAGAGTACTTTACTAATTTACTGTATATATGTTATATTACACCTTAAAAAAAAAGATGAAATGAGTTCATACATTCAAAGCATTCAAGACAGCGTCTGGCACATAGTAAACACTCAATAACGGATACTAATTGTTGTTATTGCAGCTATTGTTATTTAGCCTTGGTCCCCTTGAGGACTATGTGATGAATATTCCTGGCTCCTAAGTGTTTAGAGTAATGAAAGTATCTCCTATTTGACTCCTGCTTTATAGCTTACCAAACACTTGCCTGTGCACTCTCTCAACAGCCCTTTGAGATAAGTACTATTTTCCTCACCTTACAAATGGGGAAGCTGAGGCTCAGAAAGAAGAAGCTGACTTGCCCGAGGTCATCCCATCATTAAATGGAGAACCAGGGCATGCCCCCAAGCCTATGTGACTCTTATGCCTGGGCGCCCACCCCACTTTGCTCTGCTCATCAGCAGACCTGTTTTTAGAGATCACCTGACTTCCTGGTTGCAGACACCGGGTTTCTGTGACCCTGAGCATCTTTACGCCCTTTAGGAAATGACCTCCCAAGGTCCCATGGCTTAATACACCAAAGCTGAAATACAGCCCAGGTATCCTGAATTAATTTCTAATCTGGCACCATTTCCACCATAACCTTTTATCTTGTTGGTCCTTTTCCAATTCAGATGGGTCATAACAAAAAGAAAGACATTTTCTGTTTGTTTGTTGTTACCACTGAGTTACAGGAAGCAAAGCCATTGCATTAGAAATTGGGGGAAGGACGTATGGACAGGGAGCAAGAGGGCATCAATCCTAGCCCACTGCTATAACCATGCTGCTTTGAGTACCTTCTCTTGCACTTAGAGTCCACACTACTGCCTCATTCTGTCTTCAGGAAGATGGCACCCTCTGGAGTCTGTGAGATGAGAACACTTACGCCGTCACCTACTAAGCCCTCACTGAGGACAGGTGGCACTCAGGGCAGGCTCCTGAGAGTCCTCACTCCAGCATCTGAGTCCTTCACAAGCCCCACAGGACCCTGTTTTCAGGTCTTCCCCTTCCCTGTCCTGCACCTGACAATCTCCTGGTGCAGTTATTTTAAGGAAAATTCCATAAGGCAAAACCTCACAGAGACACTAATGTTTGAGGGTTTGGTTCTTCCTGCCTCCCATTGGAGATTGGTTTTGAGGTTGTTTTGCTGAATCACTGGGTGAAAATAAATAAATAAATGGAGGAAGGAAATCTTGCTTTAAAAGGAATTTTGTTGCCTCTCCCCCACCCAAAAACAAAGCAGCTGTTATCACCAAAGAAATCTGCGGGACCTGGCCTCTGGGACTATACTGCATTCTGGGGTTTTAGAGGCACCCCCATCAGAAGCACCTGCCCCAGTACCTCCAGGAGGTACTCAAAACTGGGCTGCCAGCCCTCAGTAGCAAGCTGGCTGCATCCCATGGCCTCTGGGAGGCCTGGCCTTGCTGTTGTCCCCCACTCCCTTCCAGGGTCAGAGAAGGGCTAGGAGTGACCTGCCCTGGGTGTTGACACTCTGCAAATTTGCTCAGCTTCTTCTGTGGATCTCATACCCCTTCTCATGACTCATGCATGTGGCTTCCACCAGCCACCCCTTGCCATGTTCCGTTTCTTCCCTGGGCCCTTGCCCATCATAAAAATCAAAGGATAGAGAGCCCTTGGTAATCAACTAGTCCCATCCCCTCATCTTGCCAATATGGAAACTGTGGCCAGGAAAGCAACAAAGGTCACACAGCGCCTTTTTGGCAGGAAGGGTTAAGACTAGAACTGAAGATGCATTGGCCCCCCTGCAGCATTTGACCAGCAGATGACACAGCTCCCAACTCCCCAGCTCCCAGTCCTCAGAGGCTGGCAGCAGCTACTGTCCTCTAGATCGAAGAACTGGCTGGAACACCATGTACCCCAGGAGTTCCCCCTGCTAGAGGGAACAGGCTGGAAATGGGAGATTGAGATGAACATTGTAAGAAAGAAACCCCTTACAATATCTGCGATGCCAGGATTCCTTGACCCTGGACCAGCTGCCTGGGCAGTGTGAAGTCTCCTGGCCCATCAGTGTTTTCTAAAGCACCTCACTCTCAAATATACTCAAAGTTTCTCTTTGATCCTGCTAAAATTCCATCCATTGATCCAGTTCCAACTCATTCCCAGCACCTCTGGCATTTGAGGCCTTCTGACCTTTTCCTCATCTTCTCTCCCAATCTTTATACTGCCCCTCTGCACCAGTGGGGAAGGGCAGAGGAGCCCCACCCTCAGACTCTGGTGAATTTCAGAAGCCTGGGCACTGTGGGTGTGGGCTAAGGTAGATGGTGGGAGGCTGGTGTGATGTGAGCTCTGCCCATGAGGTGCCCTGCATGTGCCTTCTGTCAACCTCCCCTGACTGTGGTGGAAGGAAAGACCACTCCAGAAGATTCCATCTCTGAGATCCTGGGCACATGACATTACCCACCATCTCTGAGCCCCGTTTCCTCACATGTGAGATGTTGTTCCCCTTCATCCCACTGTGAGGACAAGATTTAGCAACATAACTTGGGGAAAAATAAAGCTCCAAGCATGCAGGAGGTGCTTAGTAATTGTTTGCTTCTCCTCTCCTTCACCTGAAGGGCAGGGCAGGAGCAGAATGGGGGGAGAGCTTCCTCTAGACTCAGTGAATTAAGGGCCACAGGCCTGCGTGGTGCTGGCTAGTGGTAGGCATGTGGGAAGAACGCAGGTTGAGGGTGGATGGGGACATTTTCTCCTCACCACCAGCTCTGTCAAGACAAGGGTCTCAGAACTGCCAGAGTTCAAGGTTGGAAGAAATTACCTTCCAAAAAGTCAAGTAGTCTATTCACAGGCTGATTTGAAAGTATTCCTCTGTTATCTGTTCCATGATTGAGAATTTCATCCCAGCCTGATGGTAGCAGGGCCACAATTTTAATGTCAACTAATAGTCATTGAGTCCCTTGTCCATGTCCTAGGTTTTCTCATATTTGGTCTCATTTAGTCCTCTCAAGAGCCCAATGGTGTGACCATCCATTCACCATGAGGGAATTGGCAGTTCTGGAAGATTAAATAATTTCCCTGAGCCTACATGGCTAATAATTTCATGTCATGAATACTTGTTGAACACCTCATGTGTGCTGGCGAGGTCTGGGAGTGCAGCAGTGAGTAAGGCAAGCTGAATTTCCTGTCTAATTCCGGGGCTCCTTCCACCTCCTCTTGCTTCTGCCTCTTCCATCTGGCTGCCAACAACTAAGTACAGGTCTTGAAGAACTTAAAGATATTGAGCGATTAGGATATAATCTTATGAGTAAAGCTTAAAGGTTTGATTAACAGTCCTCCATGGGGACAGGACTCTCCCTTGAAATGCAGTTTGGAAACTTGTGGGAAGACTCTTGGTTATCATCACAAGCAGTGGGCACTATGGGCAGATAGTCAGGGGGACTGGGAGCACACACAGGAGCATCTGCACAGCCAAGAGCTGTCCTGCTAACCACAGGACTGGTGGACTTGGTCCTACCAGACACCACATAGGTGAAAAGTCATTTGTAATTATCTGAGCCTAGAACCTAATTCCATATTAAATTCAAACACAAAGTATTTTCTATTTGGGCAGTGTATTAGAGTTCCCTAGAGGGACAAATTAATTTACACAATCTTAAGGTCCCACAATAGACTGTCTGCAAGCTTGAGGAGCAAGGAGAGCCAGTTCAAGTCTCAGAACTGAAAAACTTGGAGTCTGATGTTTGAGGGCAGGAAGCATCTAGCACGGGAGAAAGATGTAGGCTGGAAGTCTAGGCCAGTCTCATCTTTTCACACTGCCTGCTTTATATTCACTGACAGATGATTAGATGGTGCCCACCAGATGAAGGGTGGGTCTGCCTTTCCCATCCCACTGACTCAAACGTTAATCTCCTTTGGCAGCACCCTCACAGACACACCCAGGATCACTCTTTTGCATACTTCAATCCAATCAAGTTGACAGTATTAACCATCACAAGTCTACCCCTTGTCAACTTGAACCCATACACATTTCCTGAGATCACACATAATCTTCAAATAAAGACAATATAAGGTCATAAATATGTCTAACATAATACAACTATCCTTTGTACAACCAGAAACAAACCAATCCCCAACCAAAATACTATTACATAAAGTTAACAATACTTAAATGCTGATATAAAGTCAATATATCTTATGTCACATGATAAAGAAAAAGGAAATAAAATGAAGGTATTTTCTTAGTACAGTGTATACATGCAAAAACATGTTTTTTAACCAAAGAAGGAGGAAATACTCATGATAGTTACAGTCCTCATTTCTGCAGCGGGTCACATGGTCGTAGCTGGTATCGATGACTACCTTCTTCTACTACCCATTCTGTATTCCCTTTGTTTTCAGCAAGCACCTCAGCAGGTTGTGTGTGTGTGTGTGTGTGTGTGTGTGTGTGTGTGTGTGTGTTTTCCTGATGGAGTGACCCAAACCTTCGTTCCTGAGGGGTCTGGACCACTTGTAGTTCTGCCTGGTTTGGGCTGTTGTAGTTTCCCTTTGACATTAATCACAGGGTATGGTAATACTAAGAGACACCCTAATGGATCTGTTACAAAGTAGTAGACTGATTTCATCTTGATAGTCTGGGTCAATCGCCCCAGCCAACACTGTAACTCCCTTCTTAGCCTGTTGACTTAAAGATAGGAGGAGCCCCAAGTGTCCAGGTGGCAATCTAAACTTGCAGTTTAATAGAATCGTGTCTCCTGGTGGCAGCATTCCTTCCTCTGGAACTAAGACCTCTATGCCAGCAGAACATAATATCGTGAGATAGGAAGCAAAAATTTTGCTAGTGGATCACTAGGTGTGATGGTGAGTGGCAGGAAGCACTTTCAATATTTACTTTTCCTCCAACCTCCACACCCCAAATGCAACCACTGTGTCAATTAAGGGACAATTATCCTTCGTTTTATTTGAAACATTTCCAGGAGTTGTTGATTATTTCAAAAAATCAATCACTGATGGCAATGGCAGTCCCACTTCTGGCATTTGAGTTGCTAATGAAACATTTCAGTCAGTGTGTTAGGCTCTTCTGGCATTGCTGTAAAGAAATACCCAAAACTGGATAATTTATAAAGAAAAGAAGTTAACTGGCTCGTAGTTCTGCAGGCTGTACAGGACTGGCACTGGCATCTGCTCGGTTTCTGGAGAGGGCTTCAGGGAGCTTTTACTCATGGTGGAAGGCAGAGTCATATGGTGAGAGAGGGGGCAAGGGGTCAGGGGAGGTGTCACACACTTTTTTTTTTTTTTTTGAGACCGAGTTTTGCTCTTGTTGCCCAGGCTGGAGTGCAATGGCGCAATCTTGGTTCACCGCAACCTCCGCCTCCTGGGTTTGAGTGATTCTCCTGCCTCAGCTTCCAGAGCAGCTGGGATTACAGACATGTGCCACCGTGCCCAGCTAATTTTTTGTATTTTTAGTAGAGATGGGGTTTCTCCATGTTGGTCAGGTTGGTCTTAAACTCTTGACCTCAGGTGATCCGCCTGCCTCGGCCTCCCAAAGTGCTGGGATTACAGGCGTGAGCCACTGCATCCAGCGGTGTCACACACTTTTAAACAACCAGATCTCACAAGAAAGAAATCACTTACTATACTGAGGACAGCACCAAACCATGAGGGATCCACTCCCATGACCCAAACCCCTTCAACCAGGCCTCACCTCAAACACTGAGATGACATCTCAACATGAGATTTGGAGGGGACATCCGAACTGACAAAGCACAGGAAAGTGAATTCTCAACCTGGAGACTTTGGACAAGGGTTTGGCCAGTGTTACTTGGAGATGCTCACCTTCCCTTTCAGCAAGTGCTGAAGAAGCAAAGGCATCAAGGTATGGGACTATAGTATGCTCAGGGAATGTCTGGGGACTTGCTCAAATCCAAGTCCACATATGCAGCAGTCTGCATGTGTAGTTGTAAAATGCATGACAATTCTATGCATAGGTGCAAGCATTAGACTGTCCATTTTCATTATAAATTATTTCTATTTGATTTTTCCTTTATATTACAGTTGGGGACCCCAATTAACTTCTTAAAAAAATTGTATACGTAGGTTCACTATGAATTTTATTTCAACATAGTACACAGGGCATTAAAAAGTATTTGTCATAGAAGGGCATTGGGATGTGAGAAGGTAGGGCTGGGGCCACTGTGGTAGATGAAGGTTGCCCACAACAGAACGACAAAGTGTTCTTCCTTGGAGGACAGAAGAGTGGACGCTCTGCTTGTGGGATTTGCAGTAGACTTGAGGCATGATTTCCTGGGCAAGAAAGCTGTTTTTCTTTATAGTAGATAAACTAATGGAAAGAACACTGAGTCAAAAGATCTGAGCTTTAATTGTGGTTCTGCCACTTCTAGATGTTGAAACCAGTAAACACCTCCCTGGTCTTCATTTCTCCATCATAATGGGAGCCTCTTGGACCAGAACAAGTTGATCTTGCCATGTAACATTTGAACACTTTGAGGATCAGCCTTCAAGGGCTCTCAAGATTCCTTTCCTCTCTGGAGCAGTCAGTGTGGTGGGTCTGAAGGCAGGAGAGTGAAAGTGACAAGAGCATCCACCAGTTTGAACCTGGAGATTCCATCTTGAACCAGTAATTTAATTTCTCTGAGCCTTCGTTTCAGCCTAGATAAAATGGGAATTATAATAGTCTTACCTCATTGGAGTGATGAGATTTAAAAAGATGATCTTTGCAAAAAGTGCTGGAACTCAATAGTTCTCAGTAAATGTTCGATGTTTGTTTCCTTCCTCCGACCTTTCCCACCTTCCCCAGACCAATTCCCAGCTTTTGCCCCTCTGCTCTGCTCTCTGCTCCCTCAGTCCCCCTGCCAGCCTTGTGAGGGAAGGACTTGGAATTATGCCGAGTCTCACATTGTTCTCATGCAGGGAACAGAGGTTGGAAGTTCCTTTCCAACTCCTTCTCTGGGCCAGCTGTGGGGTCCATGGTAAGAAAAGTGACTAAGATAGGGATAATTTCTGAAGGCCTCTCTGGCCCTGACCAAGGCTGTACCCACCAGGAAAAGCACACGAAAGTGATTTCTCAACCTAGAGACTTTGGACAAGGGTTTGGCCAATGTTACATGGACATGCTCACCTTCCCTTTCAGCAAGTGCTGAAGGAGCAAAGGCATCAAGATGTAGGACTGTATGGTATGCTCAGGGAATGTCTGGGGACTTGCTGGAATTTACAGTGCAGATCTGAGTGAGGGGAAGAGGGAGCCAGGTGGAGGAGCTAAGACAAGGTGACATTCTGCAGAACCTTGTTTGCCTTCCTCAGGACCAGCTCTTCACACATCAGGTCTGCGGTGGCAGGAAAGGATGGTCTAGTTGGCTTTGGCAGTATTCAGTAGTTCAGGACTGGGAGGATGACCAAAGTGCAGGAAAGGGGAGGAGACTAAAGGATCTGCCACAGGAGAGCCCCTCTCCCACAGTGCCCCTATAGGGCACCCTTAGCAGCAAAGCCTGCAGATGGGAAGTCTGCCTTATGGAAGCCAATACTGGAGCCTCATCCCACCGAGGTGCAAGGGACTCAGCTGGCTCCTCTCAAGGCCATTTTACTTCAACAGGAATCAAAACGTCTTTCAGGGATGTGCTTTGCCAACTATGCCCAGCTGAATCCCAGGGCTGTGTCTCAGGATTAGAGGAGGTTGAGCTGACAGGCTTGGAGCTCCCCAAGCAGCACTCCTGCTGGGCACTGGTGACTCAGACCTCAGGGGACACAGTCCTGCCCACAGGGACCCACATTCTAGCAAAGATGATGCTCAAAGGTGGCATGAGTGACCCCATGGATGGCTGTGAACCTGAGGTGTCCTGAGGTGTCTGGGAGGGTGTATTAATCTGTTCTCATGCTGCTAATAGGAACATACCCAACACTGAGTAATTTATAAAGGAAAGAGGTTTAATTGACTCACAGTTCCACATGGCTAGGGTGGGGAGCCTCACAATCATGGCAGAAGGCAAAGGAACAGCAAAGTCACATCTTACATGGCAATAGGCAAGAGAGCATGTGCAGGGGCACTCTCTTTTATAAAACCATCAGATCTCAAAAGACTTATTCACTATCACGAGAACAGCATGGGAAAGACAAGTCCCTGTGATTCAATTACCTCCCACTGGGTCTCTCCCATGATTCATGGGAATTAAGGAAACTACAAATTCAAGATGAGATTTGGATGGAGGCATAGCCAAACCATATCAGAGGGGAAGGCAGAGAAGGTGCCTCTCCCAGACCAGGGAGGAGGGAAAATCAGGAAAGGCTTCCTAGAGGAGGTCAGCAGGAGAAGAGTGTAAAAGAAGAAAGGGATAGCTACTTAGGAGCCATTTCTGGAGATCTCATACACAGCATGGTAACTACAGTTAGTAATACTGTATTGTGTACTTGGCATTCGCTAAGACAACAGGTCTAAAATGTCTCAGCACAGAAAAATAAGCATGTGAGGTGATGGATGTGTTAATTTGCTTGAATGGTGGTAGTCATTGCACCATGTATATGTTTATCAAAATGTCACACTGTGTCCCTCAAATATATGCAGTATTTATTTGTCAATTATACCTCAGTAAAGTTGGGAAAAACAAATTAAAAAAAAAAAAGAAAGCGAACCAGTTGGAGAAGAGATGAGGAGCACATTCCAAGCCAATGGAGCAGTTGTGCAAAGGCCCAGAGGTGTGGACCACCACCACGGTCCGGGGGCTTCAAGTGGTTCTGAGAAAGTATGGGGATTAAAAGAAGAGCTCTGGAGTCACTGTGGTATGCTCAGGGAATGTCTGAGGACTTGCTGGAATTTGCAGTGCAGATCAGAATGAGAGGAAGGGGAAGCCAGATGGAGCAGCTAAGACAAGGCAAGATTCTGCAGAACCTTGTGTGCAGAGCACCACTGTTCTATCTACACACTCTCGGAGCCTCAGTTTCTCATATATAAAATGGGGATGAGAATTCCACACTAGCACGTGAGCTCCACGAGAACAGGCCCCTGTCTCTCCCATTGGCTTCTGTTAGGACAAGGCCTGGAATGCTTGGCCTGGGGTGACCCCTTGGTCTGTGTTGGCCGAAGGAGGGATCAGATGAAAGGCACAATGAGCGTGAAGTGTCTAGGATAAATGAAGATGCCTGTGGACTGTGGGGCTTCTTGAAGATCCTGTAGATGAGAATGAAAGGGTGGTAGAAACCTTGGAAGGCAGAAATAGGGATTTTTCCTGTGAAATATGGGGAACCAGGGAAGGTCTTTGGTGGGCTTAGAAGCCCAACAGTTGCTGGGTATAGGCCTCTGGGCTGTGTGTTGGGTCTGGGCCTTTCCTGAGGTGAAGCCAGCCCTTCCCCAGGAAGCTCCCTGTGCGTCATCATTATGGGGCAGTCAGGGTCTTCTGGAGGCAGCTGCAGCCCCTCTCTAGAGACAGCCTGAGTCAGGAATTGAGAATTTCTGGAGGTGGCCAAGTATGGGCCCCTGGGGTTGTTTCCTGAGGCTAGGAAGGAGCTCCCACCGGCCTGACTTGGAGTCATGGAATCTGCATCTGCAGGCCCACAGGACCTGTGACCCTTGACCCTTCACACAACCTGACCTTTGGACCCCAGCAGGCTCCACTGTTTGGTTTTGTGGGAGGAGAGGAGAGCTCAGGCACAGAGGGAGAGGGGCAGTATTGCTGGTGGAACCCCCATCACATACATCTTTTTTGGGGGCCCCCAAGGCTCTTCTTGGCCTCTGGTGAGGCTCTCCAGCTGAGCTCACTGCCAAGAGGAAGTCCATGTTGTTTGGGACCAAACCCTGACCCTTCTGGTGGCTACAGTGATTCTGAGGGAGGCTGGAGCTGTCCCCAGAGTCTTTGGCTTTCCCCTTGCTACATTCTGGGGCTTCCACTCACCCCTGCTCCACTTCGCTGCTTCCCACACCCTTCTGCCAGAGAAGCCGGCCCCTATGCATGCTCCCCATGGTTAAACATGGTGTTCACCACTCTACACTCCAGATTTGCCCCACCATCTCTGCTTCAGAAACTCTCCTGGGGACAGAAGAGATTGACACAGGAGCCAGGCCTCCCAGAAGGAGGACAGATGACTGGCCGAGAGCAGGTGCTGCTTGTTTGTCAGCAAAATGAAAGCAATAGGATGCACTTCTCAGGGTGGTGCAAGGGTTAAACAAGATGAGGCCTGGAAAGGGACAATAGAGGCCCAGCAAGTGGCAAGTGCTCAGAACAAACACAGTCGTACAAGTAGTAGTAGCATCAGTCGTCGTATTATAGGTTTTGTAATTTAATGAGTCATTTCAATTTAATGGCAGCTCAGATCCAAAACCTTGTGCTGAGGAGGCTGAAGGGAGGCTGGGGCCAGAGGCAGGCCAGCTCTATTAGAGGTGGCTCCGTGGAGGAGAGCTCATGTAAATCAGCAAGATTTTGGTAGTGAGGAGAGCAAACATTTGGTGAGAAGGAGGGAGAGGAATGTTCTAAACTGAGTCAGTGACCAGGAAATATAGCCCTCAGTGGTTGGAGGATATGGACCCATATTTAGAGGGCATAGGCTTAGCACTTTGCACACAGTTGGTGCTTAATAAAGGCTGGCTGATGTTCCCAGCTTTCCCCTCAGTAAGAATTCACAGGAAGGGCTCATGAAGTTCAATGCCTGGAGGACTTGTAGTCATGTACTCACTCAACAAGTATTTATTAAGCACCTACTATATTTCAGGCACTGTTTAGGAACTAATGCACCATTGAACCAATCTTGCCATCAAGAGGTTACCATCTAATGAGAGGCAGATAATAAACGAACAACCTAGAGAGTATGTAGTATGCAGTGCTTTTCCTCAGAGAAGGATCATTTATGCTTTCAAACATCAGAACATGCATAAAGCACTTAGACAGTGCCCAGCTGGCACACAGTAAGTGCTAAGTAAATGTTTCCTGTTATTTTAGCTCTGGCCTCACCAGTCTGGGAGTAAACAATCACTATGGCTATAATAGAACAAGATTTCTTTGGCTCCGTTCCCACTGTTTAAGTATTTTAGCTCCTGCAAGCCTTTCCTTGACCGCTCCGAGAGGGCCTGTCACAAAGGCTCCCAGAATTTGTCCTCTTGGCAAACAAGTGACATTAACTCTGACTGATGGTGATGATATCCCACTGCTGTCAACACCCTCTGCCAAGGTCACCACCAGAAACTGCCCACAGGCCAATTCTGCTGGGTGCCCACGGAGGCCTGCATCTGACTGACAATGGCTGAGTCAGAGACACACCTTACCCAAGAGAGTTGTTCCCTCATCCCTCCCATGACCACCTGCACCTGGACTCCCCAGATCCCAGGGGAACATTGGAGAAGCATGCCTTGCTTCCCTACCCCACCCCTCTTCTTTCAAAAGCACTTTTGCCTTACCCTGGAACTCTGAGTTAACTTCTCAGGGCCAGAGCAGAGGCCACTTTTGAGGGCCCTACCGCCATTTACCATTGCACTGGAACTGCACCTGCCAAGGTCAGTGACCTCCAAAGGTCACTGCTCCATCTTACCTCATTTAACCTACAGCTGGTCCATTGCTTCTCCTTGAAACACCCCCTTTACTTGGCTCCAGGATGATACACTCACCAGGGTCCCTCCTGGCCTCACTGGATTACCCTTCCCAGCCCCTGCTTGTCGTGGGTCCTCTCAATGCCCCCTGACACCGGCTGGGGACTGGGGGCTGGGGGCTTGGTTCAGGGCTCCTGGTCCTCTTCCTTCCTGCCTGCACACATATCTTCACTCCTTTGTTACTCTAACCTAGTGTCATGGTTTGAAAAGCCAGAACTCCAGATTCACATATCAGAGACTGCTATGAGGTGTCTCCCCTGGACGTCTGATAGGCCTTCACCTTCACATTTCCAGAACTGAACTCCTGATCTTCTCCCCATCCCAAAACCTGCGCTCTCCTCAGCCTTCCTTATCCAAATTAGCTTAGGCAACTGTGCCTTAGACCCCAAACTTTGGAGTCTTCCTTGAGTGCCCCTTCTCTCACCATCCACCCTCACACCCAATCAAATCCATTAAAAAGCCCTGTAATCTCACTGTCCAGATCCCTCCAGAATCCAACCATCTCTCACCTGCCGATGCAGCCACCTTCCAGCTGGCTTTCTGGCTTCTGCTCTTGACTAGTTTCAGTGTATTCTCAGCAGAGCAGAAGGATACTGCGAAGTGTAAGTCACCCTTCTAGCACTCCACCCCATCCAGTGGCCCCATCCCACAAAGAGTCTAAGTCACTGGCATGTCCGACAAGATGCTACATGTTATTTCTCAGACCTCATCCCCAATATGCAGAAGGGGTGTACACAATAGGAGCCCTAATAGATATGAAACCCTGGCTGTAGTCTGAACACGACAGGTGTGCTTTAAGTTCAGGGCCATTGCCCTTGCCCTTGCCCTTGCCCTGGAACAGTCTTCTCCCAGATACTCATGTGATGCTGTCCCACACCTAGTTCAGAGTTTTACTCAAATATCGCTTTCTCATGGAGGGCTTCCCTGGCTGCACTATTGAAACTTGAACCCATTCCAACCTATGGCATTCTCTGTCCCCTTCTCCTGCTTTATTTTTCTCTGTCACTCATTTTCCAGCTAACATACTATATAGTGACGTATTTGTGTGTCTGTTGCCTATCTTCAGCCACATAGATCTTATTCACCACTGTGTCCCTAGCACCTAGAACAGGGCCTGGCACTTAGCAGGTGCCTACAGAATGAATTTGTAAAAGATACCACCCTTGATGTTGACCCTACCTCTAACCTCCTTTAATCCTGGCTCATGGCCTTGAACTCTACTTTTAGGCATTGACTTCTACTGCACTTAGGGAAGGCATCATTCAAACAGGCCCCTATCTAGCCCTGCCTCGTAACCGTCCAGAGGAGCTTGGCATCCTAAGTTTGACCTGGAACTGCTCACCTCACTCTTGCCTCCAACCACAGTTCTGTCTCTACCCAACTAATGTTTATCATTGCCAGAAAGGGCTGGGTGGGAGTTTAGACCAACAGTACTGCAAAGCAGGAATCTTCAGATAAGGCTAATGCCGTAGACTGAATGTTTCTGTCCTGCCCCTGCCAATCCCCGCCACAAAATGTATATGTTGAAATTTAACCCTTGAGGTAATGGATTGGGGTGGAGATGGGGGCTTTGGGAGGTGATTAGGTCTTGAAGGTGGAGTGCTCATGAATGAGATTAATGCCTTTGTGATAGAGACCCCAGAAAGAGCCCCTGCTGCTTTTGGCATTTGAGGACACAGTGAGCAGACAGTTGTTTATGAACCAAAAAGTGGACCCTCACCAGACACCAAATTTGCCAACACCTTAAACTTGGACTTCCCAGCTTCTAAAACTGTGAGAAACTGTGTTTATGAGTAACTCAGTCTTTGGTAATGTGTTACAGCTACCCAAGTGGACTAACACAGCTGAGCAGGGTGAGCTATTAATAGAGAGGGAATTGGGAGCAGCAAGCCCCAGAGGAAAACCCAGGAAACAGATCCTAAGAGTATCACCAGAATGGAGTTTTAGTCACTCACTAAGCCAGAACCGTGCCATGGGATGGCTCAGGAAGGCCGAGGGAGACAGAGGCCACGGGTGTTACTAGAGATATCTGGGGCAGAGACCAGGGGCTGCTAATGTTCCATCGTAGTTGGCCCTTGCCTTCTAGGGGCTACCTTCACTCCGGTAGAAGATAAGGCCTGAGTCTACCTCCTGACAACTGCACTGTCCTCAGATTGGCAAGGGCACTTAGCAAACAGCTCAGTCTACCACCTTCCAAGTTATATCATTATTTATCTACATGGCAGTCAGTCTCTTTTCCAAAAATAGTGAGCTGTAGGAACTCATCCTGGTACCCCCAGAAATAAGCTAAAAGCCCATAATATAAATAATGTTTCCAAATGTTGGGTAGATGCATGAAAGAATGGATGAATGCTCCCATGCTCCACTCCAAGGAAAGGAAGAGGGTTAATCAACCTTTTACTGTTGGTGTAAGATACTCTTCACTGAACTCTGATCACGCCCCTACCCATTCCTGGTTTTGCCATTTTCTCTAAGGTAGTTGTTGTCAGCCTTGTTTTATTGATGAGAAACCTAAAACTCAGAGCAGTTGCTGTCTATACAAAGTTAACTTATAGCTGGCAGAACCAGTATTTGGAAACAGATGTCTAACCCCTAATCCCATGCTCTTTCTCCTGGGCCACCCTCTTTTGAATGAAGAGTTGTAAATATCTACTATGTGCTGGTTACTACATTATTAACTAGAACAACCTCAGGTAGGTTGTTCTAGTTAATCCTCATATTATGAGACTCATATTATGCCCTTGTTACAAGTGGGAAAACTGAGGTTTGGTGAGATTACCTAACTTTCCCAAGGCCATCCAGCTTCTAAGATTCAGAACTGGATTGGAACCTGGCTTTGTTTGACCCCAACAGCAAGCTCTTTCCACTGCTCCCCAATGCCAGGACATGAGGCAGTGTCCAGGCTGGTGGACTCTGGGTGATGAGCTCAGGCTGCCAAGAGCAAGGCCTCTGTTTGCTTCTCTCTTGGGTCCATTAGTTTTGTGCTGCTCCAGCTTTGCAAATAGTGCCCAGTGTATCTGTACTGGCCAAGCCTAGGCAAGAATCAGGAAGGAGTGGGCAGAGCAGGCCCAGGACAGGTCAGTCTCCAAGTCTGGAGACACAGAGCCAACAACATATGCCTCTCCACTGACACTGGTGCATGAGCTCATCGCTGGGTGCTGGAACCCACTCACTGCATGGTTCTTGCTTTGGTGCAGAGAATTAAATCTTAGCAGTATGGTGGGTGGTTGAGAGCTCAGACTCTGGAATCTGACTTATTGGGTTCAAATCTAGGCTACTCATTGGCTTTATGATTTTCAGTTGGTTCCTTATTTCTTCTGAGCATTACTTTCCTCATCTGGAAAATGGAGTTAGTAATAGAACCTGTCTTATAGGGTCATAGATCAGATCAAATACAATCATGTTGAAAAGGGCTTAGAACAAAGCACTTTACTGGTATCCCATCAATAGCAGCCTCAATTGTAGTAATTTTTAAATATTGATGGGTTAATAAAGACTGAACAATTCATTAAGCCACCAATGAATGGGAAAATAACACAGGCTTATGGATACCACCTCCCAATGTTTTTTGTGGGTTTTTTTTGGAAGAATACTGGACCTGAAATCTGAGGACTCAAGATTTAACTTCAAATCTGGCTGTGTGACTTCTGGCAAGTCACTTTACCTCTCTCAATCTTGTCCAACTTGTCTGAAAATGAAAAGTCATGATATTGGAACTGCTCTACTTAGCCCTCGGAGTCACATGAGGCTCAAACAAAACAGTGTTGTGGAAAAATTATATAAAGTATAAAATGCGGAGAAATGCTAGCCATTGTATTGAGTTAGTTCCCCTTTCTTGTCCCCCACCCCACCCGGGATCCCTCCAGCCAGTGAGTCTACCTCCCACCCTTTTTGGCTCTCAGCTGCCCTGGAATCTCAGTTGGCTCCCAGAAAGCATTTGGATCCCAGCACAAATTGTCCAAAGATTGCTTCCAAAGCCTCCGGCGACTAAGTCTGGCCCCAGCCCTTCCTCCTTGAAAATGTCTGGCTTAATGGGAAAGAATGTGGGTTGGCAATTCAGTCCCATTCAAGTCCACAAGCATCCACTGACCACCTGCAAATGCCAGGTCCTGGACACTGGGCACCTGGGGCTCAACAAGGTTGTCTCTGCCCTCAGAAGCTCATAACTTAATTAGGAAGCAGTCACCTCACAGACAACCACGCCGTATGTTAGGGTAACACCAGACTGGGGGCCCAGAGGAAGACACTGTAACTGTGCTGGAAGAATCAGAGGAGGCTTCCTAGAGGATGGGACATCTGAGAAGACCCCAACCCTCACCCAGTCACATCCGAATATGAAAGACTTCATCCCATGGTGAAGCCCTTACCACACTAGCACCTCCTATCCCTGTGGTCATGAGTTTGTCCACACTTTAAGCTAAAAGTAGCTTTAAAATATTATTTAGTCCAGCTGTCATTTCAGAGAGGCCCAGAGGGCTGAAGTGACTGTCTCTTGATTGATTACCCAGCTGGATCTGCTGAAAATATTGGGTGTCTTTTATGTGAAGATTCATGTTTCTTCTTGGGAATCCATTTCCAATCAGATCAACTTCCTGGGACAGGGCACCAACTGGTCACAAAAGTAAACCAATATCGAAATCCCCACAAAAGTGGGGATTCTTGGAGCTCCTTTTCTTCTGCCCCTTAGGCTGCAACAGCAGACCTGATCCTTGCACAGCATCCCACAGTGTATGTGGGCTCCAGCATCCCACTCAGTCCTCATAGCAACTCTGTGAAGTAACTGTCACTTAACTTGTTTTACAGATAAGGAAACTGAGTTTGGACAAAAATTGTTAAGAGGTGACTGTGAAACTGGAAAATTGATCTCAAAAGTCAAAGAGCCCTGAGTCAACATCATGATCCGACTTCAAACTGGAAAGTCAATTTCATTACTTAGGAGTAACTGTTTCCTCGCCCTCTCCTCCATTCTTTTATAAAATTGCCTTCTAAGCAGTGGGAATGACTGGTCAGCACCACAGTGGCTGGAGCGCCGTCTGTTTCCTGCCTTTTGATCCTGCCTCTGTCCTCCTTGCTCTCTTCTTGGCTTTCTGCCTCTATTCCTGTCTGTGTTTCTTTCTCCGTATTACTTTTCTCTCCCTTCTGTCCCTTATTCTCTCCCCACCTCTGTGTTTTTCTCTGCCCTATCTGGGTGTCTGTGTCTGTGTCTTGTTCTTTCTCTCTCTGCCTCTGTCTCCTTTCTCTCCTCTCTTCCCCTTCCCATCCCAGGAAGGCTCTGCAGGTACTTGAAGGCGCCAAATACCTTGGCCATGACTAATCCAGGGCTGTGCAGTGGCTGCGTCTTGCAGACCTCTCCAGTCACCAGTTCCTGGAGCAGTGGGAGGGGGAAGCCACTGAGGGAATCTGACAAGGGCCCCTGCCCAAAGCTGCGCATTCCCTGGTCAAGAAAGGAAAGAGTATTACCAGAGAAGAGACAAACAGGAAGCATTGGGCAGTGACAGTTCGCCACCCACCCCCTCCGCCCCTGAACATCTGGTTTGAAGACGAGTGGAGTCCCACCCTCCAGATATGTGGCCTGAGGCTAAAGCAGCTGACAGGAAAGACAGGCGGTGACTTCACAACCCGCTTAAGCTGGGGGAGCCGAGGGTGTGCATGGGGAACAGGAGCCAATATCAGTGAAAGCAAAAGTCCAGGCTCTCCGTCTGTTCTGGATGGGCAGCTGGGTGCTGGGAGAGCAGCGTTTAGAGAGACAGAGAGACCCTCATCCCTGCTGGCTGGGTTCAAATCTTGACTTCTCCTAGTTCCTAGCAGTGAACTTCTGCACCACTGATTCCCTTTCCCAGCCCATAATTCCTAACCTGTCAGAAGAGTGCCGCTTCTTCCCTCACAGAGCCATCCTTACATTTTGTTAAATGAAATGACTTCTCTGAAATGCCTAGCACAGAGTGCTGGGTGCCTGGTAAACATTGCTGTCCTTCCTTTACCTTCCAGAAATCCTCCCTGGACAAGCCCAACTCCCTGGTTCTCCCGCTCTCCCACTCTCCCCTCTTTGCTCCCTGCCGGTCTCATTGGGTCTTTTCTGGCAGGGTCTGCCCTCTTGTCAGACTGCCTGCCCTGCTGCATGGGCAATTGCTCTTATTTCAGCACGTGCCCTTGGTGGTGGTGGTGGTAGTGTTAGTTCTCAGCAGGGTTTCTGTCCAACATCCCATCGCCGTACTGACACAGTGAGCCGCGTCTCTGGGTTGACAGGGTCCTACACTAAAAGAGAGACACTCACAGTAGCATGTTGGGTGAAAGCATGGACCATCTCTACTTATTAACCTGTGAAATGAGGATAAGGAGGGAAGGATTGGGTTCTAAAGATTAAGGAGATGAATTTCTTAGTGTTCTAGGCCCTCAGGAGTGGTGACGTTTAGCTATTATTACACGGCCTGTTAGCTCCCTCAGTACCCAGCATACTGCTAGGTATAAAGCAGGCAATAATGAACAGAGCTAGAATAACATGGAGTGGCTATCACAGATTGCTTCTTATTGGTGATTTGTCTATTTCAATTTGGCTTGGACTGGGCTCCTTGGAGCGCCCAGCCTCTCAGACTCAGAATAATTCCAGGAGTCATCGTGGTATGCCATCCATTTCCACATTTTGAAGGGAAATATGAGTTGCCAACAAGGGAAAGAGATTTGCTTAAACTTCTTATAAACACATTTATAGAGTTGTTTGTTCTCTATCAAAATGCAGAGAAGGTGACATCTGCTCTGAACTCCTGAGGTCCCTAATGTACAAACCACTCTCTACAGCTTTGCACTGAGAAGGGGGAGTGAGAGAAACAGGTGGACTGGGCATGAAAATGGTCATCTCATGAATAATCCCTACACCCAGCTGGTGTGGCACCTCCGGTTGTTCTCTCTGAAAATTCACTTGCTTAAGATCACGCAGGTAGTAGTGATGAGTCAGGATTCGAACCTAGGTCTGTTTGATTCCAGAGCTCAGTTTTCCATGACACCTGCTGCCTCTGGAGGGAAACAGCTGTCACCAAAAGGAAAGAGGGGTCCCCAAAATGATGCTTAGACCCCAGAAGACCAATTCACTGCCTTCTGCAGTTGCCTCAGGCCACCCAGTCTCCAAGAGGGAAGGAACAGGAGAGGGAGCCAATGTTGACAGCCCAGGTGGACCTTCAAGCCCACCTGTGCAAAACAGAGTCCAAGGAGAGAGGCAGCTAGAGACAGTCATCATCTGAGCCCCAAGGATACAGACCACGTGGTATGCACCTTATCTAGCTCAGGTGGGCAAATGGCTGGTGAAATTCATGGAACCTGTGAGACTTACCTCTTCCCAAGCAGGTCAGCAGCAAGTAGGAGGGACAGCTGTCTCAGCTTTCAGCCTCTCCTCCACCTCTCTCTTTCCCTAATGCTCTCTCCCTCTCCTCTGTCTCCAACCTTTCTTTCCTTCCTCTGTGTCCACTGCCCCTAGTTAGAAGGGATTCTAGGCCACTAGCTAGCTCAGGGCACCAGAATGGCCCGGAGTTGTCTGCAGAAGCCACCCAAGGGTTGTTCCTTTATTTCCATTCTGCTGGTGAGATATTGAGTGTTCAGAATTGGAGCTGGGATATTAGGCATCAGATGACTGTGACATCCCACAAGGCCACCCCCTCCCCCATCAGGGCTTAGGCATCCACCGGCAACTTCCTATATTTCCCAAAGCCACGTATGAATCATACATTTATACTCACTCAGGGGGAAACTGAAATAGCCAGTGTTAAAAAATGCTGATTATCTCATATTGATCACTTGATTGGCAATTGGAGCAGTCTTTGATTACTTCATGGTTTTCATTGATTTGTTATTATTCACTATTATTGAATTCACATGCACAATTCACCATGTTACTTTGGTAAGTTACTTAGTTTCTCTGACTTTTTTTCCCTATAAACAGAGGGGTGATACGTGTTAGGGTCTTAGTGAGAATTTAATGAGAAAATACTTATAAAATGCTTAGAACAGCTTCAGGGACCTGATAGCTATTCATGGGAGCTGATTTTGTTGCTAGTGTTGCTATTAATGGCATAAGATGGACTATTTTAAAACTTAGTATGCACCATGGGGAAAGTTGTTAATAGCATGGACTTCTCATTTTCCTGATGAGGAAACAAGCCCAAGGAGGTGAAATGGGAAGACCATAGGATAAAATGGAAAGTACATGGGCTTTGAGAGCTGAATTCACATCCCAGCTCACGTGCTTCCTCACTGGGTGACCTTGGGTGAATTGCTTTTCTACTCTGATCCTGTTTCCTTGTCTATGAAGTGAGAAAGAACATATCTGTGCCTGGCAGAGAATAGGCATTCCAACAGCAGAGTCCTTGGTGGAGATCCTCCCTTCGTTTCTCATCCTCTCCCAACCTTTCTCTTCCTTGCCTCCACTGCCAAGCCAGAGAATATTGAAAGCTCTGAGTTGAGCCAGGTCTCTGGTTCTTTTGTTCTCTACTTTTCCAGAGATTTCCTTGAGACCCTATAAGAGTCCAAGCTATGACCTGGGAGTCATTCTGGGCTGTGGGACTAAAGGCTTGATGCTTTAACTTCCTGTCTGGAAAAATGGGAAGTGTTAAACTAGAAAGGTAAAGACCTGAGTCAAAGAACTAATTTCCTATTTACCTTATCTTAGTTATGAGGAAGAGTTTGAAACTCTTTTGCTTGGGACATTTGACTATAATCTGATTAATAACACATGTTTGGAAAGATGCTAAAGAGACCCTATGAGAAATTGATACATAAGGTGAACACTGTCTCTCACTAATTTAAATATTGACAAATAAAGGTTTCTACTAATTCTTAGAGCTTGTCCTATGAGATTACTATGGTATAATGTTTAAGAATTGGGTTCTAGAGCCAGAATACTTGGGTCTGAGTCCTAGCTTTGGCACCTTGGGCAAATTGTTTACCTCTCTGTGCCTCAGTTCCCTCATCTGTAAAATAAAGATAATAATATCACTATGTGTGACTGTGTGTGGACTAAATGGGTTGACCAATGTAAAATGCTAAGAACAGTTCCCATGTCTGTAAGTATCAGCCTAATATCGTCAACTCTGCATCCCCCAGAGTTTTGGGGGAAGACATTTGGAACCTGTTCTGCGTGCCCTGGATAAAGATCTAGCGTCTCCCTTTTTTCAGCCACCTGGAAATAAAATTAAGCCAGAGCCCAAATGATAACATTTATCTACAGTGTCCTTCCTACTGTGCCCCAACCTTCCTTTGTCCTCGTTGCTGGCAGCCCCCACAGGACTGTGATTTTCAGTTCTCGGAGAAGCCCAAGGTTAGAATGGACCATCAAGATCACCTCATTTGATCCCTCTTTGGATACTGAGATCTGTTGGCTAACATCCCTTCAAAATGGCCCTCCTGTCTCTCCTTGAATTCCTCCAGTGACAGAGAGTTCATCACCTCCTAGGCAACTCACCTCACCTCTAGATGGCTCTAATTCAAGAAAAGGTCTTTTTGAACTGATCTCAAATCTGAGCCTGAAAAAGCATCATAATCAGATCATTTTCCTGTTAGTTAACTTCCAGTCTTTTCTCATTGACCCAAGGGTTATGTCTAAACTCCTAAGACATCTGCAATTTCCAACTGCATTTCTACCCCACAAGCCTGGTATTCCAGCCACACTCTGGGTCTCACCTGTTTTTAAGTGTTGTACATCTTTTTACAACTCTGCTATTTTGTATATGCTGTTCCCTCTCTCTTCCCTTCTCTGATTGGCAATCTCCTACACATTCTCTAAGATTCTTATCAAAACCCTTATTCTCCAAGAGTTTGCCCAGTCCCTCAAAGCGGTTCAGTGTTCCATTCCCCAAGCTTGTCCATCACCTCTCATTTTCGTGCTGTAATCATCTGTTGATGTGCCCATCTCCCCCATTAGTGGCAGCTCCTTATTCATTTTCAACGTTGTACCTCTCAGGCCTAGTTTAGCACCTGCACCAAACAGTTGTCCAGAGATTATTTACCTAGTGAATGAACAAGCACCAAATTGGCTGGTAATCACACCTGTTGGTGCAAGTTCCACTTTGAGTCTAACCCTCTTCACACAACTGCCCTTCAAATATTAGAAGACAGTTCTCATGTCCCCTGAATCTTCTTTTAACCAAGTTAACATCCCTGATGCTGCCTGCATTTCCTTAAGTGATGTGGTTTCAAGTCATTCTTCATCTCTGTCACTCTCCTCTGGACAATTCCAGGGATTTAGCATCTTTCTCAATGTATGTCTTTCAAAGCTGAATTCTAGACTCCATAGTGGTCTGGCATGTGAAGCGGGCAGCAGGACTATTCTCCACTTGTTCTGGGCTTGATGTGACTCATAGCATGAAAAGAGCACTGGAATTAGAACCAGCTACACCTGGGTTCAAACTGATGTTGGCATCCATCAGCCATGTAACTAGGGGTAATACTCAAAATATTTAACAACTGACATGGTTCAGGAACTAACTAGTAAATTATAGCTTTGGAGCAGAGTCAAAAAGCTCATGCTGTGCCTGATATTATCCTTTTAGTTTTTAGATCACAGGGTAGAGGTGGTGGTGGGGGGATCAGGACAGCAGCTAATTACTAACCAACACAGAAATATCTGAATATTTTAACAGCTGGTGCAGCCACACCTGTGTGGACCAGGTGGATATCGGTAATGGATAAGAGCAGATTCAAGTAACTTCAGTGCTCTGAACTTCAGTTTCGTCGTCTGTGAAATGGAGTTGAATGTAGTAGCCACTGTTGGGGTCTTTGAAGGGACACTGTATTACTTTATTTTCACACTGCTGATAAAGATATACCTGAGACTGGGTAATTTATAAAGAAAAAGAGGTTTAATGGACTCACAGTTCCAAGTGGCTGGGGAGGCCTCACAATCACGGAGGAAGGCAAAAGGCACATCTTATATGGCGGCAGACAAGAGAGAGAAAGATAGCCAAGTGAAAGGGGAAACCCCTTCTGATATCATCAGATCTCTTGAGACTTATTTACTACCATGAGAACAGCCTGGGGGAAACCACCCCCATGATTCAATTATCTCCTACCAGGTCCCTTCCACAGCACTTGGGAATTATGGGTTCTATAATTCAAGATGATATTTGGGTTGGGACACAGCCAAACCCATATCAGACACAATAAGTAACATCCCCTCTTTCCTGCCAACATTTAGAACCAATTAAGAAATAATAAAGAATGAGCAGATCAGAAAGAAAATATAACCTTTATTATACAAGAAAAGTTAGGCTGGAGTATTCAGCTTTTATCCTCAGGTGAGTGGGCTTCTACTTGTATGCAGGATTAGACCCACTCACCTGGGAGATCCTGGGCTGTGCTGGACCAGGAGAGCCTCCCTCACTACCTAAGTCTCCAGCCTGACCTCTATCGCACACTTTGTGTTTCAGCAATACTGAGCTTTTTGATCATTTTTAAACATGCTTACTCCTCTCTTCTGATAAGCCCATGTCTTTGCCTGCTGTTCTTTTATCTTGGAATGTTCTGTTTTCCCTTATCTGGCTGACAAATTCCTACTCATGCATTAATAATTGGCTCACACATCTCCTCCACCAAAGCCTAACCCTGCCTGTGAACTTACATTGGGAGCCCAGGATGTCATTCCTAGGGGCAACAGGAAGCCAACAGGGAATAAATGGAGGGGATTCATTTTTACTGGAAATCAGAAAGCACTTTCTTCAGATTCAGAGTCATGCAGCAGGAGCTTCATCTTGGTGCTCTGTCTTTGCCAACAGGACAGGGAAGGATCCCACCCGTCAATTTCTTTTTCCTCTTTGAATGCTGTGTTTCTTGCTCATTGATGAAGTAAATCTGCATTCTACTTAGTGACATCATGTCCACACTCATAGGAGCAGGCATTTGTCAGGCTTGTGGCTCTGCAGGTGTTATCTCTGGGAGTAGAGTTGCTTAGGGCTGAAAATCCTATCTCCCAGTGATAGTCTTTCCCTCATATGTTATTAACAAACACAGACCACCTCCCTTCCCTGAAACCACACATCTGATAAGTCTGCAGGTAAGCTACTAAAATTTAAGGACTTGACAGATGTGGAGTGCTTAGTACAGAGCTTGGTACAAGCTCAACATTAAGCAAGTGGTGGTGGCTGTGGTTATGATGACTGTATTACTACCAGGATAATTGATAATTAGTTGCTGCAACACACAGACCCTGGAAATCTCCGTGGCTTACCACAGGAAGATGTCACAATGTGAGATCTGATATGGGTTGGGCAGTCCTCCTCCATCTGGCCACCACACCTTCTGGAGCTCATGGCCTCCACAATCATCACAGCAAGAAAGCAGAGCAATGTGGAGGAGGCAGATCAGCTTTAGCCTGCCTCTGCCCAGAAGTGACGTCTCGACCCCTTTGCTCATAGTCCATTTCTCAGAATGAGTCAGAGGCTTGAGCCTGACCTCTAGGAAGGATGGGAAGTAGAGACGAGCATTGGGAGATGTGGTAGTTAATACCATCTCTGAAACCACTATTTAGGTGGACAGGAAGAAATATGGCTCCCTCATCTCCTTTGAAAAAGGATTTCAGAATCAGACTATGTATAGGAAAGATCCCGAAGAATGGCTCAGTGACATCACTTAGCTTTACCAATCTCCAGTTTCCTCTTTAGCAAAGAGGAGAATACAAGTACCTAACCTCATGGGTTGTTTTGAGGTTTGGGTGATAAATGTGACAGTCTGTAAGACCGAGCTGACCTATTAAGACTGTTATATAAAAATCAGTTGGATTGGGAGCTCAGCTCCAGTTGGCTTGTTGAGTCTATACCATCGGTAAACATTTTGAATTTAGCACACACAAAAATCCTGAACTGTTGTTTGCAATTCCCCCCTTTCTGTTTTTCTGTGGCTGGTGTTTTGGACCCATTGATTTATGTTCAGAGAGGTCTGTCTGCTTGCTTACTGGTATGCCTGGCCCCGAGCTGGTAAATGTTTAGTGAAAAAATAATAGGAGAGCATTTAAAGAATACACAGGTTTCAAGCAAGTAAGGAAGGCGTTGGTGGGGTCTTAAGGCCCCCTTCAAAGGAAGCCACCTGATATGCTAGGAATCTAAGCCCTTAGATTCTCAAAAATATTCTGCTGAAATACAATATAATGCTGGTCAGATTGTTTCCATTCCTGTCTCTGTTTCTCAGTCTGTAAAATGGGAGACAGTAGAGCATGATTCTTAAGGGCAAAGATTCTGGAGTCAGATTGTCTTGTTCAAATGTAGGTTTTAATTTTTTCTGCCCATTGCATGTTTTGGGACAATCATATTATGACTCTTGAGCCTCAGTTTTCCCATTCATGATCTCATAAGATCGTTGTAGGGTCTCAGAGAAAAAAAAATTATACAAAGCATTAACACTGTGTTTGTCTGACGTGAATCCACAATGTTGGATAATATTATCAAAATAATGGGGTAAGTACTTTACAGTATGCAGTAACAAAAGAAGACAAGCTGTTGATACAAGCAGCAATATAGATGAATCTCAAATACTTTATGCTGAGAAAAACCAGCCAGTTGCATGTAATTTGCTTTTATATGAAACTCTAGCAAAGACAAATTACCCTATAGGGGCAGAAAGCAGATAAGGGATTGTCTGGGATCTGAGATGACTACAGTGGGGTTTCAGGGAATTTCTTGGATGATAGAAATGTTCTATATCTTGATTTTGGCAGTGGTCTCATGGGTGTATCCATTAGTCCTTTAGTATTTCACACGTGAAATCTGAACACATAAAACTGATGCCTTTATTGCATGTAAATTATATTTCGATAAAGCAGATTTTAAAATTATTAAACAAATAAAAACACAATAAAATGAGAGGGTTGAACTACAGGAGTTCTAACTCTGATTCTAAGAAATCCTCTGCCCACCAATAGAGCTTCCTGGGCAGGAGCCTCTTGCTCCCATCCCTCTGCCTCTGGGCCTCTTCCTCTGAAAGTCCTGGTCCCTTTCTCTGCCTTTGGACCAGCCAGCTTAAGCTCTCTTTGCTTTGTCAAAAAACCAACATAAGGGTGCAGGCTGGAGTGGTTCAAGTTCCCAGACATGAGTGGGAGCCCAAGGTATTAGCTCATAAAAGGATGGAAATGTCACCAGCCTCTCTGTGGGCTAGGAAGCCCAGTGACCCCCAGTGACCCCTCTGGCTGCTAGGGCCTGCTGACCGTGATTCAGGAGTCAGTGTGGGAGGCCTCAGGGCAGTCAGCTGATGGTGATGCTTGAAGATCTGTCATGTTGGGAATAAGACAGATCCCCTCCTAGATGATCATAACTTCCAGAGCCATCAAATTCCAGTGCTGGATTTGCAGAGACGCTGGGGGAGAGAAAAAACAAACAAACAAACAAACAAAAAAACAAGAATGATGTCCCAGCCTATACTAGGTCATTGATACAAATTATTTTGCTTCCCACTGCAACATTATGGGTTTGAATTGCTAATAGTAGTGATAGTAATAATAGCTAGCATTGATTGAGAATTTACTGTGTGCCAAATACTTCCCTAAGCACTTTACATGTATTACCTTGGCTACCCTGTCATGTAGGTGCCGCCACTATCCCCCTCTTGCTGATGAGGAAATTAGGACACAGAGAGGATAAGTTACTTACCCAAAGTCTCACAGCTAGAAATGCAGATGTGGGGCTTGAACCCACTCCATCTGAGTGGTGATGCAGGAGACTGCCAAAAGCAAATGTCTTCTGTCCTGCCCCTCAACACACACAGAACCAGTGACCAGAAACCAGAGTCTCAGTAAATACTCCCACGGAAGAAGCCAGTGTTGGCAGTGGAGGCACATGGAGTGTGACCGCCTCTCACTTCCACTCCCAAATCCTGTGCAAGTGCCCCTAATTGGGAAACCTAAATCATACCTGGAGCCTTATGATTTATACCAAGAAGCCTAGGTATATGGATTTAGCTTTTTGTGATCTTTTCAGAACAGGTAGGCACATTGGAAGGAGAGTAGAATGGATGCTGAAGACCATATCCACCCTAAGAAGCAACATTGAATTGAGGAGTCAAAGGCCATGAGTGACACACAGGGTATTAGGAAGAACCCCTTGATAACAAGTAGTAGATACCAGTGTAAGCATGGTCCCATGGGGATTTAGCCCAAGACCTAGGGGGAAATGTCTTGTGGAATCCAAAGGCAACAATAAATCCAGAAATGTCCTAGAATCAGGAAACACTGTCAGGACTTCCTCTTCATCTCTGATCTCAGCCCCACTCTGTGTGTCATCTTTATCCTTCTCTGTCCCTGCAGATGAGGTTCTGCTGCTTCTCAAACCCATACAGCAGGAAGCATGACAGCCATCACAGGGCCAGCCCCCCAGGGCGATGTCTATCTGTCTGTCTGTCTCTTCTCTGCTCCTCCATCACCCATTCCAAGTTCCCAGGGAAGAGACCTGATTAAGCTTGGATCAGGGTCTCTGCCCTGTCCCTGGGGTCACATGCGCAAAGGCTGGGGCAGCTGGGGATGTGTACAAAACAGCAGCCACCCATACTCTTTCCCCACGTTCCCCTGCACCTGGAGATAAAGGTGGGTGGTTGAGACAATAGAGGCGATGAGGTTGTTGGCCCCATAGGCTAAGAACACCCTCCAAGATATATCCTGCATGTGTGTATCTACTCATACTGTTAACCGGCCTAATCAGGGCTCAGGAAGTTTTCCAATTGCTCCCACGTGCAAAGAGACCTCCAAGCTGTTGACACTCAGACACCACATGAGGGATCGCATCTGTCCACTCACCCCAGGCCCTCTAAAGCAGCGGACTCAGCTGCTTCATACACGTACGGATCATGAAAGCAATGGCCCTAGACAGTCTGTTTCGTTCTGGACCTTTTCTCACTCAGATCGTATCTCCTTTAGAGTCTTGGCACTTTGCTTGGCTCAGCCCTGGCTATTGGTCCTTTTTCTTTATTAGATGGAGTTTCACTCTGTCGTCAGGCTGGAGTGCAGCGGGTGCAATCTCGGCTCACTGCAGCCTCCGCCTCTCCGGTTCAACCGATTCTCCTTCCTCAGCCTCCCAAGTAGCTGAGATTACAGGCACCTGCTACCACACCTGGCTAATTTTTGTATTTTTAGTAGAGACAGGCTTTTACCATGTTGGTCAGGCTGGTCTCTATCTCCTAACCTCATGATCCGCCTACCTTGGCCTCCCAAAGTGCTGGTATTAAAGTCATGAGCCACTGCACCCAGCCGGCTTTTTGTCCTTTTGAATAATTGTCAGTCCTTAGTTTCCCTAGAGTAAATCTCTGTCGTCTCCACCAGGCTTTGACTAAGTTTGGCCCTGTGATCTTATAATGCCCCTCTTTGTCCAGAGTGTCCTCATGAAGGCCACTGCCCATTACTTCAAAATCCACACCGCCCCCCTCCACCAGCTCTTATCATTCAGCATCCTAGCTGGACGCATCTGAGATATCTACACTGAGGGCTCCAAGAGCATCACATAAGCTTTCAGCCATTTGCACTTGGCCAAACTTTTGGGCTTGGTTCACCGTTTTATAAATTTGGGCCCTACACCAAACCTTATGCCAGACACTGGAACACAGAGATGAATAGGTTAAGGTTATTGCCACACATATGGCAAAGACTGAGCTCCACCAGGCACCAGCCATGTTAGACATCAGTTAGAAACCAAGAGCCAGCTACTAGGTACCACTCTCTTGGACCCAGACAGCCAGAGGAGAACTCACAACATCCCAGAATGTCAGAGATAATTCTGATCCTGGAATAGGAAGCTAGAAGATAAGACGTCTTTGTTAGTTCCTCCTCCATGGGTACAATGAGGTATTCATGCTGTTTCCCTCGGGACTTGAGCAGCATTTTGCCCAAGAAAGGTCTATGCGTCATCACAATTGTGTGATATGGCTGTCCTCTTTCCGTCCTGCCCCTTGACATATCCTGGTTGGGCAAGATAAAGTTCTATTGATGCTGCTGCTGCTGTGATCCCCTTCAATCAAGCTTTGCTTCATGGCATTAGATTTAGACTTCTCAAGAGCTGGAAATCTGGGAGCCACTTCCTTCCATTGCCTTTGCCCCCCATTCTCAGCCACTGTGTAAAGGGATCAGCCAATTCCCCCAGTGCCCCAGTTGCAGGCTTTACTGAAAGATACCATGGCATGGGGAGAAGGGCATGACTTTGAAGTTTATCCTGAATTTGAATCACTTATCAGCTGTGAAGACCTAGATGATTTTTTTTAACCTCTCTGAACCTCAGGTTTTTGTCTTGTTTTGATTTTTTCCAATGGGTAGTGTAAGACTTATGGAAATAGCTTTATAAAGTTGATCACAGGATTCAATGAAACAGTATACATAAAACCCCCCAGTGCATTGCCTGGCACTTAGTGGATGGTTAATAAATATGGTTTCCATCTGTAAGTTCTAAGTACATCTGGTGAAATAAATGAACATGGTTCTCACCTTCAGGAACCTTATGATCTTTAGTGATTGGGCTCACCTGTGTGAAACATCCTTATCTGTCAAGCGGGCAATAAGATTTACCTCATACAATATGTAGACATGTTAATCCCCATTTTTCAGATAAAATTAGGATGCATAGGGAGATTGAATGACTCATCCATGGTCACAGAACTGGGAAGCAGTAGAGTTGGGATTTGAACCTGTCCTTCTGGCTCCACAGCCCATGGTCCTACCACTTTACTCTGCTGCCTGCACCATCTTACTGAGCTAGATTAGTGTGGGGAGTCACCAAGAAGTCGACGGTAGTGGAAAGGGTTGGATTTGGAGTTAGGCAGGTGAGAATGTAACTTCACAATAATGGTGAAGGTACTCTACTCCTCATTTGCAAAATGGTGAAGGTACTCTGCTTCTTCATTTGGAAAATGGCACCAATAACAACCAGGGCCTCCAGAGTTCTTGGGTAGATCTGATCAAATCCATTGGTTCAGCAACCTTGCTGTGTGTTGGACACTGTCCTAAGTGTTGGGGATGGAGTCTTGAGAAAGACCATGATCTGGCCACAAATGGGTCCCTGCTTTACTATCTAATGAAAGAATAAGATCTCATTGGAAGTACATCCCAAACAGAGGTTCACCGTTCATATTAAGCAAGTGAAAATGCTTGCATCTCTACAGGAACTTAGTACAAACAAAACAACACAATAATAATAGCAATAATAACAAGCATGCATTAAGCATTTTTTGCTGTGCTAATTCACTGTGTTAAGCTCTTTACATGCATTTTCTCAATCGCTTCAAAACATTGCACATAGGCATTATAATTGTTCCCCATTTTACACATGTGAAACCTAAGGCCCAGGGAAATTGTTGGTTCACAGCAAGGTGAGCAGTGAAGCTGGTTTTCCAGTGTAGGTGGCCTGCTTTCAGAGCCTTGAGTTCTAAATATCGCACCATATGGCCTCTACATCATGCTACTGCCTCTGGTGGCTTGTCTCTTGGTAATATATTTGGAAACATTTGGAAGCATTGTTAAGGGCTTTGTCATTAGCCATGAGGGATCTAGCCCCCAAGCCTCCATACTTGGTCTTGATCCTGTATCTACTTTAGACATAAGACAGACTTTGGTCTATAGGCTGGGAGTAGCACCCCATGGTATTTGCTGGCAAGGCCCCACAGCCTTGGCAGTTACCTCAACTGGCCTTGACATCACTGCTGGACAAGCCAAGAGCCTGGGTTGTGTCCTGAATCTAAAAGCCTGATCATAGGCTTTTATGAAGCTGTATCTTTCTGAGAACTTCCTGGATATGACCTCACTTGTCTGTCAGCTTCCTCAGAAATGATGGCTGGCAGCTCCATCCCAGATATATAGATTGTGGAGCTGGGGCCGTCACAAAGAAGTTACTTTTTCTAGGTCACCCACTAAAGTTGGGTGTGAAGATGCCCCCAACCCCTAAGTGTCCTGAATCCCAGTCCTGGGATGGCATCTGAAGCTGTAATGACCAGAGAACTGAAGTCACACAGCAAAGGGCAGCTGTTGATTCTCAACCCAAGACTCTTTCCCCTGTGTGGCACTGCAGTCATTGTTTCACTGAAACAACTATGTGCCAGGAGCTGGGCTGGGCACTAGGGATGCCAGGGTGGATGAGGCAAATATGCCCTGCTGTTATGTAGCTCATAGGCCAACAGGAAAGATAGCCAGGTGACAAGCAATCACCACTGGGGTGAGTGTCATGGAGAGAAAAGCACAGGGACTCTGCGACTGTGCATCTGGTGACATACCTTGTCCAGGGGGTCAGGAAAGGCCATCCTGGAAAATGATGTTTGTGGTGACACTTACAAGGTGACAGAGTTTTTCAGGTGAAGTAGAAGATGGGTTCCAGGCGAGGTACAGTTTGTGCCACCAGAGAGGGCACTCTAGAAACCAAAACATGGCAAAAGGAAGAGTGGCAAGTGATGTGCTGGGTAGGTAAAGGAAAGACAAGGAAGGCTTTGAGATCTGTGTTAGTTCTGTATGCTTCATAACAAATTACCACAAATTTAGCATTGTAAGACAACACCCACTTATTACATCACAGTTTCTGTGCCTCAAGAGATGCCAGAACCTGAATTTATCAGCAAATCATGAGCAAATACACCATTCAGGTGGGGATACTTGTTAAGCAAACCCACAACATTACTGTCTAAAAAAGTGAGATGGGAACCTTAAGTAACACTTAGACCAGAATCCTCTTGAACACATTGTCAATTCATCCTCTCCCATCAAGTTATGTAGGAAATCAAATGGAGATCAGAATACCAGTCTGCTGATTCATGATGAGAAAATCAGCTGAAATGGGAAGATCCTGGAATCTGCATGTCTAGCCCATTCTCTCTCCAAAGGCAGAAACACATGCAAAGCCACAGCATACTCAGGTGGCTGCTCAGTAAGCCAAGTGTCAAAGTGATGGGAACCAATTAAAGCACATGTTTAATGGTACCCAACCATTATATGGTCTGATGCAGCCACGTCACAGCAAGTTTAGTTGGGGCCATGGGATGAAATATACTCAAGATATGCATTTGGTAAATGGTAGCCACCATTACGATGATTATTCTTTGTCTTAGGCAATGTCATTGTCTAAGGGCAGTAGACTAGATGACTTCCTTAGTGCTGATGTGTTGTGATCTCAAGGGCAATTATAATTTATCCAGAGAAATAGTCTAGCATCTGTGCATTACCCTCATGAAAATCTAAGCCTTTACCATTGTTATCCACTTCATGATCATTAGTAGTAATATTATAGAAAGCAGTCATTATCTATGAATGACTGCCTATGTTTAGGACACACTATTAAGTACTACTAAGGTTTACTACAGCCCTATAGGGTAATTTTATCACTCTCATTTCGTAATGAAGAAAGAAGAAACTGAGGCTCAAAGCGGCACAATCATTTGCCCAAGGTCACCCAGCAAGTGAATGGAAAAGAAGGGATTCCAATGACCTTCAACACAAGCCCTACTGAAGCACAGTCAAAATGGATCATGCTTCACATGCCTGCTGAGCAAGTGCATGCTGTAAATTCAACCTTTTCTCTCTCACTCAAGAAAATAGATTGGATTACAAGTCAGTGAGAGTGATGTCATTATGGGGGTAACCTTGAACCCACTCTAATTTATTAAAAGAGGAAGTATTTGTACAAACATCAGTACTCTTACTTATACAGTGACTCCTGGCTTGAAATTTCCTAAATATGTAATAGGAGGACTTCAGTCCCCATCAGTGTAGTTCCCAGTTACTTTGGAGGATCCTCTGAAGGTGCCTTCCATCTGCCCACAAAACCCAGGCTACCGTTTGTAATTATGTATAGGTATCAGCCCCTCTCCCACTGGCTCTGCCTGCAACTTACCCATGTCTATCGTCCACATGGAGTCAACTGTTTGCTGAATTGGAAGCATGCTTTTGCCCCTATGCCATGAAGTAGTACATTCATTCATTCACTCATTCATTTAACTAATATTTATTGAGGATCTACTTTGTGCCATACACTGCTCTCAAGCCTTGAAAGAAGATGGTAAACAAGAATGAGAGGTCCCTGTTCTTGTATAGCTGATCATCTAGTTGTGGGTAGGGGGAACAGACAATTAACAAATGGATAGCTGAATAAGTGAGCAAGAAAACTTCAGACAGAGTTCAGAAGGAAAATAAATAAAACTGCCTGGGTGGAGAAGCACTAAGCACTTGTTAGGATGGCGTAGCTGCACCCCATGTCTCCTGGGCCCACCATTGAGCTCACTGACACTTTCTATGGTCAGTTCCCAGGCATGCAGACATTGTCCCCCTGCATCTCCTCTTCTCCTTCTGAAGGCTTTCTGGTGCCACAGGATTGTCCTCTGAACACACACAGGGACTGACTACCCCACGGGGCAACCAAGGAGGGCAAGAGTTCGTGGATAAATACTTCAATTCCTCTATCTCTTAGTGGGACAATTCAGAAGCATGTTCCACATGACACCTCAGGAGTTCCCTACAAGACTGAGCCTCAGTTTCCCTCAGGGGTAACCAACTCAGTAACACACCCTGTTAACACACCTATCTGTGTCACACTTTCCTGACTCACCCAACCCCTTGTACTTCCTGAGATGGCCTTGCAAATAATCCACCTATACCAAGTTTTTTTCAGTGTCTGATTGGCAGGAACCCAAACTGAGATACATGGTCAAGGTCAGCCTCTCTGAGAAACTGATGTTTCAGCCGAGACCAAAATCATAGGAAGTAACCAAGATGCAATGGTCTGGAGGGAAGGCTTTCCAGTTAAAAAGAGGAGCAGGAGCTCAAGCCCTGAGACATGAAGGAGCTGGTATGAGCTGGGCTCAGAGACAGCTGGTATGGCTGGAGCACAGGAAGCACATAGGATCATGATGGGAGATGAAGCTGGAGAAATAGGCAATTGAACTTCATTCCACCCTTTTGCTGTGCAGAAGCTCTTTGGTTTAATTAGATCCCACTCATCAGTGTTTGCTTCTGTTGCAATTGCTTTAGGCATCTTCATCATGAAACCTTTGCCCATGTCTGTGTCCTGAATGGTATTGCCTAGATTTTTTTCTACAGGTTTTACAGTTTTGGGTTTTATACTTAAGTCTTTAATCCATTTTGAGTTGATTTTTGTATATGGTATAAGGAAGGGTTCCAGTTTCACTTTTCTGCATATGGCTAGTTGGTTCTCCCAGAACCACTTATTAAATAGGTTATCCTTTCCCCATTAATTGTTTTGGTCAGGTTTGTCAAAGATCAGATGGTTATAGGTATACAGACAACCTGCAGAATGGAAGAAAGTTCTTGTAATCTATCTATCTGACAAAGGTCTAACATCTAGTATCTACAAGACACTTAAAGAAATGTGTAAGAAAAAAAACCAACTCCATTAAAAAGGGACAAAGGACATGAACAGACACTTCTCAGAAGAAAACATACATGCAGCCAAAAAACATGGATAAAAGCTCAGCACCACTGACCGTTAGAGAAATGCAAATCAAAACTACAATGAGATACCATCTTATCCCACTTAGAATGGCTATTACTGAAAAGTCAAAAAATAAAAGGTGTTAGAGAGGTTGTGAAGGAAAAGGAATGCTTTTACACTGTTGGTGGAAGTGTAAATTAGTTCAACCATTGTGGAAGCCAGTGTGGCAATTCCTCAAAAACCTAGAGGCAGAAATACCGTTTGACCCAGCAATCCCATTACTTAGATATATGCATGTGTATGTTCATTGCAGCACTATTCTCAATAGTGAAGACATAGAATCAACCTAAATGCCTATCAATGGTAGACTGGATAAGGAAAATGTGGTACATATACACCATGGAATAATATGCAGCTATAAAAAGGAATGAGATCATGTCCTTTGCAGGGACATGAATGGGGCTGGAAGCCATTATCCTTAGCAAACTAACCCAGGAACAGAAAACCAAATCCCACATGTTCTCACTTATAAGTGGGTGCTGAATGATGAGAACACGACACATGGGGAAACAACACACACTGGGCCTTGTTGAAGGGTGGAGGATGGGAGGAAGGAGAGCCTCAGGAACAATAGCTAATGGATGCTGGACTTAAGACCTAGGTGATGGGATAATCTGTGCAGCAAACCACCATGGCCACGTATGTAAGAAAGCTGCACATCCTGCACATGTACCCCTGAACTTAAAATAACAGGTGAGGAAAAAAATTTTTATTCCAATTTCAATGCAAGCCTTGGAGGGTTTTAGACAGGGAAGGGACTGCAACTGATTCTGTATTCTATCTGTAGAAGGTATTTTGGGTGCTTTGTTGAGAATGGGTTGTGGGATAGTAAGAGTGGGGACTGATAGTAAGTGGGGGGAACCACTTAAGAGGCCAGTCCAGCTGAAACAAGAGTCACTGTTGCCATTAAATAGTTTCATCAGATTTTTCCACTAATGCCCTCCTGGCCTTTGAGGATGTAATGCAGACAGAGACTAGCCAAGTCCAGATCCATTTTGTCCCTTTCAAGCTTCTTTTCTCCAACCCACGCCCTATCCCAGCACCCTCCCCCTTGCAAAACATAGGCTCTCATACACGAAAATAAAAACTGATTCAGGTGCACTGGGGAGGGCTGGAGATAGGAGATGAGAGCTGTTGTCATCAACAGCCAGATCGTAATGCCACATTTTGTGGGCATGACACTGTAAAGCCAATACGGATACAGAGTTCAGATCCCCTCTAAGTACCCAGAAAGAACCTATACTAAGTTACTAGTTATTATTATCTAGACTTTATTGAATATTTCATGGGAAATATGAAGACTAGAGCTCACATGGCACACCTAACATATTCCTGTTTTCTCCAAGACCCTCTCCTAGGATAGAAAAGAGATGAAAAAGAGGCATGTGCCAGGAAGGAGCCAGAGCAAACAGGGCCTTCTATGTCATGCTCAGGAGAGATTTTACTTATGTTGGGGATTATGCAACAAATAAGACTCAAACTACACATAGTGGAGGACAGGGCTACAATGACCAAGGTCAGACTAAAGGTTGACTAAGCGTATATGCTTCCTGAGGCTGCTATAACAAATGACCATACACTTAGTGGCTTAAAATTTATGATCTTACTGTTGGGAGGTCAGAAGTCTAGGCTGGGTCAACAGGGCTGGTTCTTTTGGAGGATCTAGGGGAGGACCTGTTTCCTGATCTTTTCCATCTCTGGAGGCTGCTTGCATGTCTTGGCTTATGGCCCCGCCTCAGGTCACTCGGACCTCTGCCTCTGTCATCACATCTCCTCTGACTCTGATGCTTCTGCATCCTAATTTCACCGACCCATCGGCCCATGTGTCGAATGCAAGATAATCTCTCTGTCTCAAGATTGTTCTCTTCATCACTTCAGCAAAGTCCCTTTTGGCATGCAAAGTGGTCTACTTACTGGCTCTGGGAATTAGGACGTGGGCATCTTTGGAGTGGGGGAGTGGGGAATTGTTCTAAAGACTGAAAGCAAAAGTTTGTGCCAAGTTTCATAAGAAATAGTTAAATCCTGTTTCATGGCCTCAGATGGCATCCCAGCTCTGGAGCGGGGATGACCCTGTGCATTGTGTCCCCTCCCCCGGGAAACCAGGACGTGCTTTACTGGGATCATCCTCAAAAAGAGCAGAAAACCTGCTGTGGTATAAAGAAACCCCTGAGCAGGGGTTCTCCTCTCTGCACGAAAGAGGTGTTTGACAAATGTTTGGCACACCCATTCCTCTCAGCATCTGCCTCTTCCCTGGGGCCAGGTCCTTCAACTGGGTTGGGGTTCTGATGACATCCTTTCCTCCCTGGTGGCATTTCTAGACATGTCATAATTTACTCTCTCTGTTCCCCACACTTGGCTGATCTCTTTGTGACAACACGGCTGTCATTTACTGGGCATTTAATACATGAAAAAAATAAAAACTGTATTGAGCTCTTACTATTTGTCAGACACTATATGGAGTGGTTCATAT
Source organism: Cebus imitator (assembly GCF_001604975.1). NCBI lineage: Eukaryota > Metazoa > Chordata > Mammalia > Primates > Cebidae > Cebus > Cebus imitator. The sequence continues at coordinate 399,202 of NW_016107412.1, read as the reverse complement.
AGATTATCACATGGAATCTTTCCAGAAATCCTATTAGGTAAGTAATGTTACTGTCCTTCATTTTATTAACAGGAAGAGGAGAAAAAGACACTGAGGCACAGAAAGGTTAGGTAACTTGCCTAAGCTCACTCAGCTGGAAGTAGGCAGTCTTCATTGAACTCTGGTCTTCTGACCTGGAATTTATGCTCTTACAAAATTACCCTTCTGTAGTCCCAGATACACGGGAGCCTGAGGTAGGAGGATCATTTGAGCCCAGGAGTTTGAGACCACCCTGGGCAACATAGCAAGACCCTATCTCTAAACAAAACAAAACAAAAAATTACCCTATTTTGGAAGAGGTGAATGGATGAGTGGCAGGATATATGCTGACTGTTGTTAAACAGCATTAGATTAGGTGCTAGAAAGTGCACATGCATATCCTGCTTCACCACTCCTTGCTGGATGACTTGGACAAGTTGCTACCCCTCTCTGGGTCTCAAACAGGAGGGGCTTGCACAGAAAGGAGGGGTTTGCTCGGACACTAGCTTTCTGTGTCTAATACTAGCAGCCTGTTGGTCACCACCCTACCTTGCTTTGATCTTAAAATATGCCCACAAGACGTGGTGTTTGCTGTCACATGGCCATGTACGGTGAGCGGCACCAGGGCTAGGTTCCTGAGGCCCCCTCACGTGGCACAGCCTACAGCTCCCCCATCCCCGGGGCCTCCGGCAAGGATCCAGGCGGCAGCCGGCAGCCGCAAGCATGTGCTGTTTCTGTGGTTTCTACTTAGAACAGTTTCCTGTTTCAACCTGCCAGTTCCTTAAAAGCATTAGCTTGAGGTTTTGCCGAATGACTCCACTCTATTTTCATAAAGGGGTGGAGGGGCTCCTCCTGGGAGCCGAGCCCAGAGCTGAAATTCCACATGAATTAAGGGTGTATAGAACTTGGAAGTCCGTCTCCTGAAGAAAAAATAGCCTGGCTTAGGGTGACTTTCAGAAAGTAGGGAGAGTTCCTCCACCAGCCAGATTCTTGGGCCCTACTTGCCTAAGAGGTTGGCTCCATTCCTTTATCTGGGCCTCAGTTTCTCCATCTCTTACATGAGGGGGCTGGATCCTCTCTCCAGATACTAGGCAGTCCCCAGGTCTCTGTTCACTGTATGTGAAGTAATGAGCACAGTGGTAGCCAACACATGTATAGCCCTTCCTGCACTGTTCTAAGCACGTTATAAATGTTGATCCTCTGAAGTCAACACTCTTTCTGTCCCCATTTTATAGTCAGGAAACAGAAGCAAGTGATGTTGACTAATTTGCCCATGGTCACATTACCTTCAAGTGGTCAAGTCAGGAGTTGAACCCTGGTGATCTGGCTCCACAACCCTTGCTGCTGGCTGTCTTAAAATAAGACCTTTCTGGCGGCAGATGGACTACTGTTGAGCAGAGTGCAGTAGATGTGATGTCAGAGGGCTCAGGTTTGAGTTTTGGATTCATCATCTGGGTGACCTTGGGAAAGTCTCTCAATTTTTGGAGCCTCCATCTTCTCATCAATGAAATGGAGCTAGTTGGACCCATGCTGCTGATCTGCCAGAGTATGCAGGGAATTTGAGGTGATGATTATTTATGAAGAAGCTCAGGACCAAGACAAGCAGACTCCTTGCATAGGTTTTCATTATTAGTCCCATATCTCACATCCCCTACTCCCACCCTCAGTTCTGGAGTTGTTAGTTAGGTCTGCTTTTACTAGGGAGGGACTCCAGAAGGAAGGTCCAGTTGGAATGCTGACAGCTCCAAAGCCACCTCTTTGGCCTAGAAATGGGGTTCAGGGGACTAGCAGTGACTTTTTAGCAGCCTTGAGTCAGCTGCCCAGAGTGGACAGCCCTTTGAGAGCCAGCACTTCCTCCCCACCCCTGTGAGGCATCTGGGTATAGGTGGAGCCTTGTGGGAAACTGGCCTCAGCCACCAATTCCAGACTTCCATCCATCTGACTCCTTGGCACTGTCCGAGTATCTAAGAGACATCTCCAATTTAATCCACCCAAACAGAACTCTTGATTTCCCCCTTGAAATCTACTCTTCCCTAGGCCTTTTCTGTCTCACTGAGGGGCATAACCCAGATTTCTCAGCCTAAAACCCTCCATTCACCTTTTTCCTTCACAACTCGTATCCAAGCCACGTGCAAATTATGTGGACTCTCTGATTCTATCTCCATATTATTTTCTGACTCTGCTCTCTTTTCTCCACCTTGCTACACCATCAAGAGTCAAGGGAGAGATGCTGGTAGCCACCATCATTGTTTACTTAGTCTACTTAGGCAACCCCAACCCACCACCCTCTGGGTACGTTGCCCCTGCCACCCCTTGACACAACCAGAGGGATCTGCCTGGGAACATACTTCATCAATCCCCTGCTTAAAACCCTCTATGGCTTCCAATTAGACAATGCCAAAGCTCTTTACATGGTGTCCAGACCCTCCAAGATGCATTGAACCATCTGGCCTCATCTTCCACCACTCTTTCTCTTGCACATTTGTTCCTGCCATCCTGGTCTTCTCTCTGTTTCTTAAGCAAGCTAAGCAAGCTCTTTCCTACCACAGAACTGTGGCACCAGCCTCTTCCGTGCCTGGAAGGCTTTACCCTCAGATGTTCCTGGGGCCAGCCCTTTGTCATCATTCAGGTTCCAGTTCAAATGTCCTCTTCCCAGAAAGCCTTCCCTGACCACCCTGTCTAAAGTCATTACCTGCTCCCACTCACTCTTCTCGACACCTCTGTTGTTTTCTCCAAGGATTTATCAACTGACATTGTCATGTTTATATAATTGTTCAGTTGTTCACCATCTGCCCCCTTCACTAGAATAATAATGAGGGCTGAGACACGTGCATGTTTTCACAGTAATATTTACACTGTACCACCAGTGGGGGCTGGGGGAAATCTGGCACATAAAAAGCACTCAATAAGTAGTTGTAAAATGAATCTAAAAGTGTGCTATGTCCTAGAACAAGTTAACTCTCTAGGCTTTGATTTGTCCATAGATAAAATAAAGGGGAATGAAATGAGTTGTATCGAAGGATTCTGTTCATTCTCACATTTTCTGAATCTCTGGACCCACAAGTTGCTCCTGGGATGGATGGATGGATGGATGGATGGATGGATGGATGGATGGATGGGTAGATGAGTAGACGGATGGGTGGATGGGTGGATGGATGGATAGATGGATGGATGGGTAGATGGGTGGATGGATGGATGGATGGATAGATGGATGGATGAATGAATGAATGGGATGGTTTCTGGGGGTTTTATTGAAGACACCTGGGACAGAGGAGGTTATCAGGAGCAAGGTGGAGGCTGGGAAAGGGGGCAAATAACTCCAGTCAGAATGGGCTTCTTTTACCCCAATTGAGAGAGAAGCACAATCCCCCACTTTCCTCTCTGCCCACTCCACAGGCCATCTTTCCCCATGGCTGCACCAGGGGAGGTGGCAGCAGCAGCTGCCTGCCCACCACCAGGAGCTCCACCTAGGAGATAAAAGGAGCCGAAGGAATGTGCTGGCAAAGCTGACGTCCCTGTCTTCTCAAGGGTGTAAATGGCTTTCCTGCTCCCACAGGTTCAAAGAGCACTTCATTTCACAGCAAAAGTACAGCTAATGAGAAACAGATTCTCTGGCTCCAGCTAGAGTTCGGAGAGCCTAGGAGACAAAGGAAAGCCCCCAAGAACCTGGATGTGAACGTGTGCGCTAAGGGGCCCTTTCCTCCCTCTCCCTCTGGGGCCACAGAGCTATTTCAATGGCAGGGGAAGGGGCAAGAGCAATGTCCCCATTGGCAGTTAAGAGGAGCCTTCAGAACGGGGCTTCTGAGCTGTGGGTCTTCCAATCATGCTGAGTTCTTTTTAGGCCTGAAAGCCAAGCCAGGCAATGCCTAATAATAATAACAACAGTTTCCTTGTACTGAGAACTGCCAAGGCGTAACCTGTGTGGTGGCACAGTGGGAAGGCCAAGGGCTTTGAGGCCACAAGGCCTGGTTTGTGGACTCTGGTCCTCAGTTTCCTGTGGGCAAGAAGCACACTGGTGGTGATCAGTGAGAACACTGCTCTTCATTGGGAAGTGAAAATAACACTATATGGAGGTCCCGAGGACCTAGGTTCTAGCCTTGGTTCAGCCAAGGGTGATTTTGGGCAAGGCAGGCTGGGGCCATGAGCCTTGGATAGCAAAAAGGACTTACCTTAAAATTTTGATTCTTCTCATTTGGGCAAGTCACTTGGCATTTCTGAGCATGTATTTTCTCAACTGTAACCAGTACAAGTAACAACCTCATGGTATGTGGTAAGAGTCAAATGAGAAGAGACACGTAAACTACTAGCACTTGGTAGATGTTTGAGGCCAGGGATGGAGCCCAAAGGCCTTAGAGGGAACAGGGCAATCTGTGACCAAACCAGAAGACAAACTCAGGCTGGACTCACAGCCAAACAATACAGTGAAAGATAACCATTGTAGAGTGGGTACAATATCCCGTGCTCTGTGCTGTAGATCTTAGTCTATCCTCACAAAAAGCACATGGGGCAGTTACTTCCATTGCCCTTAAATAACTAAAACCAGGACTTAAACTGAAAAGACTGGACTCCAGAGTGTGTGCTAAGTTAGTAGGCTATTCTTCAAAGTTTCTCTGCAGCGTCTCCCCTCTGCTCTGGGTATCTGTCTGCTTCCTGGGGTCCCATTGTCAGCAGACGCAAAGTGCCCAAACTGGGTAGCCAGCTGTCCCCTTGTCCCCTTCACTTTTTTTTTTTTTTTTTAGACACAGAGTCTTGCCCTGTTACCCAGGCTGTAGTGCAGTGGCCACAGTCATAGCTCACTGTAACCTCAAACTCCTGGGCTCAAGCCATCCTCCCACCTCAGCCTCCTGAGCTCCCGATTCGCTGGGACTACAGGAATGTGCTACCACACATGGCTTTTTTTTTTTCCTTTGTAGAGATGGGGTCTTACTGTGTTGCTCAGGCTAGTCTTGAACCCCTGGCCTCAAGCAATCCTCCCACCTCGGACTCCCAAAGTGCTGATATTACAAGTATGAGCCACCATGCTCAGCCTCAATAAATAAGTGTTATACAGTGTTCATTTCTTGAACATTTACTATATGCTGGGCATTTGGATACAATGGGGAACAGAACACACACACACACACACACACACACACACACACACACCCCCCTATCCTCATGGAACTTATATTCCATTGAAGTGGTGGAGAAAAGGAACAAATGGACAAATGAGATTTTAAACATCAAGTCACAGTTTCACCAGTATTTGTTTATCAAAGGTTAGTAAGATACTCATCTGTGGACTCTAAAGAAGTTTAGTTCTTGCATTATGCCTTATAATATTTAATACCAACTGCATGCTAGGAATTATTCCAGGAATTGAGATGAAAAAGATGAATAACATGTGTACCTTACCTTTGGTGAAGTCCTATTCTAGGAGAGAAATAGACATATTGAGTAATTTTAGTATATGGTGCTAATAACTGTTTTAGAGGAATCCCCATCTGCCCAGAACCTCAAAAAGGGTTTGAGGGAAGAACCAGAAGAAGCCTAAGGAAGGCTTCATAGAGAAGGTGATAGCTGAGCCTGTCCTTGGAAGATGAAGCTGATCTTCTGTCCACTAGATAAAAATGGAAGTCAAGACTTCCTGGAATGAGGAGCAGAGACAGAAGCAAGAATAGGCATAGTATGTTTGGGAACAGAGAATAGTCCATTTTTTTTTTCCTGCCTCAGGTTTATTTGTACAAATAGCATAGGAGGACCCCAGTCCCATGCAGATGGCAGCGTGAGGGTCTCACCAGTCCTTCTGTCCCTCACGTTGGCAGACAGAGATATCTACTCCAAAGCCTTTGTAGGATCCTGGGCACCTTTGAGACCCTAAGCTGGAACTGAAGCTGGAGCTGCTGCCTGGGCCTTGGTTTGATCCTTGGCCTTGGCCTTTGGCCAGCACAGCCTGAACCCCTTGGCAATGCAGACACCAGCATGTTTCCCAAGCTTTGGGTAGGCAGTGTAGGCAAGTCAGTCGAGCTTGTGGCTGACACCTTTGGGATCTTCAACTTTACCTCCTTGGGCTTTACAAGGGCCTTGATAGCCTTGCCACTCGCACTCATGGCCTTGGTGTTGTTGGCCTGTGTCTTCTTTAGGCCTTTCTTCTTGTGCTTCTTGGCAAAGCACATGTTCCTCAGGAACTTGCGGTCCCCCCACTTAAGAGATTTGTATCTTTGTGATCGGGGTTTCTTGATACCATTTCTGTGCCATTTTCGGGACTGGTTGTGTGTGGTGTAATTCTTGGAGTTGGCCACATCTGTACCTTAAACTGTGGCTCTTGAAGCGCCAAGAACCAGAAGAGCCAGGGGCAGCAGAGAGCCGTCATTTTTATGTGGGTAAAGAATAAGTTGGATGTAGAGGAGACATGGGACAGGAGAGAATAATATTATTAGGAACCCTGGGTGCCAGCAGGTAAGTCATGTGGAATTGTGGGACATCTCTAAGGATGTGATCAGTCACGCATGTATTTTATCCTCTGTCTTCCTGTTCATTGATCCTGTCTTTGCCTATGGCTAAAGTTATATTAAACCTATCTCTTGGACACTTAAAATGAGTTATTTCATCGTTCAAGTCTGGAGTTTCCAGCTGATTTTTTTTTTTTTTTTGGTCATAGTACCAAGGTTGTATTTTTGTGTTTACTTCCTTAGGCTCACAGCTGCTGAAAAAGCCAAAGTCCCCATCAGCAGGTTTGCTAATTTTTTTTTTTTTTTTTTTTTGGTCAGCTTCATTTCTATGTGGAAATTTTCCATCTTTTTCATTTATTTCCTTGAACATATAAATCAATTGTTATAGTCTATGGCTAAAGATGCCCACCTCGGGTCCTACCAGTGACCACCCCTTGCTCAAAGAAGCAGTCTATAGTCTTTCCCTTGGCAGAGCATTGAGGTCAGAACAGTGTTCCTTTAAAGCACACGGTGGACATAGCAGAGATCATGGTGGACTTGGTAAGCAGAATCTGGGGTGATTCCCATGGAGAGGGCAGGGCAGCAGGGAGGGCCCTAGAAGGAGATGTGGGAGAATATTCAGGGAAAGGCCATAGACTCCCCAGCTTGGGCCCCTCTGTAGTAACTGCCTACTCGCCAAACTGGGAGTAGCACAGCACCAATCACTCTCCACCCCACCCTGCTCCAGCTGGGAAAGACATCCTGGCTGTGTAAACTAACCTTATGAGTCTTATTCCAAGAAGGCCAAGGAATTTGACAGGAAACAACACAAGCTAGTCACCTCAAATCTTTGTCTGGGTTTAATGTGATTGGATCTGAAATAGCTACAGAGAGCCTCATTCTTAAATGTGTTGAACCCACATGGATACACGTACATTTGCATGCACAAACAGGAAGGTTTAAGATGAGGCCACCACGGGGTGAGGCCATACTAGGCCTTCATGCAGAAACTGAAACTAAAGCTTCCATTTCAAATCAGATCCCCGGTGGAAGGTGTTTGACAGGCCTTGTCAGTCAGACTCCTGCAGTCTGTCTCCACAGCCAAGAATCCTTCACCTCTCTCCCCACTGTTCAGCTTGACCATTCTTGGGAGTTGGAGGCAGCTCAGCAATGGATGTTTTCAAGTGCAGAGTGAGCTATCTCTGCCAAGAGCTTGTCTTGCCAGCCACTTCCTGGCCCCAGCCCTCAGCTTGCCCAAGTCTGACATCACCCATAACCCCCACCACCACCCCCAGAATAAAGAGCCACCTCAGAGGCTGGGACTGCCAGACCTGGTCCCCCACTCCTTCCTGGACATGTCCGGCTGACAAATCATAGAAGGAGCATCCATTCTAGCCACATGCACAGCCCTCACTGCTTAGGGTGGACTGACTACCCCAGATCACCACTGCCTAAACAGACCTCATTCATCTGATATGGGAGAGATGGGTGATGTCAGGTACTAGGCCCAAAACACAGGGCTTCCAGCCTTCATCTACCCAGGAAACTCAAGGGACCTTACAGGGGTCTTTCTTCTTACTGCATTTTAGGTGAGTTCAGACTTGGCCCTGAAGTAGACAGGAGTATAACATCATGGGTTCAGGGGTCAGATCTAGCTGAGCTCTCATTCTGGTCTGCTACTTGCTAGCTCTGTGGACTCCAGCAAGCTGCTTAATCTCAGTTTCTTCATGTGTAAAGGGCAGATAGTTACCTTGCAGAGTTACGACAGGATTAAATGAGTTGATATATGTAATTTGGACCCAAGGAGTGGCAAAAAACTAATAATAAGAGAGATGAATGGGGAGTTTGCATTTACTGGGTATAGAGTTTCAGTATGTGGAGATGAAACTATTTTGGAGATAGATGGTGGTGATGGTTATACAGCAATGTGAGTGTCCTGTATTTCATGCTACTGAATTATACACTTAAAAATAGTTAAAATGGGCCAGGCGCAGTGGCTCAAGCCTGTAATCCCAGCACTTTGGGAGGCCGAGGCGGGTGGATCACGAGGTCAAGAGATTGAGACCATCCTGGTCAACATGGTGAAACCCCGTCTCTACTA
>NW_016107412.1:235457-390568 GCF_001604975.1 Cebus imitator | reverse complement strand
AAGATCATGCCATTGCACTCCAGCCTGGGTAACAAGAGTGAAACTCCGTCTCAAAAAAAAAAAAAATAGTTAAAATGGTAAATTTTGTTATGTGTGTTACCATAATTTAAAAAAAAAACATTGGGGAGGGCTTGATGGCTCACATCTGTAATCCCAGCCCTGTGGAAGGTTGAGATGGGTGGATTGCTTGAGCTCAGGAGTTTGAGACCAGCCTGGGCAACATGACAAAACCCTGTCTCTACAAAAAATTAGCCAGGTGTGGTGGCACACACCTGTAGTCCCAGCTAGTACAGAGGCTGAGGTGGGACTTGAACTTGGGAGGCAAAGGTTGCAGTGAGCTGAGATCGTGCCACTGCACTCCAGCCTGGGTGACAGAGTGAGACCCTGTCTCAAAAAGAAAAAAAAGGTAACAGCTATGTTATTTCTTGATGGGGCCACCTTCAGCTCCACGTAGGGCCCTAGGGTAAGCATCAAAACTTTGCCAACTGGACAGAGGAAAGGCCTCCTCCTTCAATATGGAGTTTAGGCTCCATGGTAAGCTCCAGAAGCTTCTCCTACCCAAGAGCGTTAAACTCTGAAGTTCTTAAGTTGTTCTACCCACATACCAGGTTGCCTGGGGAGCCCTCTGAATGACAGACAGGCACTTATACACAGAGATAGTGCTGAGTTTCAGAAAGACACACACAAACACATCTACTAGAAGGCAGACAGGAAGGGATGAGGTGCTCGAGTGGGAACTTTGCTCTTTGGAGATGGATGTACCAACTGCTCCAGGCAAGACCCTGAAGGAAATCAGATGGGGTTGGGGCAGGATCACCAAACACAGCCTCATTGTCCCGCCCAGATCTTTGTGTGGGCTCTACCCATTTGCAGCATCCTTTCTCTCCTCTGATCTTTTCCAAATCCTCCTGAGCCATCCAGTGCTTTGAGGCTCAGCTGGCAGCCACCTCCTTCAGAGGGCTCTCCAGGATTCTCCACCCTTTTCCAGGCCCATTCTCTGCACTGAGAATCAAAGCCTCCTTGGAGTACTTGGTTCCAGCACAGCCGTTGTTCACCAGTCACTTTGTGTGTGCCGTCTCATGTCTTCTCTGCACTTCTTTCCTTGCACACTGTCCCTAATTGTGCAAACCATGCTTTTACTTTTTAAAAATGGCAGCATGCTGATGAATTTTTAGAAATGAACAAACATATATGATATTTCACATCAGCAATTCCCAAAGTGTGTTTCAGGAAACACCAATGCCACAGGATGTCAAGAGGTATTAGGAGACAAAAGGGTTCCATAGATTTGGGAAACTCTGAACTAAGTAAAGTAAACAGCTTTATTTATTACAGGACATACCAGAGACTACAAAATGCCAACAATTACTTTAGTATTGTGCTGGAACCAGCTCTTACCGTTCAGTGACAGAACTTTGGTAATTTGGACTTGGCCATGGTAACAGTAGTATTTATTCCATGAAAATAAGCAAACACTACATATCTGAGGCTTTCTTTTTTTTTTCAGAGAGCTGGTTTACCAGCACATTACTGAATACCACTTCAAGAAGACAGTATGACATCTAGGTTTTCCTAATGTATTTCACCATAAAATTCCTTTATTACCTTGTGGGAAGCATCTTGGAGGAACTAGTGCTCCACAGAGCATACTTTGGGGAAAGTCATCCCATGCAAAGATATGTAAACTAATTGCCACAGGAGATGAGTGGGAGGATCTTATATTCACTGAGATCTACCATATGCTAAGTATGATGTTGGGTGCTTTATTTGCACCCAATGGCCTCATGTAATTTCCACAGAAACACTAGAAGAGGTACAAATATTGCCCACATTTTATACATAAGGAAATAAAAGATCAAATGATTTTTCCAACTTCACGCAGCCAGGAAGTAGCAGCACAAAGCCTATCTTAATCAGAGATTATAATGTCTAGTGGGGTGGCGTTTGCAACAAGATTTAGGTAATCATTTTAGAAGAGTTTGTTAAATAGCTCATACACAGGTCATGAGCTATATTTAGAATCTAGTCATCTAGCATTGCCAGAGACACTTCAAGAAAAAAAATAGAAAAGTTACTGAAAGTCTTAGCTGGTCCACAGTCTTTAGTCTTGTCATCTGTCCTGGGCTGGCATTCCAGAATATGCCAGACTTCTGAATCCCTTGGAAATTTTTTTTTAAATGCTGGTAGCGGGGCTCTACCCACTCCCCAAGGCAATTCTAACCAGCAATGAGGGTTGAGAACCACTGAAATTGTTATGAAAGCGTCCTTAGAGACCAGCCAGACAAACTTCCATTTTACAGATGGAGAAACTGAGGTCCACAGAGTGGAAGTGACCTGACCAGAGTCATATAACAGTTAGTTGCAGGATAAGACTAGAGTCTGGGTCTTTTGGCTCCTGTACAATGCCCTTTTCAATTAGCACAAGGGTCCTTTGGATCTCACTGCCTAAACAGATATAATTTCAGCTGAAATCCAAACCCATTTTGGACAACTGAGGCTTTTCCATAGAAAAGCTAACTTTACCAGCTAAAGGCATTCAGGAGAAGATGCTCTTCCTTGCAAGGAGACCACTGTCCTGAGCTGCATGCAGAATCAAGCCACATGGCTCCTTCTGTGTTCCTCGTCCTCATCTAGTAAAAATCCTCCTTCATAGTCACATGTAACTGGGTTACTGGAAAGGTCACTCCAAGGGATTTGTCCGGTAGCATTTTATTTTCTGTGGCATGGTTTCCTTTGATGTTGATGCAGATTTGGTGCTCCCTGGGATATCTGTTTGCTAAGACATATTCTCAAGTCTAAATGGAGGCACAGGCCTCCAAGGCAAAGATAGTCAAAAGGACCCAAATACAGAACCCACATGGTCTTCAGCAGTAAGCTGGAGCCCACTGAAGGCTTGCATGAGAAGCAAAGGAAGGGCCTGAAAGTTTGCCTGGTAATGGAGGAACTGGAAGCAGAAATTTTTAAATGTAGGTGAAGCTGAAAGCCCACAAAACAGTTTCTACAAAGCCTATAGTGTTTATTCTGAAGCCCATAACTTTCTGGTATACCCCTGAAGATGACTGAATGCAGAAAATTTCTGGCAACTGAATTAATATAATATACAGAATTATTGACCATGAGTCAGTTAAATGTTAGAGGGGTCCTATTACAGTGGCTGGCTTTGATTTTAGAATAGCTCATTCATTCATCCATCCATTCAATAAATAATTGCCCAGCATCTGTCCTGGGTTTGACGATATAGTGATAGACCAAAAAAGGGAAAAAATAGGGTATCTCCACTCATGAAGCTTAATATTTATGGAGAAGAGGTTGGGGAGAGGCACATAATCTAAAAGCAAATTAATAAGGAACTATCACAGCACGTGCACTGAAGGAAGTGTGCAAGTGGAAGTGATAGAGGCCAAGCCTAGTGGAAGAAGCTTTGATATGAAGGTCACAGAATGTTTCTCTGGACTGCGGATAAAGCAGGGATTTGCACATTCCAGGCAGAGGGAACAGTGCTTGCAAAGGCCCAGAGATAAACAAAGCTTCTTGACTTAAGGATCTCAAAGAAGGCCAGTGGGACTGAAGCTGAGTGAGAAGGAGGCAAAGGGGAGGAGACAGCACTGAGCAGATGAACAGAGGTCAAGCCCTGCAGGCCCTGGTATTTCAAGTGCAGTGGAGAGCCACTGAAAGTTTCAAGCAGAAATGCCACACCTGGTTTTCTGGGAAATATGTCAGAACCCCAAATCACATGATCTTGTGAGCTATCCCCACTCAGACTGTTTATGACAAGAGGCTAAGCCACTTTTGCTGCAGCAAATTTTATTTGCCTGTCATTAATTAATTAGTTTAGTCAAGCAGTCAGTACCAGCTCACCTGCAAGGCGTTGTCATACACGTTGGGGATACAGTGAGCAAGACACCCTAGACGAGTTCCAAGGAGCTTATATCTGGTGGAGGAGGCAAATAACAAAAATGAATCATATGCTTTGAAATAGTGATAAGTTCTATACAGAAAATCAAACGGCAATGTTAGGAAGAGTGCATGAAGCAGAAGCCTCATTAGTTGAGAGAGTCAGGGTAGCCTTCCCAAATGAGCTAATATTTGAGCTGAAACCCAAATGAAAAGGAACCTGTGGCCATGAGAAAACTAAAGAGTGCAACTGACAGAGAAAAAGACCAAGGGCAAAGGCAGACTTGATCGTGCAGTCAAGGTGAAATTCTTCCTTCTCGGTAGCAGAGATGGGTTTAATCTTGGTGAGGTTGTTAGCCTGGGATTAAAAAGCCAGAAAGACCAAGGAGGACTGTGGCCCATGTGACCACCCTCAGGTCACCAGACCAGAGGGCCAGAAAGCTGAGGCAGGTTGTCAAGATGAGGTTAAGAAAAGAGGGCATCAGACACCCCATCAAAGCCTCCAGTGAATCTTGCCTTGTACCTCGTTCTCCACCTGCCCCTGGCCCACAGACTAACTCCTGGAAGCAAGCATTTCTGAGAAGATGTTTGGACTTGGTATTATATAAGAAATGCAAATTCTAACAAAACTAGATAAGAAGTCTATTTTGGTCAATCAGTTTGGTTGCCAAGGGTGGAAATGATGGGTGATACCCAGGGGTGTTGAATAGACCTCTTGACTTGCAAGGAATTGAGATTTATTCCAGGGGTAGCAAGTTGATGAGCAGGAAGAGGCATAGGCATTTATTTTGAGGACAGTGCACAGGAATCTGGAGAAGGACAACAAGAGAGCCTTGGGATGTGCAGGAACACTGAGGAATCTTTCTTCTCCATAAAAACAACAGAATTACTCTGCTTGCCCCTCTCTCTGTCTCTTACTTAGAAACAGCTCCTCTTCTTTACCCTTAGTTTCCTCTTCCCCATTGCTTTGGCTGGTGTTTAAACCTTTTTGGTCACCCTTTAGTTAATGACCCTTCAGACCTATTTCTCACTGTTAACTGAGAAATTATTTTCTTGTTCCCAAAATAAATTCCCAAGAGAATAAATCCAACTGGTTCAAATCATCTCCCCATATGAAGTCATTAGACATCCTGGGGCCAGATATCCACTCCTGGCTCAATAAGTTGAGGCAAAACTCAGCATTGGAGCAAGTGCACTCATAAAATCCTGGCCACCCAGCTGTCAGGAGAAGGTGTTCTTCCTTGCAAAGAGACCGTTGTCCTGAGCTGCATACAGAATCAAGCCACGTGGCTCCTTTTGTGTTCCTTATGTTCATCACAGTCACACATAACTGGGTTACTGGGAAGGTCACTCCAAGGGGATTTGTCCAGTAGCATTTTATTTTCTGTGGCATGGTTTCCTTTGATGTTGATGCAGATTTGGTGCTTCCTGGGATATCTGTTTGCTAGGACATATTCTCAAGTCTGGATGGAGGCACAGGCTGTCATGGGCTATGTAGCGTGACCAAGCCATCCCAGTTTGCCCAGGAGTTTCCTGGTTTGAAAACTGAAATTCCCGTGTCCAAAGACCTACCTCAGTCTTGAGCAAACAGGGACAATTGGCTGCCCTATAGCTATGGGTTGGACTGCTCCTTTTGGAGATGTGGAAGGAGAAGTAGAGTGACTTCTCTGGCATGTCACTGTTAGCCAGAGTGTAGAGAAATGGGGATGTGCATCTGCTGATAGTGGGAGTGAAAATTGTTATGATCTTTCATGAGGGGCATGTATTAGTTCATTCTTGCATTATTATAAAGAAATACCTGAGACGGGGTAATTTTTAAATAAAAGAGGTTTAGTTAACTCATGATTCTGCAGGCTGTACAGGAAGCATGATGCTGGCATCTGCTTGGTTTCTGGGGAGGCCTCAGGAAACTTAAAATCATGGCAGAAGGCAAAGCAGAAGCCAGATGTCTCACATGGCCAGAACAGGAGGAAGACAGAGAAGAGGAAGTGCTACACACTTTTAAACAACCAGATCTTATGAGAACTCACTCTCTTGATGACAGCTCCAAGGTGGATGGTATCAAACCATGAGGAACCACTTCCATGATCCAGTCACCTCATAGCAGGCCCCACCTAGAACACTGGGAATTACATTTCACATGAGATTTGGGCAGAGATACAGATCTAAACCATATCAGGGGATAGGGATAGCTGGAAATATGTATGAAAAGTGTATGTGTATATATATATATATATATATATATACACATATATATATATATATATATGTATGTGTGTGTGTGTGTGTATATATATATATATATATATATATATATATATATATATATACATTCTTTGACTTAGAAACACTTTTTTGGGGGTAATGTATCCAAAATAATCAGTCCAGGGTATGAAGATATATACGAAAAGCCATTCACTGGAGTATTAGTTGTAAAAGTAAAATAATGGAAGTAACCTAAATACTCATAGAGTAATTCGATCAGTGAAATAAACCAGCATATGTCCAATGGAATACTTTTCAAAAATGAAGAATAATAACTTGGCTTTCTAGATATTGATAGGGAATTTTTCCGTGAGGTGGTCTTAATTTAAAAAAGCAGAAGATAAGATAACCCGTATAGAACAATCACATTTATGTAAAAAGAAAAGAAAGAGAAAATATGCATTGAAAAGAGTTGGGGGAAAAAAAGAAAAAAGAAAAAGCTTTGGAAATATCCCACTGTTGGGATTAGAGGTGACATTCTTTTTAAACTGTTTGGGTTTTTCTGAATATTTTGTACTGAGATTATTACTTTCACATTTGGAAGTTTTTTTCCGTCTTTTAAAGGGGCATTAAAAAATCCTGGTTCAACAAACCTAATGAAATGGTGTTTTCACTCAAAAAAGTTTCTATTTTCCAATTTTGTTCTGGTTTGTTAATTTTAGGACACAGAGAGTTTTGATGCAAGTTCCAACTGATCCACTTGGGTTTGGTTTTGTTTAAAAACAAAAACAACTTTGATTCCAGTTGTATTACGTTTATAGAAAATTAATATTTGGGTTTTGTGCTAGATTCAGCCATTTGAGCCATTGGTTCCTATTCTTGGTTTAATGCAGTTCAAGTTGTTCCTCAGAATTCCCACAATAACCCTGAATAATTGGAATGAAGGCAGAGAGAGATTTGGAGCCTGAATTATCCAGAAAATTGTTGTCTGTCTCATCCTGGAAGGGCCTCCAAGAGGTCATTTTCTCCAGGGCACAGAACAAAGCCACAGCTGGGATATTTCCAGAAGGCCTGTTGGCCCCAACCACAGTGCGGCCAGAGCCACGCTGCCCTGGGACCACAGCTCCTCTATGCTCTTAGATTCTGCTTGCTGCTGCAAGACAGGAGCTGGCCCCACTTCCCGTCACTGTCCTGCAGGGTCCAGGTGCTTCTCTCTTCCATGCCAGACCCATGCATAGCCCCCAAAGCAGCTCCATCTGGGCTGTGCAGCCTATCACGCTTCCCACACCAGGAAATGGCTGGCTCAAGGGCCCTGTGAGTGGTAATTGAGCTACTTACCAACAGCACATGCATCTTGTTCTTTTTTAAAGGTTTTTAAGGTGTGCTCCCTGGCTGCATTGAGTTCTGGGTGCCTTTCTCTTGGAAGAAGGTGTAAAGGTGAGGAGAGGGAAGCAAGCATGGTAAAGACCAGAGGGGACCCCAGCATTCCTGCCTCAGGCAAGCTGCTCCTGTGAAGTGAACAGGGCAGACCTCTCTCCCCAAGCCACCCGGTAGGGTCCCCAAAGGGCTCATTGAGGACCCTGGCCCTTGAGGCTTTTCTGGAGAACATTTAAGCCCATCAGGGAGAGAGGATGACAGTTTTAAAACTGTGTCTTCCTTGGAAAATGTCTTCAACTGGACCTCAGTTTCCTTTTTTGTAAACGAGCAGAAAAGTACACCTCCCACATGGGCTTGTCAGAGCCTTAGAGAAAGCAGCTCTCTGAAACTGCCTACTACAAGCATGGTGGGAATGGGCTGCCTGGAGTGCAGGCAAAAAGGGGCTGCATTATCTGCAGATAATTTAAAAACCATTAGAAAGCTGACTAAAATCCGAGCTGCTTTGTATTATCCCCATGCACCATCGTTTCTAAGCAATGCCAGTAAGAAATACTTTCCATCATCCCTGTCGTGCACTGCAACCACCCCCCAACCTGGCCACACCACTGCCTGTCACAGATCACACACTCCATTAGTGATAGTGCTTTTTTTTCTTATTACTAGACAGTATTAACAATTATATGTAATTGACTCTTATTCATATGCCCTTATAATCCAGCTTTCAGATGTGAATACTAAGCTGTAATGTCATAGATGGAGAGATCCTGAGCAGACCATCTAATGGCTCCAAGTCTTAGTTTCTCATCTATGCTGAAGAGCACTGGCAAATTACAAAGCGTTTTCACAAAAATTCTTTCTGAATTCTTACACTGGCCCTATGAAGGGGCACAATGATGCCCATTTTACAGTTGAGGAGACAAAGGCTTAGGCAGGTTAAGTGAACAGCTCAGGAGCACTTATGGAAATGAGACACAGTGCCTCCAAGCCCCTTCCCCTTGGGCCTGCTGTGGCACCAGGGCTTAAGGCATTGTCTACAAGACTATCACGAGGCAGCAGGCCAAACCATTATCACTTGGAGGTAATTGACACAGATAGGAAAAGGAAGAAATATTTACATTTCATGCTGGTTACTCTCACTTATTATCTCATTTGGGCCTCCCAGATGCCTCAAAAGGTGGATTATTCCCAGTTCACAGGAAAGGGAATCAAGTCCCAGGAAGATAAAGTTTACTTACTTGGAGGTACACAGATGACTAAGAGGCAGAACCAAAAGTAAACCCTGGTCAATTTGTCTAACACTCTGCACCTGATGTGTTTTCGCAGTGGCCCTGAGCAAAGGGAAGCCTTGCAGCATGGTTGGCTGGGGAGGAGGTGAAGATTCTGAGCATCCAAGCAAAGGGTGTTTGGGAGAAGAAAGGCTGAGGCCCATGCCTCTCAGAATCACAAGTGACTACAAGTTGAGGTCTAGGAGTGAAAGAGATGACTAAAGTTTCCTCCATATGGCCTGGGGTTTTTCTGACTTACACTAACATGAGTCCTGATTCATTGTGTAGCAAGTGCCCTTGGCTCCAAAGGAGGCTAGGAAACTTGTCCACATCCGCTCCTGGATCCTCTAAGCTTGCATCACTTGAGATAGTCTGGCACTGAGAGTCTTTATGCATTCTCTCATTACCCATCATGGGTTTTTATCAATATCATCATTATTATTTATCATTAATATGATTGAAGCAATGTATGCCCATGAGAAAAATTCAAAAACTACTGAAGGGAGGACAGCAAACAATAAAAGTCATAGAAGGAGGTCATCTTAAAGGGTGAGCAAGCATTTAAATGTGGGTGTGCTAACACAGGAGACAACAGAAGGAAGATGCACTCTTGGGGAGGGGAGGGAGGCAGGCAGAGAGAAATGTCCAGCCCTCTAAGAAATGCCAGGGATCAGGGAAGAAAGTGAAGAGTGAGTAGGGTTGGGGTGAGCAATTTAGAAACAGAGAGAAGGAGAAGGAGCAGCCCTGGGACAAGATTCAGGACTCTACTGGAAAAGAGGCAAAAGACAACTGTGGGATACATATGAAAGAGACTGGTAAGGGAGCAGAGGGAGCCTCAGCACCAAAGGGCTCCCAATCAATTAGATTAAAGTCAATGTGCTGCAAATTAATTCTTTCTGAGTCTCCCTTCTCAGGTCCTCCATCTGCTCCTCAGTTGCCCCCTCTCTTTGCTGTGGTGTCCCTTTTTCTATACTTTGGTCTCCTCCCTTCTGCCTGAAGATTCCTGCTTTTAGGGCAAATCTGCTGATAGTGAATTATCTTGGCTTTTATAGATGTGTAAAAGTCTTCATTTTTTTCTTAATTGTTCAAAGATATTTTTGCTGGCTGTGGAATTCTAATTTTAGCATTTTGTACATCAACACTTCAAATACACCATCCCATTATCTTCTGGCCTGCATAGTTTCTGATGAGAAGTCTGCTGTCATTCTTGTTTTTTGTTTCTCTGTACTTATGATGTGTTTTTTTCTGACTGCTTTGAAAGTTCCTCTTTGTTTCACTGTTTTCTGCAATTCAATTTTAAGTTCCTCAGTATGTAGATATTGAAAGAACATGCCTCAGAATAATAAGAGCGATCTGTGGCAAACCCACAGCTAACATCATTCTGAATGGGCAAAAGCTGAAAACGTTCCCTTTGAAATCAGCACAAGACATGGATGCCCTCTCTCACCACTCCTATTTAATGTAATATTGGAAGTCTTGGCCAAGACAATCAGGCAAGAGAATGATAAAGCACATCCAAATAGAAAGAGAGGAAGACAAACTATCCCTGTTTGCTGATGACATGACGCTGTATCTAGAAAATCCCCATGGTCTCAGCCCAAAATCTCTTTAACCTGATAAACAACTTCAACAAAGTTTGAGCATACAAAAAAAAAATGTACAAATATTACGAGCATTTCTATACACCTACAGCAGCCAAGCTGAGAGCCAAATCAGGAACACAATCTCATTCACAATTGCTGCAAAATGAATAAAATACCTAGGAATACAGCTAATCAGGGAGGTGAAAGATCTCTGCTGTAAGAACTACAAAACACTGCTCAAAGAGATCAGAGCTGACACAAAAAAATGGAAAAACATTCCATGGTCATGGATTGGAAGAATCAATATTGTTAAAATGGCCATACTCCTTAAAGCAATTTTCAGATTCAATGCTATCCCTATCAATTCACCAATGACATTCTTCACAGAACTATAAAAAACTATTGTAAAATTTATCTGGAACCAAAAAAGAGCCTGAATAGCCAAGGCAATTCTAAGCAAAAGAACAAAGCAGGAGGCATCACACCACCTGACTTAAAACTATACTACAAGGCTACAGTAACCAAAACAGCATGTTACTGGTACAAAAATAGGCACATAGACCAATTTAACCAAATAAAGAGCCCAGAAGTAAGGTCATGCACCTATAACCATGTGATCTTTGACAAAGTCAACAAAAATAAGCAAGGACTCCCTATTCAGTAAATGGTGCTGAGATAACTGGCTAACCATATGCAAAAGATTGAAACTAGATCCCTTCTTTTCTGGTTATGGGTTATATTTTTCTGCTTTCTTAAATACCTGGTAGTTTTTTATTGGATGCTGGGTATTGTGATTATGTTCTTAGGTGGTGGGTTTTGTAGTATGTATTTCAAGAGCACTGGATTTTGTTCTGATGAGCAGTTAACTAATTACATCAGTGGGAGGGCATTTTCTGTAACAGCTAATTATTCATGGATGGAATCACAAGTCCTCATTGAAGCTTTTTAAACAAGAGTGTGACTGAATCAACTATGTGTGTGTTTGTGGTTTGTTGTTGTTGTTGTTGTTAATCAGTCTTACTATTACTCTGCAGAGAACAGATTGGAAACAACAGTGGATTCTGTAAGGCCAATTCCGAGTCTGTTGAGAAAAATAATTATGTTGACTTGCTTTCAGGGAAGCAGCAGTTAAGATGGGGCATATTTGAAATATAAATAGAATTTACAGGACGTAGTGATTGATTGAGTGAATGAATATGAGGAGGTTGATGAGGGAGAAGTAGTTATCAAGGATGATTCCCATTTCTGGAATGAGCAACTGAGTAAATGATGGTGTCATTTATTCTAACAGAACAGTGGAAAATTGAGGCAAAAAACCATGAGTTCTGTTTTAAAGCTGTGTTACCTACGAGACATCCAAGTGGTTGATATTAGGTGGGCTGCTGGTCTGAAGTTCAATAAAGAAATCTAGACTGAGGCTGCTTCGTATTACATGGTGTTTAAAGATATTTTTCATTTACACCCTAGAAGCACTGGCCATATGAATGCTTGTCTAATTCCCTAGAACTGTGAGGTCTTAGAGGCCTGGCTTGACGTGTTGTCCTCTTGTATCTTCCAAAGTTGCCTGACACATTGGTTGGCTCATGACAGGTGCTTAGTGACTGTTTGTGAAAGAGACAATGGCTGCTGGGGACTCCTTCTGTCATGTTTCTGAGTTTCCCATTGCCTCCTGGTTGTCTAAAAAGTTGCCTTAAATTTCATTGTTCTTGTTTGTTTTTCTAGTCCAGGCAGACTCTTCAAATTAGCATGTTAGTCATTTGTAGAGGGTCATGACCTTCCCTTGTTTACAATAGGGCCATGTCATGCCAGCTCAGAGATCCTATCCTGGAGCTGGAGTTGGGACCAGATATACAGGAGGCCACATCCCTTCCAGGAAGGCTGCTGTCCAAGGCATGGACTACTTGGGCAAAATCTCTAAGATTCCCAAAGGGATACTTAAGCCTGTGGAATTTCACAGACTTTATATGAGCTTAAGACTCTCATAGTCCCCATAGTCAATCCCTGAGTTAACCTGAAAGTTGCCCAAAGGAGGGAGGAGTCAAGCCTATTTTAAAAGATGAAGTATCTGAAAGCCTTGGAATTCAGAGACCTTATATGAAATTTCAGGCAGAAATTTTCAATTTTTGGAAAGAACTTTGTTCTGGGATCAGATAACCTGAGTTCTGGGCCTGAGATTCATTGTATAACACTGAGAAAACAACTTCCCTTCTCTGGTCCCATTACCCCATCTAAAACTAAGAAGATTGGATTCAATGACCTCAAAGTACTCTTCTATTTATTACATTCAGAGGAATTCTATGTCCTGGGCAGTATGAGTCATAGACCTTGCCTCAAGGTGCTTAAAATTCTAGAATTGAGATGAGGGGACTCAGAATTGACTCTGATATTCCCATTAAGACAGACACCCTGTTTCCTGCAAATGTGCTTGCATACAAATCTCTCTAGAGGAGAGGCCCTGTAGATTAAAAACAGAATCTTAGTTTGGACTTTACAATTAAAACTGTTACAGCTTACAACATTTAGCTCTTTCAGAATTTTAGAATTTTACAGCTTTATCCAGAAATGAATCTTACATGTTTTTTTTTGTCTATCCTCATCTTTTGAACGTAAACAAATCGGCCCTGAGAAGGAATGTGACTTGCCCAAGGTCACACAGTGAGTCCCTGGTACAGCCTAACTTAGCACCTACCCCTGACCCCACACACACACTACCCTAAATCTCATCAAAATTGTTTCTCCACCACTCTCTCCCTTTTGGCACTACCTCCTGTCTCTGCAAGCTCTGCTGTCTCTGCAGTGGAACATTCCTGCACAGAGGGGATTAAAAGAGCAAGGGTGGAATGCTAAACCTCCCTGCCCATTGGCAAGAGCATTTCTCCTGAATTGAGCCCAGCAGGGTTCAGGGGAACCTAGTGGCCCATGTGGAGGTCTGGGTTGTCAGAACCAACTTCAATCCACATGCCAGGGCCTGTCCACGCCCTGCCCTCCATCAGGTAAAGCCCCCAAAACAAGTACCCCATGGTGGGGCCACTGCTGAGTTTGGGTGTTGTCCTGGAGCCTTTCTGGGCCAACTCTGTCAATGTGCTCCGCCAAGCTCAATGGAGCCATTGGAGACCCTGGGCCAAGCTCTGTGGGAAGCCCAGCCAAGTTTCAGAGTGTCTAGCGCCAAGGCTGAATGTCTGGTTCAGTGGAGAGTAAGTCCAGATGTTTGTCTCTGGTCAATCTCCTATTGGCTTTCTAATTTTCAACCTGGACGACCTACTGGGGACTCACAGCCTTGTGTAGATAAAATGAAGACAATGTGTCACCCCACCATCCGGGAACACATTATCTACTCTCCTCCATCTCATGTCACTCAGTACTTGCCAGAATTAATGACCCATGTCTTCTTCAAGTACAGAGAAGATAAATAATATTTACTTCCTACAGTTAGCTCTCAGTTCACCACCAAAGAGTGACATTAAGGGTATATAGATGCTCTAAAATTCTTTCAATAACAATGCGTATTTCTAATTGCATTTACTAACTGCCTAAAATGATTCCAGAGCTTTGCTAGGTACTAAGGATAGCAGAACTAATAATTCACCTTCATGGCCCTTTACAGACGTTCTAATGATGAAGAAAAACAAACAAGGATTATTATTTATAAAACACTAGCTTCTAAGGAGGTAGGTCCTACAAACAAACAAAAAAAAAACTGTCACATTTTTGGGTTTGAAATACCTGGGGAAAGGATGAATTGTTCTGTGAAAGAAAGGGTAAGAGATTTTATGGCAGAGATGAACAGGTAGAGAATAGAGTAGATAGATATAAGTCCATGTGTTCTCATTGTTCAACACCCACCTATGAGTGACAACATTCGGTGTTTGATCTTCTGCTCTTGTGTCAGTTTGCTGAGAATGAGGCTTTCCAGCTTCATCCATGTCCCTACAAAGGACATGAACTCATCGTTTTTGATGGCTGCATAATATTCCATGGTGTATATGTGCCACATTTTCCCTGTCCAGTCTATCATCGATGGGCATTTGGGTTGGTTCCAGGTCTTTGCTATTGTAAACAGTGCTGCAATGAACATTCGTGTGCATGTGTCCTTATAGTAGAATGATTTGT
This sequence comes from Cebus imitator, assembly GCF_001604975.1. Classification (NCBI taxonomy): domain Eukaryota; kingdom Metazoa; phylum Chordata; class Mammalia; order Primates; family Cebidae; genus Cebus; species Cebus imitator. The sequence continues at coordinate 376,134 of NW_016107412.1, read as the reverse complement.
AATCCTTTGGATTTATACCCAGTAATGGGTTTGCTGGGTCAAATGGAATTTCTATTTCTATGTCCTTGAGGAATCGCCACACTGTCTTCCACAATGGTTGAACTAATTTACACTCCCACCAACAGTGTAAAAGAGTTCCTATTTCAAGGAGGGACATTGTTAAACGGTTTGGCAGCCAGAAGCCTGCTGCACCACAGGCAAAGCTTGAATGAAATTTCATTCTGGGGAGAGGTAAATCAGTGCTGGTGACAGGAGACATAAGCTTTAAGCCAACCATGACAAGAAGGGGAAACAGAGAAAAGAGAATGGAGCCATTGTGACAATTCCTCCACTTAACTTTCTCCTACAGAGAGAGGAAAGGGGATAGGAAGAGTACATTGAGAATAAGGAAAGTGGGAAAGGCAGTTTTCACCCACTCAGGACAGGAATGCATTCATTCTTTCATCCAAGAAACATTTATTAAGCATCTGCTCTGTGTCAGCCATCATGCTGGGTGCTGGAAAATAGAAAACAATTTAGGTCATGGTCCCCATTTAGAGGACATCACAGATGGGTGGGAAAGACACACTGGTAAACAAATTAAAAGATGTTTATTGTACTCTCTTCTCTGAAACCCACTGAAAGCAACAAAAAGAATGAAAATCTTCTGATGGAATCTTCTGTTATATTTTATCTTGGCTATGGGCTAAGATGATTAACTGCTCACCACAGTTCATTCCTGTCTTTCCATAATAGAGAGGAGTGGGTAAGGAGCAACTGCCTAGGCAGAGACCACATTTCTCAGCCTCTCCTTTACATTTACTTGAGCCATGTGACGAGTTCTCAAAGCTGGAATGTGAACAAATATGATCTGTGTTGCTTTTCGGCCAAGATGATCAAGAGATGGGTATACTTTCTCTACTCTCTCTCTCTTTGCCCTTCTTCTAGTAGAATTCAGGGTACTCCAAGACCCCCTCAAAAAAGAAGGAGCCCAGACCTCTGACTCACCATATGGCATCTGCCTGCTGACCAGGAACATCAGCTCTGTACCCTTACACTAGTGAGAAATTAATATATAACATGTTAAACCATTGAAATTTGGAGGTGCAGTCAGTTGTTACAGAAGCTAATGTTACTCTAAAGAAAACAGGCTAAAACCCATATCTGCCACGTTCAGTGAAATTTAGGTTTCATCAAAGGAAGGCAAAAAAAATAAGTCCTATATGTTGCCAGATTTTCTTGACAGTAAGATAAAAGATCCCTAAAGGCGGAATAAATGTTTATTGGAGAGAAAAAAAAAAGGAGTAGAGAAGTAGGTGAGTCAGAGAATAATAAAGTTCCCTGTGGTGACTCATTTCTGTAAGGCAAAGGGCAAGGGAAACAGGGGTGTGGATAGGGAGACACTATGTGGATAACCCATAGTACAAACCCTGACCTCCATTGCTTAAATGTCTTAGAGGTGAGGTGGAAGAGAGAGGGAGCAGCAGTCAACGTTGCAGCTTGTTAGCAGAAGAGACGTATAAACATTAAATGACCAGTAAGAGGACCATGGAGCTATGGTCCTTTCTGGTGATCCACACTGATCTCATACTCATGGGAATGCTTCAAAACCCAGGCAAAATGTGTCCCAGGGACAAGCATATCTGATAAGAAATTCTGAGACACCATACTCAAGCGGAATTTGCTGGTAGCCCCAGCTCGACCCCATGCCTGAGAAAATAACAGACCAGAACAAGACATTTCCAAAGTAAAACTACAAACAAGCAGAAAAGTTCTAACATGGAATGAAAAATGAAAATGATAATGAAAGCCATTACAGAGGAGAAAATTAGCATCAGCAAAATGTGGAATTTATTCAGTTGATAGAGAAATAATAAAAACAATGAAATAAAATAATTAAAAATAATACTTATGAAATATGAGTATGCATGCTAGGTATTCCTAAAGAAAGGAATGGAGCAATGGGACAGAAACATATTCAGAGACACTATAAAAGAAAACTTTCCTGAATGAAAGAATTCCCTCTACAGAATTAAAAATGGTCTTAATATATCATGGAACTTTGATGGAGAATGTTCAATCAAAATTCTGAAGGAAAAATAAGGCTGGCCTCCAACTTCTCTTTATCTTTTAGTGCCAAAAGGAACAGGTACAAAATTCTGAAGGTATTATAATAAGCACATTTTCAAATGTAATAGCCAGTCCGGTTAACTTTCATGTATAAAGCAGCTGAAAGGCATTCTTCACCAACACAGACTCAGAGAAAATAGTGCTTGGCACTCATAAGTTCAATAGAGGAGGTGGACAACTTGATCATGAAATCTAGTGCCCCCCAAAATAATAGTCATTTCTCAGTATCAATGGGAGATTGGTTCCAGGACCCCCACATATACCAAAATTCGTGCATACTTTAGTACCCACGGTTGGCCCTTTGGAACCTGTGGCTACAGAAAGTTGGTCCTGACTATACACAGTTTCATATCCTGAAAATACCATCTTTTTCATCTGCCTTTAGCTGTGGAGGCAGAACTAAGGGACATGGAGGGCCAACTGTATTTATTGGAAAAAATCTACCTATGAGTCAGTGAACACAGTTCAACCTTGTTTCAGAGTCAACTGTATCAATATTATCAATTTAGGAATAGAGAAGTTATAGAATGCAAGCATTCATTGATGGTAAACATTGTATTTATTTAAATACAAAACTAGGGCTAAACAGCTGAGGGGCTCCTGGTTAGAAAACAAAAGGTAAATATCTTAAACCATAGAGAATAAAAAGAAATGGCTTCTCTGTGGCAGAGGAAGGGATATGCGGAAAGGTATACTTGCCCCAGTTTCTACATCTTTCATACTCGAGAGTCTGTGGATATAGAATAAAATTGATAAATTAAGAAATAGATGTTTAAGTATACTATTTAAAGTATAATACTAACCAGTTCAAGAATAAAAACTAGACTATAAACCTTCCAAACCATTAGAAAGAGAGAAGACCAAAAAAAAGGCTCACAAACAAAACAAAGAAACCACAAAAATATAGCAAAAAAAGAAAACAAACATTTTATTTTAAAAAAGAGAATAAAATAAGATGACATATTTCAACCAAATATAGCCAACAGAACATTAATGGAAACAGGATATACATTTCTACAAAAATAAAGATGTTCAATAAAAGTACAAGTTACAGGCTGGGCATGGCGGCTCACGTCTATAATCGCAGCACTTTGGGAGGTCGAGGCAGGTGGATTACTTGAGGTAAGGAGATCGAGATCAGTCTGGCCATCATGGTGAGATCCCATCTCTACTAAAAATACAAAAATTAGCTGAGTGTGTTGGCACACGCCTGTAATCCCAGATACCCGGTAGGCTGAGGTGGGAGAATCACTTGAACCCAGGATTCAGGGATTGCAGTGAACCAAGATTGCGCCACTGCACTCCTGCCTAGGTGACAGAGCAAGACTCCATCTCAAAAAAAAAAAAAAAAGAAAGAAAGAAAGAAAAGAAAAAGCAAAAAAAGTACAAGTTACAGAAAAATAACATTATATTACCCCATTTGCGTCAAATAACTGCCTATACAGGTTAGTCCTCCTTATACACGATTTTACTTTTCCCAGTTTTTAGTTACCCAAGCCCAATCTCAGTTCAAAAAACATTAAATGAAAAATTTCAGAAATAAACAATTCATAAAGTTTCAGTTGCACATTGCTCTGAGTAGCATGATGAAATCTCATGCTGTCCAGCTCTGTCCTCCCAAAGATATGCATCATGCTTTGTTCACTGTACTCATGCTGTCTACATTACCTGCCTGTGAGTCACTTATCAGCCATCTCAGTTATCAGATCGACAGTGGTGGTGTCATGGGGCTTGTGTTCAAGTCAACCTGATTTTACTTCATAATGGCCCCACAGCACAAGGGTAGTGATGCTGACGTATTGTTATAATTGTTCTATTTTATTATTAGTTATTGCTGTTAATCTCTTACTGTGCCTAATTTATGAATTAAACTTCATGTATATATGTAATTGGAAAAACGAAGTGTATATATAGGGTTCAGTACTATCTGGGGTTTCAGGAGTCCACTGGTGGTCTTGGAATGTATCCCCCCTCAGATAAGGGGGCTACTGTACATCCATCCATCCTTATGTATGCTTACTTATACATAAAAGTTTCTGGAAGCCCTCCAAATATATTACTAATTGTGATTAGCTTTGGGAAATGGTGCTGGAAAGAATTGAGGGGGAGAGGGATTCTTTTCTTCACTTTATACCGAAAACATGTAGTACATCTGTATTTTGAAGTGTAACTGAAATATCAAGTATGTATAATAAAATACGAAAAATGCCATAATGGCAGAACCTACAAAAAAAGAGCTTTGGGAAGTGATGGGAGAGTAGAACTAATTATGACTAATTATGCCTGAGGAAGCTAGAAAAGGCTTCAGAAGAGTAGGTGACACGTGAGCTGAACTTTAAAGAATGGCTGTCCTTTTTTGCGGTTCAGATCAAGCAGACAAAGCAGAGGCAGTGGAGACAGAAAAGCACGTGGGTCTTTCACAAATGACAAGGCCTCCGGGGTGGTTGGAGCCCACAGCGCGCTTGTCAGTGGCCTGTATCGGAGGCTTGGGTCTGCTGTCCCAGGGCCTAAACGCAGCTAATTGACAAGCTGTGCTGGAGTCAGAAATGGTGCAGAAGAAAGCAAAGGTCATTTCTGAGTAGAGGATCAACCGCTGGCCATCCTCTGAGCTCCAGCAGGCTGACGGGGATGCAGAGGTGGCTTCCCCACCTCCCAGGCTGCTCGGAGTCTCAGATCCTCTGGACCAGGCAGTGGGTGTTCCTAGCAGTTTCTGAACGGAAGGACCTACTAGCTTGTGTGTTGCATTAAGACTCTTTGGTTGTATGTCCGCTTCTCTCTTTTTTCTCTCTGTAGAGCATCTTTTGTGTGTGTGCCTTTTTTTTCTTTTGCTTATCAATGACAAACAAACAACAATGACAAAAAACAATGACCACACCAGATCTAGAGTACAATCACTTCCTTCCTGCAAGGCTATCAATTGCCCCAATTGTTTTCCTGTTTTTGTTCCAAATCTTCAAGAGAGATGATCTGATTGGCCCGCATGACTCCAGGGTCCAACCATGGTCCCACCTGCTATAGCCAGGGTCTGAAGTCCAGGGAAAATAAACTTTCACTCCAGGAGCTCATTCCGTGGATGGAGGTGAGAGACAGTTTTCAGAGAACATGGTGAGGGCCTAGACTCTGCCCTTATTGTGGGCATCTTAGCATGTGGCTGCATTTCTTCCTGTTTGTCCCTCTCCCTCTACCCCACGCCTCACTTATACTTGGCCCTTTCTCTCCCCTCCCAAAACTAAGCCAGCTCACAAGATTCTGAAGGTGGCTTAGCCAAGCGTTCCTCCCCCATAGCTACTTTCTGCTCATTCTCTTCTGATCTGGGATACTCCCTGCAAAGTCTCCCAATCCTAGGCTTCGCACTCATCTGTTTCACTGAAATGCCCTGAGATTATGTGAGGGTGGATGTAGAAGTATCCATATTTTCCAGGAAGGTAAACATCTATTTCTCCTCTGTTAATCAAGACCTTACCTAAATACTACTGGACACGCAAACATCTGGCTTCTTTTTAAAGTTTCCCAGAAAAGTAAAGGCAGCCCATGTCTCTGGCTACTCCTTCCCAGATCTACCTGCTAAGGGAAGTTCTCCCTTACAGCTACCCAGGAGCTCAAGAGGGTGACTGGCTGCCTCTTGCTCAGTCTTCATGGGTGGCCTCCTCTTGGCCAGTCTGACAAGCACAGCACTGTCCTGGCAGTAGTCTTCTTGTTGATATTGAATCAAGCTGTGTTGATGTTCCACAGAGCCCAGGGAAGGGACCGGGGCACCCAGCAAGGCCACTCGTTCGTCTCTGTGAGACTGCAGGAGTGGGAGGGGAATGCAGAGGAGTGACGTTCTGTAGGAGAGAAAAAAGGGAGGCAAGCATGGACTAAGAAACCAAGCTTTAAAGGAGGGGCTTATTCCACAAATGCGTCACCGGGAGCTCCCTCTTCGTCACATTTTGACTTTCCCAGCAGCCTAAGCCCACAGCCTCCCCATCCTCTGGGGCTCAAATTCAATGTCACCTCCTCTTTCCTACCAGTCCAGCCTCTGCCTCTGAAGTGTGATGTTTATGGACGTCTCTCTCCCATTTATAGGGGGCAGGCTCGTGAGCCCTTGCTTCCCATGTGGGCAGAAGAGATGAAGATAAATTGACCTCTGCCCTAGAATCAGAACTGTCCCCTGGCACCCTCTCTTGATCATCTTTAACTTCTTCCTCCCTATCTTCCTGGGAGCACCTGATCAGCCCTTGTGCCTGCCACAGCTCCCACCTGGTAGAGGGATGCAGGGAAGGTGGAGAATTCCTACCACTACCACCTCCTGATATCGCCTGACTGACCTGCTGGGGACAGTGCAGTTAGTAAACTGGGGGCATTGAGAGCTAGAAGGAGCTCTTGAGTGCATGGAAAGGGGGTGAAGTGCTGCTCCCATGGGAGTGACTCCATCCAAATAAGGCCATAACAGCTGGCTCAGGTCCATCTGAGCCTCAGGAATCCAGGCTCAGAGTGGTGGGAAAAGATTCAGAGAGGAGGTTGGTGTGAGGAAAGAGTATATGCTGTATGAGTGTCTTAATCCATTTCTGCTGCTGTAACAAAAATACCATAGACTGGGAGGCTGAAACAAATTTATTTGTCATCATTCTGGGGCTGGGAAGTCCAAGATGAAAGCACTAGCAGATTCAGTGTCTAGTGAAGGGTTGTTCCTTGCTTCATAGATGGCACTTGGTTCATAGATAGCTATATCTCCTCAGGGTGGAAGGGGAGATGGATCTCTCTTGGGCCTCTTTTATTAGGACACTGAGAAGCCATTCATGAAAACTCTGCCCTCATGATAAATCACTTCCCAAAGGCCCCATCTCCTAACACCATCACATTAGAATTTGGGACTTCAACACATGATTATTGAGAGGACATAAACATTCAGTCCATAATGGGGACCAGACAGTCCAGCTCTCTCCTCGACCCTCTTGGTGACCTTGGACAAGTCACGGCCTCTGGGCTCTAGTCTCCTCACTATTAAAAAACACTAAGAACACTTGGTGCCCAATAAAGAGAAGCCGCTGTAATTTTTGTTATTTAGGAAACAAAGCAGGTAAGAATTCCAGTTCTATTTGTTCCTCCCCAGGAGATTCCCTTGGGCAAACTCAGGGGCAGAGTAGCCCCATTACTTTAGAGCAGGAGAAGATCACAGAGTAAAGGTCACTGGGCAGAATGAATGGCTTTCTGTATCTTATTCCAATCCTCATTGTACCCTGTGACACAGGAGCCCCTATTTTATAGATGCAACAACTAAGGCTCAGAGCAGCTGAATCCCCCACAGTCACCCAGCCATTAGGTGGCACAGCTGGGATTTGATCCAGATCTGTCTGGCTCCAATGTCCAGAAGTCATTCACTTGCCACTCACACTGACACACAGCAAGGCCAGAGACTGCTGTAGCCTCTGACCTAGACTAGACTTCTCAGCTGCCCAATCTCCTCAGAGACCCTCCCTTCTCTAACCCATCACTGTAATGTTCAATGTACTTGCTACCCAACTATCCCTAGTCCTACCAAAAGTTAGGCAAGAAAAGAAAATGATTTTAAAAATTGCCTATTATGTGCTGGGTGTTTCCACCACAAATCCCAAAAGATATAAATGGTTATTCCTATTTCGCAGTTAAGGAAATTGAGGCTTGGGATCTTAGGTCAGTTGCCCAAGGCCCCAGTGCTAACACAAGGAAGAGCAAGCATTCAAACCTGGCTTTGCTCACTCCCAGGCCCCTGCCCATGGCTGCCTCTCCCTAGACACCAGCCCAAGTATTTCACCCGCTAAGGACTGCTTCAGGACAACCACCAGCACTGAAAAACATAGCCCAGCATGGGAGGCAAAAGGGAGGCTTCTGTCCAGTGAGGAAATCAAGAAAGAAGCATGGCTGGACAGTCCCCAGGCAGGGAATTTGGGAGTAATGGGAGGTGTGGAGGACAAGGCTCTGCCTGAGAAGCAGGTGAAAAATAATCTCTCTGAAAAACTGGGTACAGAGACGTGGAATGAAACTTGGGCTACCATCCAAGCTTTGGGATTTAGATTGTTTTCCAAATTCCTATCAGAAATCCCATAATTGAAAGGGATTGAAAGCAGGTCATTATGTCCCAAGCAGCAGACAGTGAGGATCAAGAGTTTTCAGGCTGCCCAGAGCCAGCTAACAAAGGGAAAAATATTTCTTTTTCTCCCAGCTGTTAACCCAGTAACATTCCCACCTCGGGCAAGACTTCCTGCCACTGAAAAATATATATGTTGACCAACTCTGAACGGGAAGCAGCAGAAGTAACTGTTCACCCAGCCAGTAGAACCAGAAGCACAGGCCAGGGCACCATGCTAAGGCCTCAGGGGTAGGAGTTTATGTTCTCATGAGCCACAGACCCATGGTCACTTATGACCCCCTGACCTTCAGTTTCCTCATCTGAACATGGCCAAGTGGTAGTGCGGTTGAAGGCTCCACTGGACATTAGAGTTTACACAGTTGTACAGATGTAAGCATTTACTCAGCAACAGTCAACTGATGTTTACTGAGTGCTTATAAATACACTCTGACATCCACTGGGGATATAGAGGATTGAACAAGACCAACTCAGTCTTTGTCCTGAGGTGCCCTGGAGTCTCAAGGAAGCAGTGTCTGGGAAACAAATAAGGGCAGTTGGGTACTGAACTGTGGCTGTGGCGATTGCTATGAAGGAGAATCACAGGATGACCTAACCTAGGAAGGTGACATTTGGGCTGAGATGATAACAGTAAAAATCACAACAGCTGACACATACATGGCACTTAGGATGGGCCAGCACTATTCAGAGACCACGGGGATTCTTTGAAATTAACAACATGGAGAGATGTGAACAGAGAATGTCAGACAGGTAGGGAGGCATGGACAAAGTCCTTCAAGGTGGGAGGAAGACAGCAGGTTGGAGGAGTTGAAAGACTATAGTAAAGGGGAGAGGGATACAAGATGAGCTCAAGAGGGAGGTAGGAGTGGAGCAGGGTCTTACCTACTCTTTTTTAAACCAATAAAAGTTTTAAGCAGAAGAGTGACAGGACCAGAGAGTAGTTAGGAAGCTATTGATATGGGCCTGGCAAGAGGTAATGGGGGCTTAGACTTAGAGGATAGCAATGGAAAGAGAGGGAAACAGGATGAAGACAAGATATATTTAAAGGGGAGGCCTGCTGGGTCTTCATGTGTGATGAGTACCAAAGAGAACACTCAGCCTGGGCACCTGGGGTGGTGCTGGCACCAGTTTTCTGAGATGGAGAAAGCTATAGGAGGGGAGAGGTACAATGGTCAGTTCTGGTCTGAGAAGCAACAACCCCTCTTTGCTCCAGTTTCGGCTCTGCTGATACTTAGTTGTGTGACTGTGGATAAAGGCATGTCATAACATCAAAATCACATGGAGCAGCTAGGCCGGGCATGGTGCTTCACACCTGTAATCCCAGCACTTTTGGAGGCTGAGGTGGACGGATCACCTGAGGTCAGGAGTTAAAGACCAGCCTGGCCGATATGGTGAAATCCGTCTCTACTAAAAATATAATCCCACCAACTTTGGAGACTGAGGTGGGAGAATTGCTTGAACCTGGGAAATGGAAGTTGCAGTGAGCTGAGATTGTGCCACTGCACCCCAGCCTGGGCACAACAGAGCTAGACTCTGTCTCAAAAAAAAAAAAATTGGAGGAGCAGCTGGACTAGACAATCTGCAGCTATAATTTCAGCACCAAAATCACATGGCTCTAGAGCAGGCATTTCAAATCAGTGACTTGGGAAGCTGGATTCAGGTGGCATAAGTGGTTTATTTGACCCACACATATCAGTGTGGTAAATCGCCATAGCAATCTAAATTTCTGAATTTTCTTTAAAAAGAAAAAAAAAGAGATCTAAAAGACGTACAACACTCAGTCTATGTCAGATCTCTGCATAGTGATGGTTGACATAGTTGAGTGGCAGCAGTCACTGTCACTGAGGGATACAGACTCCTCCTGCTCCAGGGTCCCTCATCCCCTTCCACTCACCCACATGCCCCACATGGCCCCTGTTCAGGATAATACCCTGTTTCTATATGATGATAAGAGGGTAACTCAAATCATCAATTATTTCTCAAGCTTATGCCACCCATATTCACTAAATTATTCTTTTTCGGATTAAGAAGAAATAAAGAACAAGAAAAAATGAAAATTAACATTATAAAAGCCTGTTGTAATCCCCCTACCCAAAGAAAATCACCATGAAATTGGGGTGTGTTTCCTGCTAGTTTTGCTTGATAAAATTGGAATCATGTTAAATGTGTTTTTTAATGAATTTTTTTTCTCACTAATACTATAACAGGTGCATTTTCTCATCCTATTAAAAGTTCTTTGGAAACATAATGTGGAAAGACTATATAATTTGCTGAATAATTTAAGTAATTATTTCAGCATCACTTCTTAAATTTGTAGATGCATCTCAACTCTGATTGTTTCTTAAGACAACTTCTTAGAAATGGGATGATGAGGTCTAGGTGAATGTTGTATAGTATTGCATCACGTAATGACTGGGATGTGTCCTGAGCAATGCATTGTTAGCCAATTTCATCATTATATGAACATCATAGAGTGCACTTACACAAACCTAGACAGTCTAGCCTACTACACATCTAGTCTAGATGATATAGCCTGTTGCTTCTAGGCTACAAACCTGTGCAGCATGCTACTATACTACTGAATACTACAGGCAGTGGTACCACAGTGGTATTTTTGTATTTAAACATAGAAAAGGGTGCAGTAAAAATATGGCTACAAGATAAAAAATAGTACACCTGTATAGGGCAGCTCCATTATAATCTTGTGGGACCACTGTTGTATATGCGATTCATCATGGACTACAGTGTCGTTATGTGGCACATGACTGTATTTTTGAGGCTTTTGAAGTGTTGTCAAATTGCCTTCCAGAAAATTTGTTCTCATTTTCATCATTCATCTTGCCAATTTTGGATGTTATCACTTTAGAAAAGCTCCTTGAAGAAGCTTTCCAGGTAGGGACATAGGGATTACCTAAGGAAACCCTGATGTCAGCAGAAACCATACCTTGTGTTTGTAGAGCAGGAGTTGTCAAACTTCTTCTGTAAAGCCCAGATAGTAAATAGAATAGAAAAATGCCCTTGACATAATGTTGCTTTTCTGCTTGCCAGCCATAAAGTCTCTCACCTGGCTCCGCTGCTGTAGTGTGAATGGAATGGTAGCCATATGTAAATAACGGGGCATGGCTGTGTCCCAGTAAAACTTTATTTATAAAAAAGAGTCAGTGGGCCATATTTGGCCCATGAACTACAGTTTGCCAATTCCTACTTAATCTCATTTCATCCTCCCAACAATCTTGAGAAGTAGAGAGGGCAGGAATGAGTGTGCCTGTTACACTGATAGAGACACTGGGGCTCAGAGAAACCAAGTAAATTTTTGACAGTGAAACTGCTAGTAATTGGAAGAGCCAGAACTTGAACCCACATTTTCTGACTTCTATTTCAGAACTCCCTTTATTGCATTATGAACCCCTTTTCATGAATGTTGTAGCAATGACAGTTAAAAAGCCATGAATGTAAAAAAATGTCTAAGACGTTTTGCCAAATGCATGGTGTGCTTGAGGCTTCAGAGTTCGGCAAGGGGAATCCTAATTAAGTGCTTTCAAGTGCAAGAAAGTGCTTTGTGGAGTGCCTCGCATTGTGAAGTTAGTGTTAAAGGCAATGTTTGACAATGATGTGGTTGCTGTTTTAGAAAAGAGCTTGGTGGCCAGGCCCGGTGGCTCATGCCTGTAATCCCAGCACTCTGGGAGGCCAAGGCAGGTGGATCACCTGAGGTCAGGATTTCAAGACCAGCCTGACCAATATGGTGAAACCCTTTCTCTCCTAAAAATACAAAAATTAGCCAGGCATGATGGCAGGCGCCTGTATTCCAGCTACTCAGGAGGCTGAGACAGGAGAATCACTTGAACCCGGGAGGGTTCAAGATTGCAGGGAGCCAAGATTGTGCAATTGCACTGCACTCCAACTTGGGTGACAGAGTTTCTCAGAAAAAAAAAAAAAAAAGAGCTTGGTAATGGTGGAAGGCAGCTGAATTAATAAACTCTTTCACATGAATGTAACGGAAACCCAACTCCAAGTAGTTAAAATAAAAAGGAAAGTCATTGTTTTTGTTTCTTAGCATTCCAGGGGCAATGCCTTCAGGCACAGCTGGATCCAGGGCCTGAAATGATGTCACCAGGGCTCTTATCACTGTCTTCTCTGTCTGCTTGTCGCTGCTTCATTCTTTAGATGAGCTCGCTTTATATGATAGACAAGAAGGCTTCTGCAATCTCCAACTGCATTCAAAAGAAAGGAATACCTACTCTCCTAATGCCATATTTCAGTGTTTCATAAAAGAACTCTGATCATCCCTTCTTGGGTCATGTTCCCCCACTGGATCAACCATTGTTCCTGGGAGGGATGCAGCACTCTGATTCACCACTGTTGTTTGGAATTCTATGCATCATATTTGATGCTCAATTAGGATCACATGGGTGGGAAAGGGACTGTTCCTTTTTGGAATGAATAATAATAGACCAAAAGACCACTAATGCAGCAAAACAACAATCTGAAGAGACCTCCATCTATCCATTCAGTGAGAGCCTAAGAATTCTCCCAGGGACTGCAGGGCTAGCTTGCTTGCTAGTGTACCTCTACTGTGAGGGAAAAGTTGAGAAGAATGTTGTTATGGATTAAATTGTATCTCCTCCCCCCAAAAAATAAGGATAATGATATTTGCAAGCACCCCATTTCCAAGTAAGTGCTTCCTTCTAAAGTACTGAGCATTAGGACCAGCATGAGGACATCTTATAGATGTCACCACAATATCACTGGCGTCCTTATAGGAAGACAGCCATGTGAAAATAGAAACACAGGGGATTATCATGTGGTGACAGAGGCAGAGATAGGAGTGACACAGCTGTAAGCCAAGGAACGATGAAGATTACCAGCAACCACCAGAAGCTAGGGAGAGGAAGCCCCTACAGGTTTTAGAGGGTGGCTCTGACAACATCTTATTTCAGACTTCCAGCCTCCAGAACTGTAAGCATAAATTTCTGCTGTTTTTAAGCCACCCAATCTGTGAAGCAGAGCTAGAGGAGCACTAGGAAACAAGGATTCCAGGCAGAAGAAATGGCACCAGGAAGGTGCTGAGGGCATGAAACATATGGCCATGGAAGCCTAGAGAGGAGAGAGTTCCAGAGAGGAGAGGCTTAGTCAGCCTAATAACCTATCCCAGGAATGGGAAAGGCAATTAGGATGGAGAAAATGTCATCAGCAGCATCTCCTATACCACCCCCCTCTTCCCTCTTCCCCCAACAACCCTGCAGAAGAGAGAGCAGGACCACATCATTGTTGATACAATTGTGAATTATTTCACTGGCACGACAGAGACAAGCTTGCTCCATTATCAATTGCTATGAGTCACCATCTGGTATTTTATTGACTGAGCTTCTTGCTCCCCTGCAACCCCCCTCACACCTACTTGTCCACTCTTACATGATGACCTTCCAGTTCTTGGAGAAAAGACCCTGATATAGATATTTTTAAGAGCTTGCCTCTTCCAGGAAAAGTGGCAACAGCTGCCTGGCTTCAGGTGCCCTAGGCAAATGTTTATTCTTAATGGAATGTGTCACAGCCTCACCAAGGCACCTCCCTAGGGCATATTTGCCAAATGATAACACACAGGTACCACAGGAGAGCTCTGTCTGGGCTTCTCCAAGAGTTTCTTTGTGTGCTTTCAGTAGGCCATGTGCCTACCTGCAGTCCAGGCATCCACCCTATTGGTGAAGAAATAACATTACCCAAAATAAACACTGAATGGTCAAACGCTGTGTGATAAAAACATTCTTGTCTTTCTACTCAAAGCCTCATTTACATCCGGCGATGTCAAACTACTTAAACAACTTAACTCCAATCTAAGTGCTGGGACTAATAAAGATCAGATGGGGTCTAAAGAGATAATGTATATGAAAGCCTAGCTCCCTCTGGGTGCTCCATAAATGCTACTGCCCTTCCTCCCTGGCTTCCAGAACCTTCCAACCTAGAAGGGGATGAGTTGTCCTATATCTAATTCCTGGCTGACTGCAGTAATCTCCGGACTGACCTCACTGCTTCCTCCCTTACCTCTATCCTTATAGCCTATTTATTCTCAATACAGCAGGCAGAGGCATCTTGCAAAATGTAGTCAAATCATGTCACTTCTCTGTTCAAGATCCTCAAAAGATGTCCCATCTTTCAGTAAAAGCCAAAGTCCTATAAGGCTCGCAACCAGAGTTTCTCAGTCTCTACAAGATTGATATTTGGAGCTGGATAATTCTTTTTTGTGGGGGCTGACTTGTGCATTGTAGGATGTTTGGCAGAATCCCTGCCCTTTGTCTGCTAGATGCCAGTAGCATCCCACCCCCACTCCTAAGTTGTGACAACCAAAAATGTCTCCAGACATTGCCAAGTATCCCCTGGGATCAGATGGCCCCTGGTTGGGAACCACTCCTCTACTCCCTCTATACCCTCTGCAACACCTGCTGGCCCTGTCACCTCATCTCCTATACCCTCTCCTCCCTCACTTTCCCTAGCTGCATCAGCCTTCTTGCCATTCCTCAAACCTGCCAGGCAAGCTCCCACCTCGGAGCCTTTGTACCGGCTGTCTGCCTGGGATGCTCTTTCCACAGACTGAGATCCGAGACTCTTTCCCCAATCCCACGTGACTAACTCTCTTACCTCTGCTAAGTCTCTGCTCAAACATCACCATCATAATGTGGCTTTGTGATCACTGTGTTTGAAATTGAGTCCACCATCCCATCCCTCCAGGACTCTGTATCCCACTTTCCCTGGTGTTCGTTTCATAACTTGTACTTTCTAGTACTTCATAACTTGTTTAGTCTATTTATCGTTTGTAGTATGTCTTCCACAACTAGAATATAATTATCTATATGCCTTCATAGACCTATGAAGGCAGGGTCTTTTGTTTGCTATATCCACTAATGTGTTCTAAGTGCTTAGAACACTGCCTGGTGCATAGGAAGTGTTTGCTAAATTTTTGTTGAATAGAGTGAGGTACTATTGAGAATGGTGGATTGAGTCAGCAGCTGCAACAACCCAATAGGATGGAGAAAGCACTGTCTTTCCAGGCAGGTGAGCTGAGGTTCAGTCTTGCCATGGTCACATACTGATCAAGAACCTCAGCCTCTCTGAGTCGTGGTTTTCTTATATGGTAAAGGGGATCATATGTTTGTTCCATGGCTGTTGAGAAGATTAGAGGCCATGTAGGTGAAAGTGTATCTAGAACAAATCAAAGCATAAGGTAAATATCCAGACACTGCAAAATATTCCCTGGGGTCAAAATGCCCCTAGTTGAGAACTACTCCTCTACTCCCTCAAACCTGGCAGGCAAACAGTTTGGCACTATATCTGACCTTTGCCTACTAGACGCCAGTAGCATCCCACCCCCACTCCTAAACTGTAACAACCAAAAATGTCTCCAGATGTTGCCGAATATCCCCGGAGGTCAAAATGGCCCCCGGTTGAGAATCACTCCTCTACACCCTCCATAACCCCTGTCAACTATGTCACCTCATCTCCCATACTCTGGCCTCCCTCACTTCACCAAGCTACATCAGCCTTCTTGCCATTTCTTGAGTCTGCCAGGCAAGCTCCCACCTCACTTATCATGACAAGTGATATGTGAAACATAGAAAAGATTGATTGTGCTGAGCCTTAAATAATAAGTAGAATTTAACAAGTGAAGATATGCGAAGAAGGGGAGGAATCACATCTTGCTGAGTTTCACAGCTTTCTTCCAGAGAATAGAAAAAAGCCAGCCCAGCCTACATTTCTGGAGCTGGGACATTTGATGTTAGCGATAGCCTAGATATATGGAAGGAACCTCAAGAGAGTGGAAAAACTAAGTTTGGAAATCCTTTGATTTTTGACTTTTGATGTTAACTTTGAAATATGCCATGAACATAAATGAGAGGATAATGAATGAAGTTGGACTTGTAGCTTGGCACTGAAATTTGCAATTCTGAACAAATAGGAAAATCTGAATCCAAAGGATGAAACTCATTAGCAAGTTGAGTACACAGGATTGCCTTCTGGAACAAGAAGTCCACCTAGATCTAAGGAGGCTTTGTTGGGCAAACCAGGTAAACCAGTTGGCCAGTCTGTGCAAGCAATGGTGTGAGAGTGCTGCCAGCCAGATCCCATTCCATTCAACAAGGTATCTTGATTTGAAAAATAAATGAACAAGATGCTGTGGAATACAGACAAAATTAGAGCATGATCTCTGTCCTCAAAGAGTTTACAGTCTTCTAGGGAAGACAAACAAGGAAAAAGCAAACAGAACTATACAGTAGAATTAAACAAATGCATGACTTCAGGCAGAGGCAATGGTTGTAGGAGCACAGAGAAGGGAGTGAATAATTCTGCCATAGAAAGTCAAAGGAAGTCAGGTGTGGTGGCTCACACTTGTAATCCCTGCACTTTGGGAGGCCAAGGCGGGCAGACCACTTTAGGCCAGGAGTTCGAGACCAGCCTGGCTAACATGGCAAAACCCGTCTCTACTAAAAATACAAAAATCAGCCAGGCATGGTGGCAGGTGCCTGTAATTCCAGCTACCTGGGAGGCTGAGGCAGGAGAGGCAGAGGTTGCAGCGAGCGGAGATTACGCCATTGCACTCTAGCCTGGGTGACAAGAGTGAAACTCTGTCTCAAAAAAAAGAAAAGTCAAAGGAGACCACATGGAGAAAATTGAATTTGAGCTGGAAGCACAGAAAAGGAAGCAGAATATCTGAGGATGTGGCTAGAATGAGAGATTTATCCAAAGCACCATGGTGCGCTGTAGTTTAGAAGTAAATAAAGAAGGACCCTTTAGAAGTAGAAATCAATACTTACTTATTCATTCATTCAATTACAAACTATTTCCTGAACCTCTATTATGTGTCAGGCATTGAGGTGTTGAGAACGTAATTAAAGCAGACTAGACCCTGCCCTCATGGAATTTATATTCCAGCAGAAGAGACAGAGAAGAAGGCTATAGACAAGGTAAATAAACAAGTCAATTTAGTGCAATAGCATGAAGAAAACTACTGTGGAAGCTGTAAGGGATAAATTTCTAAAATATATAAAGAATTCCTAGAACTCAATAGAAAAAAAAAAAAAGTCAAAAAACCCTACCCAATTTTAAAGTGGGCAAAAGCCTTGAATAGATATTTCTTCAAAGAAGACATACAAATGGCCAACAGATATATGAAAAGATACTCAATATGGCTAATCATTAGGAAACAAAAATCAAAACCATACTGAGATATCACCTCACACCTGTGAGAATGGCTGTTATTAAACAAAAATAACTGTTGATGAAGTTATGGAGAAATTGAAATACTTATACACTGTTGGTAGGAATGTGAAATGATGCAGCTGCTGTAGAAGATAGTATGGAAGTTCCTTTAAAAGTTAAAAGTAGAACTACCATATGATCTATCAATCACTCTTCTAGATATATATCCAAAAGAATTGAGATCAGGATCTCAGAGAGGTAGCTGAACTCTCATGTTCATTGCAGCATTATTCACAATAGCCAAAATATAGAAGCAACACAAAAGCCATCAACAGATGAATGGATAAAGAAAATGTGGTATATTAATATGATGAAATATTATTCAGCCTTAAAAAAGGAAAGAAATCCTGCTATTTGCTACAACATGGATGGAACTGGAAGGCAAGATAAGTGAAATAAGTCAGCTACAGAAGGACAAACACTACAGGATTCCCCTTATATGAGGCATCTAAAATAGTCAAAGAAATAGAGCAGCAGTTAAATTTCAGAGTTTAAAAAAGGAAGAGCCAGAAAAGAAGGTGAAGGACAAAAAGAAAAACCATTAGTTGTCCTGTCACACAAGCTGAGATGAAAAGTGTTTTGCAAAGGAGAGGATGGCTCCTTAGTCAAATGCTTCTGATGGAAGAAGAAGAAAGGAGCAGAAGGAAGAAGAGGAGGAGAGGAAGAGGAAGAAGGAGAGGAAGAGGAGGAAGAGAAGAAGAAAGAGGAAGAGAAGAAGAAAAGGAAGAAGAAGAAGGAGGAGGAGAGAAAGAAGAAGAGGAGGAGGAAGAGGAAGAAGAAAGAAGAGGAAGAAGAAGAAGGAGAAGGAGAAGAAGAAGGAGGAGGAGGAGAAGAAAGAAGGTGGTGGAGGAGGAGGAGAAAATGAGAAGAAGGAAGAATAAAGAAGGAAGAAGGATGAGGAGGACGAGGGACAGGGATGATCTTAATAAGGGTATTTTCAGTGCAGCAGTGGGGACAGATATGTGGTTAGAGTTTGTGGTCCTGCCTGGACTAACTGTTGAGGGGCCTTGCCTGGATGTGGCTGGGGTGTAATCTAACAGCACACATTTGAAGAGAGGTTGGAAATAGCCAGGAGAGATCAGAAAGAAGGGACATCTGAGAGCCCATAGTGAGTTTGTGATGGACTGGACTGGACTGGACCGCAGGTGCCTGGATTCTCTTGTCCAATGTTTTACCTGCCTCACTCCATTGACCGGACTTCCATTCTAGAGCCAAATTCATTTCCACCCCTTCTGTAGGGCTGTGAACATTACAACACTCATCCCAGTCTGAATTCAGCCACAAGTCTCTCCAAATTGGGCCAGTTCCTAAAGATGCCTATCCAACTGCCAAATCAAACTCTCATTCCAACCACACCTACTGTTCAGCTCCTGGGAACCTCCTGCCTCCCTCTGACACCTCACCTTCCTCATGACACTCCAGCAGAACTGAGCTCTTTGTAGTTCCCAGACATTATTTACATCTCCTTCCTCTGACCATGTTGAGTCTTCTGCAGGGAATCCTTTGCTCTGAAATCATATCAACATACGTGGCTGTCTGCACACATACACACACACACACACACACACACACACACACACACACACTTCTCTCCAGCTTGCTTTTCACTCAATCAATATTGTGTCATTTTGATATGACTCTAATTTGTTTCTTTCAATGGTTTCTAAATATTCTTTGATGTGATTGGGCCACAATTTGTTCCACCATTTCCCTACCAATGAGCATTTATGATATGCACAGCCCCCTGAAAGTCTTCCATAAACAACAGTGCAGTAAACATACTAGTACAGATGTGTTACATACTAGCACATTTGGAAGGGTCATCTTCCCCTGGCACACTCCTTGAAAGTTGGATGAAGGATCACTGCCCCTGAAAAAATCATCACTGATTACCCAGAAAGAGTGAATTCCTCCCTCCTCTATGCCTCCTCAGTCCCAGGTGCTAGAGCATTTTCAGGGATATGTCAAAACTTCTAGTAATCTCCTAGAGGATAGGAACAGCGTTATCCACCTCTGAAGCCCCTGAGTCTAGCAACATGTCTGCCACAACATATATGTCCAATATGTATTCATTGAGTCAAATTGCAAAGAATTTGAGCTTTGAAACCATACTGACTAGACTTCAAATTGTCGTGGTTCTGGCACCAGCCTCTGAGCTGAGTTTTCTCACCTGTAAAGGGGAAGAATAATCCCTAAGTGTGCATGGTTCTCAAAAGGATGTGATGAGATCATATAGAGCCGGCTGCACGGGGCCTGTCACGTGGGTGCCGTTTGAAAATGGAAGCTGTTATGATTGGTGTGTGTCTGGAGAAGGAGGCTAAATTGAGACTTTGCGTTGGCACAGGGCCCTGTCCACACACCTCCGGACTTCTGCAGATAGGGAAACTCCCTAGGACAAGCTGGCAGTTCTCTGACAAATGCCCAGATAAATCTTGCTGGTGCCAACCTGTCTGGGACCTGTTGCCTCTGCCCAGCTCCTTCCAAATACCCAGGCCCTTCCCTGATGAAATGACTGGCTTCCAGTTCCTGGGACACACCTTAATGAACCAGCATTGTAGACATCACCCAGAACTTCTCTCCAAGTGGACACACTGTGCTGGGAAGGCAGGAGGCTTGATGAAAGACAGTATTGCTTTCAATATGGATGCTCAAGAGCAGGTGCTGGGAGGGCTTCTCAGGGGAGATCTTGGGCCAGTATCATCTGAGAAACCTTTCAGGTAGTGGTCCTCATCCTCAGAGTTCATTCTGGGGCTGGAAGAGTACCCTGGACCACTGGACAGGGGATTGATCACACAATGACAGTCTGGATGAGAGCTGAACAATGTCTTCAAGATGGATATTTCCTCCAGTTCACCTGTGGTCCTCAGGCAACAACAACCAGCAGGATACCTGGGGACTGATTAGGTTTCTGGTCATCATGGGGCTCCTACGGCAAAGGGGAAACTCTACACGCTCACTGGGCCTCTGTCTATGACCTCACCTCCCCCTTACCACTCACTATGTCAGGGAGACTTTCATCAAGTTTGCAGTGAGAAGAAAAACAGCATAAGCAGGCAACTGAATCTGTCAGCCTTCAGGCAGCTTAGCTGGCTTTTAGCTTAATAATCAGAAAAGTGGCACCTTTGATTTCAGACTCCATAGTAACTTCCTTCCCCCAGAGCAGTGACTCATCTCTTTAGAGGGTGCTCTTCAGTGCAAGAGAAGAAATGGGTTACTCTGGGGCTGGGATGGGGTCCAGAGTTGCATGAAGCACTTTTTAAGAATACCTCCAGCATGAGCCCAGCACCCCAAATGCCAGCCATTCTCCCAGTAGTTCTAGAATCACCCCAGCCTGAGAAGTCATGTCCCAGGCAGCTGGACAATGGCCCTAGGTTGTTGCACTGTGATTCCAGGAGAGGATATGGCAGGCACCTGCTCCTGGCTGTCCCATCTCAGTTGAGGGTGGTTTTGAAAGGACATGAAGCAGGAGACAGGGTTGTATTAGGTGATGGTCTCTTGGTATTTTATCAGGTCTGGAAGTTATATGACAAGGCTTGCAGGTGGATGATAAATTAACAAACCCACAAGATGATACTTCCTGCTGACTGTCCAGCCAAGTCAGGGGCCAAAGCAAGTTTGCCAGTCCATTTGGACTCTTAACAAACCTAGAGGCCTCCTGGGACATTGTAGGGTTTTCTCTCTACCCATAGTTTCTGTTTCAACCACATTTATTTCTTCCATGAAACAAGAGCTCAGAATAGAGGGAAAGTGGCCTTAGATGCAGACAGAACTGTGTTCAGTCTCTGGCCCAACATATCTGAGGTGTGTGACAAGGGGCACCTCTGTTACCTCTCTGAGTCTCAGTTTCTGCATAAGTCTATAATCACAACAGGATCTCCTCCATAGGGTTTCTGTGATGATTAGGTGAGAGAATGGATATAAAGCACCTGCGAGTTTAGTGTCTGGTACATGTTAATGTCTCAGTCTAAGCTATTGATGATACCCATGCTGATGATGACAATGAAATAGTTATTAAGCCATCATGGTATATTTCCTTGCTTATCAACTAGGGTGTGTACTTCACAGGCCTATATATGCATGCACATGCCATTATCCCTCTTCTCTCCATTCTGGTCATCTGCACCATCCTGGATACCCTTTGATCAAAAGGAATGAAACCAGAGTGACATTTCTGTGACATACCAAAGGAATCTAATTATCCTGTTTCACTGATTGGAATGGTAAATCCCCCTAATCCTGCACCTGTAACCACCATCATTTTCCCATCCACAAACATTTTCTGTGCATCTCCTGCGTGTCGGGCATTATCTAGCAACTGGTAGCACAGATAGGTATTATCTGTAGCAACAAAATAAAGCAACAGAAGCAAAGCCCCTCCCCTCATGACATGAATATTCTGGTGGCAGAGTCAGATAAGAAATATGCAGGCCAGAGTCCAGTCTTTCTATCAGAACCACTATCTTCACTGGAACATCCCTTTCCTAGGTCCCTCCCCACTCCTAATTCCAACTCCAGAACCATCCCTCAGGGACAGACTAGACTGGCTGCAGAATTGGCTTCCCCAGAGCTGGAAGGGTGCAATTCACAGCTTGGAAAAAATTGCAATCTCTGCTAAACTAGAAACCTGGCATCACCTTTGACCTCTCCCTCTCCCTCTCCCACACTCCCCATATCTAGGATGCCCTCCATCTGTGTCTCCTCCCGCACAGCACTTATCCCCAGTGCCCCCACCCACACTCTCACCTTTGTCATCTCTTGCCTGGGTTTCAGCGACAGCCTCCCTGCCTTTGGTCTTGTCCTCTTGGAGTCCAACTCCCACAGAATAGCCATACCTCCACAGAGTAGCTCACACACAATCATGTCACTCTTGAGCTCCATGCCCATCAGGACCCCCAGGAGATGATTTTGCCCCCAGGAGAAAGCCTACACTCCTAGGCACTGTCCTGCATATCAGAGCCGGGCTCATTTCTCTGGCATCACCTTATTTGGGGAGCTTACATATGGTAAAAGCTTCAGCCATATTGAACTCACCATCTTTCTCTAAACCGTAAGCCTTTGCACGTACAATTCCTTCTGTCTAAAATATGCCCTCTGTCCCTCCTTCATCCAACTAAGCCCAAGTCATCCTTGACCTCTCAGCTTAAATGTTGCTTTTTCTAGAAAGCCATCCCTGGCTCTCCATCTCCTGATGTGATCCCCTCCTGGGAACTCCCATGGCTGCCAGCCTTCCACTATCATGGTGCTGTGCCAGATTTGCCTGTTGGCTTGTCTGCCTTCCCTAGTACACGGTGAGCTTCTTGAAATTTCTTGTTTATTTTGTTTATTGTGCCTGAAACATGGAAGACAGACCTGGTCATTTCATCCATGTGTAATGAGCAAATGGCCTATGCTCTGCATCAAGACCCGCAGTGGGGAGGGTCCCGCTCAGCTGCGTTGGGAGCAGCCCTTGACTCCTGTTGCTGGGTCACTGTCTAGGGGAGGAGATCATGAGGAAGGATAAGCTGCCTCCCTTTCATTTCTGACACAACACCTTATATGTGGGAACCTCCCCTCTTCCCTCTCCCCCACAGCTCCATAGAGCACCCTCCTTTTCAAAGCATGGCCCCCTTTGCCAAAGAACATCCTACCTACTCTTATTCCCAAGAAAACTCCTTCATCCTGCTGAACCTACTCTACCTCTTAGGAGGAGAAACGGTTATCGTTTTGTGTTTTTCTCAACACCCAGAATGGAATCCACATCACATTCTGCCCTGAGATCCATTTTTTCCCACTTGAACCTCATCTGGGGCCCTCCAAAGGACACTGGGCTTTGTCCTAACCAGGTGCCAGCCCTGATAAAACAACAGCCACTTATTTCTGCCCACATCAGTGTCTGTGGCCAACCATCCCATGTCCTAATGGGAGGCAACTCTCCACAAAGCTTTCTTTCTCTCACCACTTCTGTATTATATAGAATTCCCAGGGAGGGGCCTGGGTCTGGCTTCTTGATCAAGGCCAAGGGGCTCCCCAGGCCCCACCCAGTTTCCCAATGTGAGAACCACCCAGCTGGCCGCCTCCCCAGCTCACAGGCTGTGGGGAGAAAGAAAGGGCTGTTGAGAGTGACTCTGGGTTCCCACGCAGGAAGGTGCCAGCTCAAGACAGCGTGGCTTTGTGCTTGGGAGGGTCTGTCTTCTCACCAGGCAGAAGGGCATAGCAGCCTGTGGAGAGATCAGAGGGATAGCAAAGGATGGCTGGGGCATCCCTGCCTCAAGCAGCAGGAACACTGGAAGCATGCACCTGCCCCAGGGGAAAAGACGCCTGACCCCAAACTTAGCGCTGAGACTTATCCAAGACAATCCATTTCTCTTCAGCCGCACACATCAGTTTCTTTACTTTGGTGACTGTTCACTGAGAAGATAGTTCCAAACCAAGACATACCATAAGTCTGAATTTTTTTCCTTATCTACATATGTTTATTTTATTTTATTTTTTGCCAGATAGTCTGACTGTGTTTGGATTTTATTTTATATTTACATGTGTTTAAAGATAGATCAGTACTGTATATCTAGACCCAAGGATGGGCAAGACATTATATATTAATAGGCTATGCAAATCTTTTTCATAAGTGCAGCTCCCCAGGGTACTACAGTTGTTCTTTATCTTTTATCACTAGTGAAAGGACACATCTTGCTGCTGGCCATGAAAGATTGGGGAGGAAGAGCAAGTGAGGGCAGAAAGTCTCCCATAGTTGTTTGGACCCTCTTAATTATTACTCTTCTCTGTAGCAACTGCTGTTCTCCAAAATTTAGGGCTCAAAGCCCTGGGCAGTTCCCAATTTGAATGGAACCACAGACGCTGAGAACTTGTGAGGGATACTTGAGATCATCCAATCCAGCAAGCTCTAGAGAACAAATGTGACTCTGTGTACGCTACGTGTGTGTGTGTTTAACTGTGAGAGCATGTGAATGTATCCGTGTTTGTGACTTACGGTGTGTTTATAGGTGGGTGTGTGAGTGTGTATGTGAGATGAGTGTGAGAGGATGTGGATGATTGTGTGTGCAGATGAATGTGAGGAAGTAAGAGTGGATGTGGTTGTGAGTGGTTATGTGTATGTATAGGAAATGTGTGAATGTGTGTCTGTGAGCATGGGTGGGAGTATAAGTGTGTAAGAGTGCATGTGAATGCATGTGTGAGTGTGTGTGAAAGTGGGCGGGTTTTGTAGAGAATGGAAAGAAGATCTAGTGAGGATCCCTAGCACCAAAACCCGTGCCCCCCAAAATCTCTGTAAACCAAATAAAGCTTTGAAAACATCTCAGCTAATTCAAGCTGATTTAACATCATCACTTGACAAATGTGTAAACTGTAAATAACCCACTGAAGAAAGAGATGTGCCAAATAGCTTTATGGTGCCAGGGCTAGAATCTGGGTCTCTTGACCACACGTTGCTCCGTTGCCAATAGAATTGCTCCCGCTATTCCTGAACACTGTAGTGGTCACCTAGGGGTGTGCTGTCAGCACTGTCTTTTTAGGAAGCTCATCCCCCAATATCCTCCTACTCACCATGTCCCACACCTACCTCATCACTGCAGACATTCATCTCATCGCTTACGATAAAAGTAACACATGCTCATTATATACAATCCGCATAGCCACATTCTGCAAGAACAGTTCATTTGCACAGCACACTTCCTGGCAATGACTGATAGGTCTCTAGGTAGAGCAGCTGAACCAAGATTGGCCAGTTGGAGCTCTTCCCTGAGAGTCCTCACAACAGAGTGAAGAGAGGGAGGCATCCATCTCCAATGGCTAATTCTGTAAGACACAAAACTCACCTTGTGAAAGAAGCCACGAAGCCGCTGTGAAAAAGACTGAATCCAAACTATAGAGAAGTAGGGTTAAGAGACACAGAGGATCCCTGTTTCCAGCTTTTCAGAGACCCAGCATCATTTCTGGACTTGCTGTAACTTGAATGTTTAATCCTCTCTCTCTTTTGTGCTTAAATTAATTAATTTAGCAGGATCTCTTCCCCCTTATAGCCTAAAGCCAAAATACAACAGTGTAATCAGATCCCCTCAGACTTTTTTGTATCCACTCCTCAAATCTCTATTCTCTTTTTTGTGAAATGTATTTTACTATAATATAAAAATCAATGCATGTGAGGGAGATATATCTAGTTCTAATTTCTATATTGGAAACAAGAGAACTTGGAAGCATTTAAGTTAGGGGAAAAGATAGAACTAAAACAAATCGTATTACCAATTCTGATATCTTCCCAAGAAACCATGATGATGTATATAAATTGGTATAAGTAACAAAGACCCAAAATAATATTCCTTAAACATGATAAAAGTTTAAATTTTTTGTGC
Source organism: Cebus imitator (assembly GCF_001604975.1). Lineage (NCBI taxonomy): Eukaryota > Metazoa > Chordata > Mammalia > Primates > Cebidae > Cebus > Cebus imitator. The sequence goes on along the minus strand of NW_016107412.1, from coordinate 350,325 downwards.
AGTGAAGACCAGAAGTAAGCAGTCTAGGGTTAGTATAATGACACTGTTCCATGAAGACCTCAGGGAGCCAAGCTCCTTCTAGCTTGTTGCTTTCATTGCATTCTCAGTTCTTATCCGAAAAGTATACGTGTTGCTATATCTGCCTCACAGCCCAAGATGGCTGCGCCATCCTGCCATCCCATCTGCATGTCAGCCAACAGGAAGAAAAAAAGGATGAAGAAGAAGGGAGAGAATGCATCAGCTCCCCTCTAAGGAAGTCTCCCAGAAGTTGTCAGATGACACTTCCACTTAAATCTTACTCACAAGAACATAATCATATGGCCACAACTGATTTGAAAACAGTCTGGAAAATATAGCCTTGACTCTGGACAACCATGTATAAAACTACAAATGAAGAGTTTTTAACCTTGGAAAAAGTGAGAATGGGCATTAGAGAACAATGCCCCCATGTTATGCTTTCTTCTTTGACAGATTCTGCCATCTTTCTAGTGGTCACTCTAACTGTTGCAAATGACAACCCTTCTCTTTTCTCTGATGCCTAATTTGCATACACCAGTGTTTGTAGCTCCAAACTAGAGAAGTAATGTTTAGAGCTAGAGAAATATATAATGAACCTTACTTAGAGGTTGGGACCAAATGGATCTGTTGGAGAATTCAGGAATAGACCATGTGGTTCCATTTTTCTCTTCCCCAAAGATTTTTCTCCCTAATCCTCATCAACCTGCTGCCCCATAAGGAATGACAAGCTAGAAAGCTCCCCCAATACACACCTCCCACCCCTATTTTATTAGAGAAAAATATCTCCTGATAGGACCCTTATAAGAGCAAGTCTGATTCACTCCTCATTTTTTTTGAGACAGAGTCTTGCTCTGTTGCCCAGGCTGCCAGTCTGGAGTGCAGTGGCGCAATCTCGGCTCACTGCAACATCTGCCTCCCAGGTTCAAGTGATCCTCCTGCCCAGCCTCTTGAGTAGCTGGTAGTACAGGCATGTGCCATTGCACCCAGCTAAATTATGTCCCTTTTTGTCTTATTTGCAGACTTAAGAGCCAAATCTCAGGCAGGGTAACATACAATCTCTCTTCCTTCCTCCCTTCCTTACTTTCTTCTTTCATTCTGTCTTCCTCACTAACTCACTCCCTTCCTCCCTTACTTCCTTCTTCATTCCTTCTTCCTCCCTCCCTCCCTTTTCCCCTTTCTTTATTCTCTCCTTCCTTCCAGGATGTTTTCTGTAAGACTGAAGGGATTATACAATGCATATCATTTGACACTTAGTTTTTTTCAAGATGACAAATATCTTGACATATTTTTCCATCAGCCTGCACTAGCCTATGGTACTAAAGTTTATTAAACCAGCCCCTGCTGGTCATAGAAAAGTGTTGCAAAGTCTTGGCATGCGTGTCTTTGCACCCTTGCTCAGGTTTTTGGGTAGGACAAGTTCCTTGAAGTGGATTGCTGGGTCAAAGGGGATGCACATTTTAATTTGCCAAATTGCTGGGTTGCCTTCCAAATATATACCACTGTATACTTTGGTGTGTGTTCATTTTTATCTCTGTAAGACATCATATAAGAGACCTCTCCTTCTGCATTTTGCTTAGTTTTTTGGGAAAGTAAAAGTCAATTCAGGTCGGGAAAGGAAAAGATTGGGGAAGGCTTCCATGAGGAGGTCACTTTTCAACGAGACCTTGAAGGATGGCATGGTATTCAGAGAAACAGACAAAGGCCATTCCAGGTAGAGGCTGGAATATGGAGTCAAAGACATTCTTGGAGCCTGGTCGAGGTGGGGAGGTAGCTCATTATTCCTTGGTAAATTCTTGGCCATAATGTTACTTAGACCACAGCCCACTACAAGGCAGATTTAGATACTTGAACAAAATACATAAAAACAGACAAATAAGCAATCACATTCCAACAGGGGGAAACAGGCAATAAACAGAAAATAAAGTCAACTAGATGGCATGTTAGATGGAGATAAGTGCTTTGGGGAATAAAAATCAGGGATGGGAGATGGGTAATGTGCATGGGGAGCAGAAGGGGATGCTGTGTTAAACAAGGTGACTAGAAAAGGCCTCATGAGAGGGTGATAATGACCCATAGTGGGTGAAGGAAGGAGCCTTCTAGATTCCTGGGAAAGGAGCATTCCAGGGAGAGGGGCAGCAAGGACAAAGTGCCTGAGGTGGGAGAGTCCTCAGTGAATTAGAAGAAGAACAAGAAGGTCACATGGCCAGAGCAAAGTGAAAGAGGGGACAAAGGGGACAAAAAAGATAAGGTCCTAAAACCCTGGGGGCTGACTGCTATCAGGCTCTGTGGCTTGCTTGGCTGTTTGTTTGGTTTGGGCCATTTTTTAGAATAAGATGATAAACCATTGAGAGGTTTTTAATAGAGGAGTGACACACTCTGACGTGTGGTTCAAGGAGATCCTTCTGGACAAGAGAGATATGAGGACCAAAATGAGACCAATCCAAAGGCTACTGGCATATTACAGGTAATTTGGACCAAGGTGAAGCAGTAATGGTGGTGGAAAATGACCATATTCTGAACGTATTTTGAAGGTAGAGTCTTTAGGATTTGCTCATGGATTGGGTGTGAGGTATAAGAGATGAGGAAGCATCAAGAGAGCTGTAGAGTTTTGACCTGATGCTGCCATTAACTGAAGTAGGATTCAGTTTGGAGCTGGGGGAGAGATTCAAGGGCTCAGTTACAGATATTAGTGTGTGGTTCCTTTAGACATCAGAGTGCTGTCAAGTAAGCAGTTGGACATGTTAGAACAAATTCAGGGAGAGATCAGGGCTAGAAATATAAACAGATGAGTCATCAGCATATAGATAGCATTAAGAGTCATTAGGCTACATGAGGTTACCAAAGGAATGAGCATGGACAGGAAAAGAGAAAAAGTCTGAGAATTGACCCCTGAGACACTGTTACAAAGTCAGGAAGGTGGGAGTGGGGGAGCCTGTGATGGGGACCAGCTAGCAAGGTAGGACATTGGGTCCTAAAGTCCAAAAGACATGAGTGTTTGACAGAAAAGCAGCATGTGCTTAAACACTGCTACTATTTGCAACTGCAGAAATACAGAACTAGCCCAGAGGCTCATTAATCAACGAGATTAATGGATAGAAATTTGTGGTATATACCGTGGCATACTACACAGCCATAAAAAGGAATAAAATAATGGCATTTGCAACAACCTGGAATTGGAAACCATTATTCTAAATGAAGTAACTCGGGAATGGAAAACCAAACATCATATGTTCTCATTCATAAGTGGGAGCTAAGCTATGAGGATGCAAAGGCATAAGAATGATACAATGGGCCAGGTGCAGTGGCTCATCCCTATAATCCCAGCACTTTGGGAGGCCAAGGCGGGTGGATCACCTGAGACCAGGAGTTCAAGACCAGCCTGGCCAACATGGCAAAACCCTGTCTCTATTAAAAATACAAAAATTAGTTAGGTGTGGTGGCACATGTCTGTGGTCCCAGGTACGTGGAAGGCTGAGGCATGAGAATCCCTTGAACCAGGAGGCAGAGGTGGTGGTGAGCCAAGATGGTGCCATTGCACTCTAATGTGGGTGACAGAGCAGGCTCTGTAAAAAAAAAAAAAGAATTATATAAGGGACTTTGGGAATTTGGACGGAAAGGGTGGGAGGAGTTGAGGGATAAAAGACTACAAATAGAGTATAATGTATGCTGCTTAGGTGATGGATGTACCAAAATCTCAGATATCACCACTGAATAACTTATCTATGTAACCAAATACCTCCTGTTCCCCCCAAAACCTATGGAAATGCAAAATAATAAATAAATAAATACTGCTGTCAGGTCAGGAAAGACAAGGACTAAAACGCTGGCCACTTGATTTTCCCTTGAAAAAAATTTATTACTTTTAACCAAGTGCTGGTCAAGTCTCCCTAGCCTTGGATGGAAGTCATATCACTTTGCACATCATCAGCCAAGCACTGATTGGATGGTTTCACTTGCAAAGGGGAAATCTTATCTCCTAGTCATGAGGTGGGATTTCTGACAGAAGGAAGAACATATATTAGGTGAAGAAAGCTAGACTAGGAAGGAATGGAGACAGCATGGGCACCAGTCTTGGTTTATCTACTTACTCCCTGTGTGACCTTAAGACCCTCTGTAGCTCTCTGCATCTTCACATGCAGTATGGTGGGTGGTGAGCAGAGCAGGGTTCCCTGAGACACTTTTCAGAGTCTCTTCCCAAGTCTAAAATTGAAAGACATTTCCCTTTCTCAGTCAGGATGGCTACATAATTTGCAGGATTCCTTTTTCAAAATGTGTTGTGTAGGGGGAAATGCTGTTAAAGATACTAAATATAAAGCTTTTTCTTTTCTTCCACTATTTCTCACTTGACTTGTCTTAGTGCTTTTTAAATTGCTATCTAATATGATTCTAGGTAAAATACATAAATGAAATTTTACATTATTAGTATGGATTTTACCATTTACTTTTACATTATGCAATGCAAAATTTTAAATGCAAATATGAAAACATTGAACTCATAAGCAGAATCAATAAAATTATGCAATTCATATTTCATAGTTCATACATGCTGTATTAGTCATTTCTCACACTGCTAATAAAGACCTAGTTGAGACTGGCATCTTATAAAGAAAATGAGGCTTAATGGACTTACAGTTTCACGTGGCTGGGGAAGCCTCACAATCATGGCAGAGGGCGAAAGGCACATCTTACATGGCGGCAGGCAAGAGAAAAGACAGCCACAACCATCAGATTTCATGGGACTTATTTACGACCATGAAAACAGTATGGGGGAAACCGCCCCCATGATTCAATTATCTCCCACCTGGTCCCTCTCACACACGTGGGAATTATGGGAGCTACAATTAAAGATGAGATTTGGGTGGCAACACATGCACATGTATTTCCTTCTGACATGAATAGTGCAAATGCCGCACAAAACTAACTCAACCACTTTTATTTCACTTCTTGATGCACACATTTTCTCCATCCCTCTCTACTTGAGACTTACTGTTGAGTAAGGAAAGACTAAAAGAAAAAGGAACTATGAATTGGCGTATCTTTTTCTTTTTTCTATGTCATCATGTTCAGTATAAACTGTTGGCTAGTAAGAAGGAATATGAGGGAGTCTGTTGGTTGGTTGTTTGCTTTTCTTAGAATGCGATTGTCTTCTTCATCTGTAAAAAGGGGATACTTTGTAAGGCTATTTTAAAACAGAAAATTCATTTATCCACTCATGTAATTCTGTCCCAAGCACAGTGCTTGGAACACATATGTGTTCAGTAAATATTTTAAATGCTAAGAATTCAGTGTGGCTCAAGTAAGGTGGATGCTGAGGTACATAATAAAGATCACGGCTGAGCAGTAATCGATTATTTACTATGTGCCAGGCATTGTGCTAATGCTATTGTATTAACTCATTTCCTCTTAATGACAGCCTTGTGAAGTAGGTATTTTTATTATCGCCATTTTACAGATGAGGAAATTGGAAAGGTAAGTAGCTGGGCCAAAGCCCCATAGCCAGTTAAGTGGCATGTCTGGGAGTCAAGCCCAGGTCAATAAGATGCCAAAGCACGTGCTTTGGAACACTAACTACACTGGTTCCATAGTTACTTGGTAATAAAAGTAGTCAAAGAGCTTTGGAGGAAAATGATGAGTTCAGTCTGGGGAATCCAAGAAAGGCACTGAGATGGCAGCTGTATGTACACGTCTGTAGCTCAGGAATGATGAACAGACTAAAGATAAAATTTGGGAGTCCTCAGCTGAATGATAGCCAGTAAAACCATGAACATGGATATGAGTAAGGTAAGAGAGCCCTATAGAACTAAGGAGTCTGAGAGCCAAGGAAGAAAAGAATGCTGAAAAGTAGAAGCTAAGACGTAGGAGGGGATACATAGGGGGAATGCCTGGAAACCCATGGGCATTAATTTCTCATGTTACAGAAATGGCCAATCAGATGACAACTGCAAAAAGACCTTTAGATTTTGCACGTGACCCCACAGATGACTTCGGATAGAACAGACTCCCTAGACTGGTAGATAAGGGGAAAGGGACAATGGAGAAATTTATAACTAAACTTGGTATGACTTTTCATCTGTCACAGTCCATGGGAAAAAATTATCCTTTGTCAAACTACATTTCCTGACTTGGTGGCTAAGAAAATTCAGTCACTGCAGCAAGATGCAAGATGTAACTTGGCTGTGGACATTTGGCAAGCCACTCACATCCCCTCTTGAGGCCTCAGTTTCCTCATCTGTACATAGAGTTATTGGATGAGACATACTCTTAAGTTTTCTCCCAGTTCCAAAATTCTATTCCCTTCTGCTCCAGATGCTCTTTGAAGGTGTTGGTGTTGACAAGAAAGGTAGGGTGAAAGAGAGGGACCCCGCTTGGCTGCAGCAGATCCCCTTGTGTCCTGTTCCCTCGCTGCTTTATTTTCTCCACAGTGCTCTAAGGCAGCTGTGGAGCCAATGATGAGAACCACATGTTTCTGGGCAGCCCTGCTGTTGCACAATGCCGCCAAGGGGAGGGCAAAAAAGAAAGAGAAAAAAAAAAGAGGAAAGTAAGTAAAAAAGGAAAGAAAAGAGCTTTGGTATTCTCAGCTTCCACAGACAATTCGCCCATTGATGTGCTGTGAGTCACGGCAGGCCGCCAGGCCATCGTGGTTTCTGAATCACTTCCTTCAAGAGGGGCTCTCCACTTGTTCCCGGGCTGACTTTGACCAGGGCTGGAATGCAAGGAGGTTGGACCCTTCAGAGTGGCTCTGACTACTTTCCTCTTTGCTGGAGCTCCAGAGGGGAAGGTGGAGGTGCTAGGCAGCAGGGCAGAGGTGTCTGAATGGAATTTAAGGCGGCAGAGAAGCAGGTTGGACCTGCTTGTCCCAACTGGTGGACCCAACTCATGCCTCTCTGTCTATGTTAGAGGTAAAAATGATGTAAAAAATCCATATTAAAGGCCAAAGCTTTCTCTGGTGGATGCTAGACTCAGTCAGATCCAGAATTTCTGTCCTCTCCACCTTGACATCCTGGTTGATGTGGACAAGGTTGACATCTTTTGAGCAGAAATAGATTAAAGTTTATCTTAGTCATTTCTCCCGTGGCACGCTCAGTCTCCCATCTTGCAATTTCCATCTTGAGGTCAAGGATGTTAGCGGCCCAAGAAGCCATCACCTGGGTGGTGGTCCTTAGGCGAGAGTCTGTTTTAAGTTCTTGCTTAAAATAAACTTCATTTTTTCAACAAAGAGCCTTAATCCTTACTCTGGGCCAGACTCTGTGTAGGCACCATGGATTCCAAGAGGAAATAGACATGGTGCCAACTGTATGAAAGATAATGATAAGTAAATAAGTAATGATGCAAATTTATCACCAAACACAGACTTGGGGACAAGGGGTGCTCCAGAAGGCAGCCAGAAAGGTTTGTTGGATGGAGCATTTAGTGCCATTTTCCTTTGCCCAACCACCATTCCTTCCCCACAACCCCCTAACTCCAGGACTTTCCAGAAGATCAGTGTGAATGGGCCCTGGATTAAAGATAAAGTGGTCTCTCCTCTCCACCAACACAGGGTGCTGTTTATCCATGACCCTAGCTGTTAGGGAATATGCTAGAATGCCGCCACCTGGTGGGCGCACGGAACCATGTCCATTTCGCAACTCAGCTGCACCTGGGACTAGTATCAGAGATGCGATGAATCAGAAGCCATGCCCAAAAGAAACCAGGTTTGGCATTGCTACTTATTTGACTGAAGTTACAGGTGACAAGCAAAAGGAGCACCTTTTAAGATGTCCTCCTGTCCACATTCAGCTGACTGGCTCCTCTTAAGGAACTGGACTTAGAGGAGAAGCTAGTTTAGAGCAGGAACCATATCTTAATCCGCATGCCTCTCATAGCCTCTAGCAGAAGATCCAGTAGGTAATGGGTGTTCTGTGCATGGATATTCAAAGGGATCAGTTACTGTATATGATCAACCAGAATGATAGTGAGGGTTCTCTCTGTCTTGCACCACCATATCCCTAGCACCATGCCTGACTCTACAAATATACATTGAACCATTGAATAAAATTGGACTCTCGGAAGTAAAGGTTCTGGAAATAGCAAACATGATTTGCTGGAGGACAGCTGAGATATTGTCTGTATTGTCCAGTACAGCCTCATTCCTCTCAGATGCATCCCAGGAAGACACAGTGACTTGCCCAAAGTCACACAGCCAAGCTTTAGAACTGGGACTGGTGAGTGGGTAAGCTTGCCACCTGGCTGCCTGGCAGAATCAGCCTATGCATATATAAGAGACAAGGCAAGCAGCAAAGAAAGTAAGGAGGAGGCATTTGTCCAGGGTCGTACCTAGTGGAAGAGCTTCCCACTGAGACTCTTAATACTATCCTGTGCTCCTAGGGTAAAAAGGAACACCAGCTACTATATTAAATAAAGAGGTAAAGAAGCTCTAGTAATCCAAGGAAAACACAGCCAAATGCAGTTACTGGGTGCACAGAATCTGATGTGGGAGGTACCAGTCATGTCACAGGTCCAGGTGGAGCTCTTGTCTCCCAGGAAGAGTTTGTGAAGTAGTATAATCCATGTCCTGAAGTTGAGCTCCAGAGTGGGTGATGGTTACCCAAATGGAAAAAGCAGTCTGGCTTACATGTAGCAATAAAGGTCTGGCTACCTCCCCAGCACATTCTTCATGGCTTTATTCTCTCTCTCAATTCATCTTCCCTGAGCCACATGGACCTTTCAACACTCTCCTGTTTAGACCATCAATGGCTCCCCATTGCCTCGTGGATAAAATCTAAATACCTTCCCTCATCATCAATCCACTCCAACTCTCTAGCCACATGCTTCATCCCTTCCTGTCTAGCCCTCACCACCTTGATTACACTGTCTGACACCTGTCTCTCAAGTAGGTTCCAGTCCTGGCTCCACCACTTGCTCTCATTGCGACACTAAGGAAATCACTTAATTCTCTGTGCCTTCATTTCCTCATCTGTAAAATGAAGCTCATGCTAGCATCTACCAGATTGGGCTGTTGTGATAACTGATTTGAGTTCAGTATGTGAAGTCCTCCGAACAGCGCCTGGCACATAGTATGCTCGCAATGTATGTTAGCAATCATTCCTGTTACTATTGCTACACATAACATGCTTCCTCATGACCCCATCCTTTCACACATGTTGTTCTCTGTGCCTGAAATGTCCTTTCTCTGCCTTCTCCCTCAGATGAAGAACAGCTCGTTCTTCAAGTTCTAGCTCAATGTCCCCTTTTTAGCAGTAGGTGAAATTAAGTGCACCCTCATCTTTGTACACATCCCGACCCCATTGTTTATCCTAAATCCCATTGTCACCCCGAACATCCTCACTCATCAAATGGGGGTGTAATAGCATCTGTTGATCATGGTACCTGCCTGAAATGCCTTATGGATGAGATGGCGACTCCATAGTCATCCTGTAGTCTGTGTAAATTACAAAGCCTTCAACGAGCATGAGAGATGTATATTTTTGCCATCATGGAAGGGCTGTTGACTGTCCAGCTTCTAGCATGCCAAGGTAGGGTCAGCATGTCCCTTGCTGACCCAAGGCCCAGTCTCCAGGGGGACCCACCCTTGCCTCTCACAGACACCAACTCACTCTGCAGTCTGCTGGACCACACCTGCTTCTATCACCCATCCACCCGAAAGTGGGATTCGGGAAGTCAAATACTGGCTATGAGCACAGGGTGCTGCCAGCACAGCCTACCCAGGGATCCTCCACCTGCTTGTCACTGACCACCTTCCTCTGGTTTCTCCTGGGCTCTGGGGGAAGGGGGTCTGCAGCTGCCCTGCCCTCACCCTGGGCTCTGCCTTTATTCTCCCTCTGCCTCGATTGGCCTGTTCACAGCAAGAATGGAAACGTCTCCTGACTCCTGGCCCACCCTCCTTTTCTCTCTCTCCTCTCCCTCAGCTTTGCTTTAATGTCCTTAAATCCATCCCAGGGGCTTTAACGAGCCTTCCCTCATCCACTCATCAAGCACTGTGTGAGGCACTTACTCTCTGCAGGGCACTGAGGGAGACTGAGGTTGAGCAAGATGCAAACGTTGCCCTAGGAAGAGGGGAGAGGAGAGACAAGAATTTGTTGAAGGTGCCAGCACAATGCCAGAGACCGGGTGGCAAGGGGAGAGAGGGTGAAGGTCTTCTGACATGGTCCTTGCCAGTCTCCACTGGGGGACTTCAGGTCTGCACTTTGGTTGTGCCTGGCTGGCATGCATTGAGGAGGGGCTGGCCTGATCCTGTCCCAAGCATTCAGCTGATGAGTGGCATTGGAGCCCAGTTTGTGGCTGCTGTGTCCTCTGAGCATAGGCAAGGCCCTGGGGAGCACAGTCTGCAGCCCTTCTTACCAAGCCCCACCTTGCTCTCAGGGTGGTGCCACCCTGCTGCACTCTACCTGGGCAGTCTGGTTGCAAATGACCCCTGGTTGAAGGTCATTTGGCCCTGGGGCAACAACCTTCCTTGGCCAGCACCCCTGTGTGAGTCTCAGCTAACTTTTGTGTCTCTCTCAGTGGCTTATGGGAGCCTCTGGTTCCCTTCCATGTCAGACAAGAAGTGAGGGAGGTTCAGGAGGGCAAATGCAGTCTTAGGCTAAGACTGATGCTGAGTAGATAGGGCAGGAGATGCCTGGGAGGGGATCTCTTCCCAGAATTTCAAGCCAGAATGGGGCAGAAGCTCCCCACCCACCTTGCCAGCTTTCTCCTCCACCCAACAAGGACCCCTTGAGTAATGCTTCAGCTCAGAAGCCTCATGGGCACAGGGGCTTCTCACTTCTCTTTCCTTCTCTCCATGTCTCCCTCCCACAGTGCCCTGCAGTTAAAGGCTTTCTTCTTTGTCCTCTCTGGTATGGACGTTCCCACACCCCATCTTCCTCCTACAGGCGTTCAGCCTCCTGCTCAACCTGAATAGAAGAGATAGCTGCCCTATCCAGAAAACAAAACAAAAACCTGCTCCCTCTAAGTCAATAGCAGCTAAAATAATTTGGAAATTCTGATTTTGCTTAAGACAAGGCTCATTTTTTGTTTGTTTTTGTTGTTGTTGTTGTTGTTGTCGTTGTTGTTTTGAGACAGAGTCTCTCTCTTTTGTCTAGGCTGGAGTGCAGTGGCACTATCTCGGCTCACTGAAACCTCTGCCTCCTGGGTTCAAGTGATTCTTGTGCCTCAGTTTCCCAAGTCACTGGGATTACAGGCTCCCAACACCACACCCAGCTAGTTTTTTGTATTTTTTAGCAGATACAGGGTTTCACCAAGTTGGCCAGTCTAGTCTTGAACTCCTTGACCTCAGGTGATCCACTGCCTTGGCCTCCCAAAGTACTGGGATTACAGGTTTGTGCCACCACACCTGGCCAACAAGGCTTCTTTTACAGACTCAAAAACTCCTACTCTGAATGTTAAACGTGGACTATCGATCTGCGATCTCTCTTTGCTTTGGTAGCATCCCAATCCTCAACCTCCATAAGACAAACACATGCTGAGTAAATAGCAGAAAGTTTCCAGCCAAGGAGATGCAAAGGAGAGCCCTTTCTGCATCATGTTTCAAAAACCACTGTCCTGATACAGCAGCTAACATTTACTGGGCATTTACCATGAACCAAGCAGTTGATATACATCATATCGCTTCAGCATACCCTTTCAGCAGTCTATAAGGTGGATTATGTTATTTTTCCCAATTTATGGATGAGCAAACCAAGGCTGCTTTAGTCTAGGGTCAAGCAGCAAGTATGTGAGAGAGTCAGAAATGGAGAAATGGAGCACAGCATGTTTGACTCACAACCACTGTGCTGAAAGGGGACATGAGACCTGCCCTGCAGAAATTTGCAGGATGAAAAGATAGACTTGTGAAACAGTACACGGTAGTGTTATGAGCCGTTCAAAACCCCTTGCTAAGGAAGGACACTTACTGTTTGTGGTGCATCTACCACACGGCAGGCATTCCCAGAGACCACATCGTCCCATCTTCACAACAATCCTGCATCCCCAGTTTTACCAGTGAGGTGGGTGACTGGACTTAGGGAGGTTAGTTCTCCAATGGTCATGAAGTGGTGACGCTGGGGTTTTGTCTTATTTCAGCAATTCCCAACCTTATTGGCACCAGGGACCAGTTTTGTGGAAGACAATTTTTCCACTGACCAGGGAGGTTTCAGGATGATGCAAACACAGTACATTTATTGTGCACCTTATTTCTATTATTATTACATTACAATATGTAATCAAATAATTATACAACTCACCCTAACATAGAATCAGCAGGAGCTCTGCTTGTTTTCCTGCAGCTAGACGGTCCCATCTGCAGGTAATGGGAGACAATGACAGATCATCAGACATTAGAGTCTCATAAGGAACATGCAATCTAGATCCCTTGCATCTGCAATTCACAATAGGGTTCACACTTCTATAAGAATCTAATGCCGCTGTTGATCTAACAGGAAGCAGAGTTCAGGTGGTAATACGAGCAATGGGGAGTGGGCATAAATACAGATGAAGCTTCACTGGCTCACCTGCTGCTCACCTCCTGCTGTGCAGCCCAGTTCCTAACAGGACACAGTTTGGTACCAAGGCCACAGTCTGTGGCCAAGGGGTTAGAGAAACCACTCTAAACCGTTCCTCCCCCTCCCTGGTCAGTGGAAAAATTATCTTCCACAAAACTGGTCCCTGGTGCCAATAAGGTTGGGAATTGCTGAAATAAGACAAAACCCCAGTGTCACCACTTCATGACCATTGGAGAACTAACCTCCCTAAGTCCAGTCACCCACCTCACTGGTAAAACTGGGGATGCAGGATTGTTGCGAAGATGGGACGATGTGATCTCTGGGATTGCCTGTCTTAGTCCATTTCTGCTTCTGTGACAACATACCCCTGGGTCATTTATAAAGAATAGCCATTTATTTCTCATAGTTCTAGAGGCTGGGAAGTCCAAGGTCAAGGTGCTAACAGCTTCAGTGTCTGGTAAGGACACTCTGCTTCAAAGAGAGCACTTCTTGCTATGTCACCACATGGCAGAAGGGGCATAAAAGAAAAGAATGCTGCGTCCTCACATAGCTTGAGACATGGAAGAGCCAAACAGCTCTCTGAAGCCTCCCAAAGGCCCCACCTCTTTATACCATCACCTTGGGGTTTAAGTTACAATATATAAATTTGTAGGGACATATCTATTCAAACGATAACAGCTTTGAGCCCAGGTCATGTGATTTCAAGGCTTAATTTTTTCCACTATTCTACGCTTGCCCTGTAGCTTAGGGGGAAATGCATGAAACTTCCTTTCCTGCCCTAGAAGAGGTGACAACACAGTAGAAGAAATGCAACATATACACAAGTAACTACAAAAGGACGTAGAACATGGTAAATGTCAGAAGAGAAAGGGACAAGCGCCTGGAATATCAAGGGGTAGAGCCCAGCCTCAGCCCAAAGTGGCAGGAGCAAATGACTACCGAGCACATGTCACAGGGTTAGGCAGGCATGCTGGGAAGCATGCTCTCAGCTGGATATGGACATGAATGGGATCTCAGTGTGGAGAGAGGCAGAAGTCCCTCTAAGAGTGACTCAGCCAGAGCAAAGGCTCTGAGCCAGGTAGTCAGGGGACAAGCTGTCCTGTCTGGGTGGCATGTAGGGGACACAAAAAGGACCAGCAGAAGATACGACTGGGGCCAAATTACAGGAGGCTTTGAAGGCAGAGTTAAGGAATTTGATTTGGGGGTCACTTGAGGAGGTCACCATTGACAGGTTTATGTTTTAAAATCAGGTATGATTGGAGCCAGGCTTTGAGAAGATGGATGTGGCAGAGGGAGCAGGCTGGAGTTGAGAGTAGTAGTACAGTCCAGACAAGAAAAACAGCCAGGACCAAGGAACTGAGAAAGTGGAGGGAGGGGAATGGGTGTCAGGCTGGGGTGGAGGAAATGAAAGAGACAAAAAGGGCTTTAGGCAACCTGGCAGGTCCAGGCTGCTCTGGGCTGACTTGCCTCGTTGCTGTGTCTTATCTTAACTCTCAGGCATAGGCCTGACAGGAGACACCTTGGGCACCACAGGCTCCCAGCGTAGGTACTAGGGCCTGGCATTATAGCAGGAAAATATTCTGCACCTGGTCCAGGTGAGCAGAGAACTTTTCACTGAAAGAAGTCAGGGTCAAGGCCAGGCAGGTTGTAATGGTACAGTGTCATGTGTTCACAGAACACACCTACCTCTTACATTCTGTCAGCCAGAATTCAGACTTCAAAACGTTGGAAAGGAAGCAGGGAGAGAGAGGAGATACCTCGATTGGGCATCTATTCTGAACGTCAATACCAGATGATAAAAGGCACTGTGTGTGGAGTTAAGACACTGAGATTCAGAGAAGTTGAACCATTTTCTCAAGGTCACAAAGCTATTAAGTGGCTGTGAGAATTTGGACCCAAGTCTTCCTGATCCTGTTGACTCAACACATTGTCTTCCCCAGAGCCACTTCCCACCTCCTGACCCCCAACCTGTCACCTCCTGCATCTCCTGATGGGAAGCTGGCTGCCATGTGTAGCAAACTAAAATTCTCCCCCAAAGGAAGCCTCACCAGAAATACAGAAATACAGCATGAGCCTGGCCCCACCCCAAGGCCCCTCTCATAAGGGACACTAACTCTAGGTTTGGTTGGAAGCAAAGTCCTAGCATTTTTTTCCTACCTTGTTTTCTAATCTTTTTACATGCTTTTTTGTAAACGTTTTTAGTTTGTTTCATTTATGATTGGCAGTACAGGCCTTTGTTTTTAAAGGCCTGTACTGCCAATCATAAATGAAACTAAAAAGACGTCAACTTCAGAAAATAGCTTGATAGAGATTTTTTAGCTGTCATTTTGCCACCAATAAAAAATTCTAAAGCCTAAGGGCATCATCTTGGCCTATCATACCTTTTTTTTTTTTTTTAAAGAAAAAGGAGAGAAAATGTGTCCAGTTTGGGAAAAACAGTGATGGGAAAGCAATTTGATAACTCATGATTTTCTGAGTGCTTCAGCCTCAAGGAAACCAGCAGCTGCAGCATATTGGTTACATGGAAATCATTAAGTCATTCTGGGAAGAAATGACAAATGTGTGTGCCTGTGTATAGATGGTAGACATGTGTTTACATATGGAGCAAGGCACCCACAGAGGGAATTGCTTCAATATTGCCTCTAGGCCAAGAGAAGAAAAAATACTTGCAGTGAAAGCCCCATTGCAAGAGATAGTTCTGAACATTAAATTCTTGTTTACTATGAGGCTTGAATTGAAAATGTAGGGAGATGTCATCTTTTCCTTGACACCTAAGCTCATAGGGACTCCCCTTAGGGAGAGGCAATTCTGTGTGGTGGAGCCAGCCTAGACAGGGTGTCAGGAGCTCTCGGTTCTGATCTCCTCTCTGTCGCTAACAAGGAAGTGACCCTGGGGAAGTTTCCCCTCCTTTTGGGCGTCAGTTTCTCAAAGGGGGTTTGACAAGATGGTCTCTGACATCACTTCCTGCTCTGATGTTCTGTGGATGTGCATTAAGTTTTAACAGCATGAATTCCAAGGAACTGAGCTTCTGCTTCTTGGAACTGAGCTTCTGCTTCTTGGAACTGAGCTGCTGGTCCCCCAATCCCCACCAGAAAGTGTTTCCTTTAGTAAAATTGAACTTTTATATTAATCTCATTTGCCTAGTTGCATATAACCATTTGCATGTACAATGTTGTTATGCCCCAACCCAGCTCCCCAGTTGAGACAATTAAAGCAAAACAATTACCTATTTCCAACAAAGGCACTTACATCCCAGACTTAGGTGTAGGAAGGATGCCCTTAGCATGGAAGGGCTGAAGCATGTCATGGCTCATGGAACAAATAACCTGCTTGGCCTTAGAACCCATACAAGTTCTGTACCTGGACCATGGAGAAATCTGTCCGGCTGTTCTACATTGAGTTTGTGTGATTTGGTGGGGACTAGCAGGGAAGAGATGGCAGAAATTGGTTGCTGATAGACCCAATTTAACTATTTTGATGACTCTACAGGTAAATACAATTATCATCTCTGTCTCAATGTAAGTGGCAGAGTCTGGAATCAAACCAGTTCTCTTAAATTCCAGTAAGTATGCTCTGAACCATGACACTGTAATGCAGGGCCTCTCAACTCTGGCACTATTAACATTTTGGACAGGCCAATTCTTGCAGGAGACTAGCCTGTGCATTATAGGATGTTTAGATGCATCCCTGCCTTCTACCCACAAGATGCCAGTAGCAATTCCAAGAATGTCTCTAGACATTGACTCACGGTGGAACCACTGCTCTAATGTCAGCCCAAGTGAGGAGGAGGAAAGGGCAGCCATGAGGCCCCTATGTCACCATCCCCTAAGGCGAATCTCAAGGATCAACCCAGAGATGGAGTTGGCTGCAGCATCAGCAGCAGTTTGGGAATCAGGGTGCAGGTTAGGAACATGGCAAACTGAGATGTCTAAAGCACCTTCTTATGATGAGATATCATGCACAGCTAAGTTGATGTATAGCTGAGCAAGCGTAGGCCATCCTCATTTTAAAACCTTTTCATTCACTCATTCATTCATTCATTCAAGCATGTGTTGAAGGCTTGCTGAGTTCCCAGCACTGAGCTGGCCCTGGGGGAGTCAGAGGAATGATCCTGCCCCCACTGCATGCCCCAGGAGCATGCATACCATGGAAAGAAGCAGGAATGTTAACCATAACATTGAAAATAACAACCCTACCCAGAGGCCAGCTGGAGACCTCCTGACTCGAGGAAAATTCTCTGGCCTTCCTCAGATTCTTGCCCATCACTGGTGGGCTTCTCTTCTTCTGTACCTTCTTTGGTACACTGACTTCCCTATGGCCATCACCCCACGAGCATCAATACTGGAACCAAATTCAGTGGCTTCTCCTGCTCCCACCACAACCAAAAATGTCTCCCACCAAGTGCAGTGTGTTTAGTAGACTCACTGACCTCCTTAGTGAGGTCCCAAGAAGAGAGTCTTATCTCACAATACAGAGCCCTTCTCTGTCTTGTTGGCCTCCTGTGCTCCTCCATCTCTACTCCTCAGACCCCTCACAGTTGGCCAAGATATCGAATTTCTTCTCCCCAGTCCCTGCCAGCCATGAGGCCTTGGCTCCAGCTGACTCCAGACCTTCAAGAGACTACCTTCTATTCCAATCGCTAAGTATGTTCCCCATGAAGACTTTCCTCTCTAAGGAGGACTGGGGAAGCAGCTGTTATAAGGTAATAAAATAAAATTCATATCAGTATAAGAATACTTGGTATTATAATATTTTTGGCCCTCTCTAATGCTGGACAGTAAGCTAAGTGCTTGGCATGCATTATCTCATTTAATAAGAGACTCAGATTGTCACAGCGCTGTACAGTAAACACACGGCATAGTGACTCAGAGCGTACTCTCTCAAATTAGAATTCCAGCTCCGCCTCTGACCAGCTGTGTGAGGCTGGGCTTTTTAGTTTACATCTCTGGGCTCTGTTTTTCTCCTTCATTTGTATAATGGGAAAGAGTAGGAGTATCTTCTATTAGGATTATTGTGAAGATTGAGAGGTCCAATAAAAGTGTAAAGTCCAGCCAGGTACAGTGGCCTGCCATCCCAGCACTTTGGGAGACCAAGTGAGGGGATTGCTTGAGCCCAGGAGTTCGAGACCAGCTGGGGCAACATGGTGAAACTCCATCTCTACAGAAATGCAAAAATTAGCCAGGCATGGTGGTGCACACCTGTGGTATCAGCTACTTGGAAGGCTGAGGCAGGAGAATTGCTTGAACCCAGGAGGCGGAGGTTGCAGTGAGCTGAGATCGCGCCATTGCACTCTAGCCTGGGTAACAAGAGCAAAACTCTGTCTCAAAAAAAAAAAAAAAGAGAGAGAGAGAGAGAGAAAGAAAGAGAAGTGTAAAGAGCTTAGAATAGTAAGAGCTTAGAATAGTGCCTGGCAATTAGTAGATGCTCAATAAATGCTGGCGGTTGTCTAATTGTTGGAGAATGAATAGAGAAATTTGAGATCGCGTCTGTCTTAAGATGGGAGAACTCACAGAGACGGGGAGTTTCAGGGAGAGTTCTAAAGCGTGAGTAAGAGTTTGCCTCCAGGAACATCTGATGCTCTGAATTTTATGAAATCAAAGCCTGTTCATCAAGAACCCCTTCTCAACCTCATCAGCTTTTTCTCTTGGCTTTTTCCCCACCGATTTTCTCATTCCCACAAGGCTCAGTGAGACACTTGGGAAAATATTTTCCAAAATAAATTTCAAGTCATTATTTGTCCTAAACCACCCAATTCTGTGGCCCAGCCCTGTCTACTAATGTTACCGCCCTATCCCTATTTAGACTGAGGTTTTATAACCAACCAGCCCCTCACCAGGGCTTCCCTGTCCAGCCACCCCCTGCCTGAGTCATCCTGTGTTGACACAATCCTAGATTTATGATGTTGGCTCTTGTGGTCTCAATGACCATTGACTCTAGATGGGACCGGCATTGGCCCTAGCCGCAAAGCCAGTTTCATTGTGTTCCACCTCCCACCACCCAATTCTTCCATGGTGTAGTAAGAAGAGCATGTTCTGAAAGTCAGAACATGGTTGCCTCCAAGCTCAGCTGTTTCCTTTCTGTGTGATCTTGGGCCAGGAGGGTTTTCTCAAAAGTCTCAATTTCCTCATTAGTAAATAGGGATGTTTGGAGATGAAATTAAATAGACTATATGAAAATGCCTGTACCCAATACATACTACAGGTCATTAACATCTATTATCACAATTCTGAAACATAATAAACCATCCTGAAGCTCAGCGGCTTAAAAAATAATTATTCTTGCTCTCACCAATCAGATGGAAATTGACTGATCTACACCTGGCTCTGAGTGGACCAGCAAGCTAGCCAGGACACGTTCTCTGCATGACAGTTGCAGCAGTACAAGAGGGTCATACCCAAATGCCCAAGCGCATTTTCAGCCATTGTTTGTGTCATGTCCCCATTGGCCAAAATAAATGACATAACCAAGCCCAGAATGAGGGGTAGGGGAAATATACTCCTCCTCTAGTAGAAGAAACTATCAAGTCACCTGGCAACAGGTATTGATACAGAGAGGGGTGAAGAATTAGGAACAATGATGCAATCAACTATAATAGGTGGTCAGGAGATATTTGTTTCCTAATTTTGAATGCTCCTCCACATCCAGGGGCCTCTTTGTTTTACTTTGTGCTCATCCAAACTCACTGCAAGGAGGGAATGTAAAACACACATTCACTGGTATGAACAGCCAGTAACTGTTGTGTGGCACATCAGAGTAAAAGGGGTGCTTCTCAGACAATGACAAAAGTCATAATTGTCCACACTAACAGCAAACACTAAGTATAGGCTCTGAGCTCAGCCCATACTCTGTATGTATGATGTCATTTAATCTTTCAGCAACCCCAAGAGGGAGTACATTCCCGTTTTAAAGCTAAGGAAACTAAGGCTTTGAGAGGTTTATCACGCCCATGGTCATATAGCTAATATGTGCGAAACAGGGCTTTACAATGCCAAGTCTCAAATGCAGATATTTCTAACCAATGCTGTGTACTTTCCATTAAACTGCTAAGGGCAGGATTTTTACTGGGGCCAAAACTTTAAGTCAGGTTTCCCAAACTTCAATCGTTGGCCACAGCCTTTACAATTTTTACCATATTTAGGTACTATATATACTGTAATTCATATAATTATTGATATTTTGAAATTTTCTCTTGAATAAACATATGCAGGTATTGGGGAGGTGTTAAAAGAGCACTGGCACCAAACTAAGACTCTCCTTGATAGAATCTCAAAGGCTAAGCCAGGCATGGTGGCTCACACCTGTAATCCCAGCAATTTGGGAGGCTGAAGTGTGGAGGATTGCTTGAGGTCAGGAGTTTCAGACCAGCCTAGACAATGTAGTGAGACCTCCCCTCCATCCCTACAAAAACTATTTTAAAAGTTAGCCAGACTTGTTGGTATGTGTCTGTAGTCCCAGCTACTTGGTAGGCTGAAGTGAGAGGATTGCTTGAGCCTAGGAGTTCAAGATCAGCCTGGACAAGATAGTGAGGCTCCATCTCTGCCAAAAACAAAAAAAAAAATGTTAAAAAATTTAAAAATAGACAGTTGCTTGAAGTCAGGAGGTTGATGCTACAGTGAACCATTGTCATATCACTGCACTCCAACCTGGGCAACAGAGTGAGATCCTGTCTCAAAAAAAAAAAAAATCCACACATATACACACACACACACACACACACACACATGAAAAAGAAAAACCTCAAGACTAAAAATTTAATTAAAAAGGAAATAACTTTCTCAGCATATGGTTCAGTCTGTTGATGACATTTTCAAGCATCACCAAAATCATCTCAGGTGCCACCAGGAGCCCTGTCCCTACCTTATATGCCTGTAGCCTTGGAAGAGGAGCCCACAGTAGACTCTGAGAAAAGACCACCACGAGGCCTTTTGAGATCCCTTAGTCCCTCCCCTGCTGACCCCCTTGGATTTGGAACTTATAGACCTGCAGAGGAGCATTCTAGGTGGTGGCTTCCAAGAAGAGCAAAGGCCATTTTTCTCATGGCATAGAGCATAAGTAGAAGAGGTAAAACCCAGACACGTAAAACAAGTGACCAGAAAAGCCCCCAAGCCTTCGGCAGTTACAGGGACACACAGATCTGGGCTGATTTAAGTTCAAAAGCATTTCACTTGGTTCCCAGCAACCAACGAAGGCAGGGAGCTTCAGGCAAGCCAGCCCTTGTCTCTTAGCCTGATGGCTTTTTACTCTCCATACAGAACCAAAACCTCTCCCACAAGCCAAACAGGTCTCCACTCACTTCAGCTGCTCCACCTGGAATGTCTCATCTAAAACAGAACCACGAAGGGAGAGGGAGGCTTGTCATTTGCTGTTCTTGTCTTCCTGCAAAACCTGCCTCCATTCTTCCCACTATTTCATTGTTTCTCAGTCTCTGCTCACAAAGGCAGTTGAATTAGAAGTGCCTCAGTCCTTCACTCAAACCTGAGGAAGACCTTATTCATAGTTTATAGGGCCTGAAAAGACTTTCTCAACATCCTCCTGCTCCCATAACACTGTATTTGCAATTTTATTGGAGCACCTATTATAACACATCTGCTCCTTCTTTATCCCTCTATTACTCCAAAATGATCTAGCACAAAGATGCTGGACAGATGTTAAAAACTCAGCTGTAAACATGAAAACTGCCAACACTAAATAAGCAAGCTTATGAGTCAGGTTCTCCATCCACCTTCCCAGGGGGACTCAAATGCAAGAAATGTAAGTGGATTTTTCTAAGGTTCATTTTTTATTTTAAGCACAGCATGAATGGAAGTCGGTTTGGGGTTCCCTCCCCTTCTAGAGTTGTGTCAGACTTTTGGAGCTTTAGTTAGTTGCAAGACAGTGGGAAGAAACAGCAATGTTATTGGTCCAAATGGCATTCATGATGTCCATGAGCATCACTGTGGTGCTCAGCTGATGGTCCACGCGCGTTGCTGTTGAGCCAGGGATCCATTCCACGCCTCTCTGCTGCTCTGTGCTCTTCCTGGATGCACAGGAATCTTCCTGCTGTTCTCGTAACTCAGTAGGCACTGGAAATTCTGCCTGTGGCTCTCTCTACCTAGACGCTTCAAGCCGCCACTTCCTTCTCCAGTGACAGTTCTGCCCAGGAAATAGTGTGCGGGTCCCCTCCTTGCCTGGATCCCCCTTGGGACTTGTTCTTTATCCCAAGGCTCATGCACCAGAAGTGGGGTACAGCTCCCCACCCCACCCAACCCCCAAAATATCCCCTTATGTGGATTTACCTTCACGTTTCCCTTTTCCCCCAGACAGGGAATTCTTGTCGTATCTCAGAGGTGAGAAGCCCTGCTCTCATTCAACATATTTCTCCCAAATCTATGGTCTCCTATGCCAAGAGTTGTTTTGATTTCCTAAGAACTTGGACTTTGGAAAGAAAAGCAGAGAGCAGGGCGCAGTTACATCCCTTTCCCAAAGCAGTAGTCACAGAACAGCCCACTGGCTCAAATGGAGAAGGGTCTCGAGAGAGAAAGGACATACCAGGTGCAAAAAATTACCAACTCATGTTTCAGAAATATCATCCGGCCTCACAAGTTTTAAACACACAAGAAAGCATGTGTTACTTGTAGAGTAAATTACTAAAGCAGCCAAGTTTAATATGCAAGGAGGTACTTTTCTGCCATTCCTGGGCCCTTAGCTCTCTTTTAATTACTGGCTTTAATTACTAGGCTTTAATTACCAGGGAGGATTCTGGGCCCCTTGTCTTGCCTTCTTAATTTTCTTAGGAAAAATGTTTTGAAGGAATAATGTCACTGTCAAAAGGCCCAGTTTTGCCCCTGAGCCCTCTCTGGACTCTCCTCCAGGGTATTTTCTCTCGGACCTGGGAACCTCTTCTCTCCTCCTGCGTCCGCCACCTCTCACCACCCTCTCCCCAACCACTTTCTGCTAGGACATGTGAAGTCGTTCTAAGAACTGAGCTGAGGCTAGGGAGAGCTAGGCACAGGAGGGCCAAAGGCACCGTGATTCCAAAAAGAGGACTGACCCAGCTTCTCCCCCATCCCTCCTCTTTCCCGGAACAGTCAGAAAAAGAGGAGAAAAGTCACCAAGGCCACAGCACTGGGAGGCCCCAGGCAGCCTCCCCAGGAATGAGGGAGGGAGGAGGCTGTGGGATAGAGGCCGCTGCTGCTCTTCCAATGGGGATTTCTTCACTTCCCGGCAGGCTCTGGTACACAAACCTGTGTGTCGAGGAGGGAAAGGAATGTCACTGATTGCTCCAGGGGTGGTAGGAAAGGGAAAAACAAAAATAACCTGCCCACCAGTTCAGTTTCCTGTGCATGCGCCTGCATGTGTGCGCGCCAGTCCGTCCGCAGTCCATCCGCCTGCCCAGCACACTTCCTGCTTGTCTCGGCTGGAAGATGTTTACTTGGGAGGGTTACATGGAGTCAGGGCCTGCGGAAAAGGCATCTCCAGCGTCCCTGACACTCACGTGGCAGGACAGCTGCCACCTGGCACCTAGAAGGAGGACCTTTATCCTCAGTGTGGCTTCAGGGACTGGTGGAGAGCACCGCCCTCCTCCTCTTCCCTATCCCACGTCCTTCCCCTCCACTGTCAGTCTCCAATCCTGAATGTGGGGCCCTGCGCTGAGACTTTCTGCTTATACGTCTTGCTTCCCCACTAAACTTCAGGCTCCTCAAAAGGTAGCAATGATCTCAGATTCCATTTTGTATGTCCTGCCTAGCACAGTATCTGGCACTCAGTCGGGGCTCAGTATATTTTGTGAAACTGGACTCTGTCTCCCATCTCCCTCCCTGAATAGTTCCTTTCTCTCACCCTCGGTCTTATCTCTCTCTCTTTTTTTGGCGACGACGTCTCACTCTGTTGCCCAGGCTGGAGTGCAGTGGCTCACCACCACCTCCACCTCCTGGGTTCAAGCAATTCTCCTGCCTCAGCCTCCCAAGTAGCTGGGATTACAGGTGCCCGCCACCACGCCCGGCAAATTTTTTTTGTATTTTTAGTAGAGATGGCATTTTGTCATGTTGGCCAAGCTGCTCTCGAACTCCCGACCTTGTGATCTACCCGCCTTGGGCTCCCAAAGTGCTGGGATTACAGGTGTGGGCCACCACACCTGGCCCCTTATCTCTTTCTTTAAGCACATCCTCTCAGTGAATGCTCTGAACTGTCCTGTAAAAGAAGTATCGTTATCTCTATTTTACAAATGAGAAGGCTAAACTCAAGGTCAAATTCACACCAATAAGAAAATATTAGAGCTTTGAAATATTGAGATTTGAGCATGGGGACTTCTGATTTCTTTCTACTATAACTCTCTTTTCCCTTCTCTGTTCTTCATTTATCTTTTCTTTATGAGCCTGTTCTGCCCACCCCGGCAACACACACATTCCTAATCGGCCCTCTCATTATTCTTAGAGATCTCTTTTTGTTTTCTTTTATTATTATTATTATTATACTTTAAGTTCTCGCATACATGTGCAAATCTTGCAGGATTGTTACATAGGTATACCCATGCCATGGTGGTTTGCTGCCTTCATCCCCCATCACCTACGTTAGGTATTTCTCTTAATGTTATCCTTTCCCAATCTCCCCACCCCCTGCTATCCCTCCCCTAGCCCCCCACCCTCCAACAGACCCCAGTGTGTGATGTTCTCCTCTCTGTGTCCATGTGTTCTCATTGGTCAACACCCACTTACGAGTGAGAACATGTAATGATTTCAAGGACCGTCTGGGCTTTCAGCAGAAGACTGAAGTAGGCCCCTTTGAGGCAAGATTAGGTAGCAATACAAAAGTGTGAAGATAAACTTCCTTCACATCTCTGCTCAAATCTCACCACCTTGGTCAGGCACAGTGGCTCACCCCTGTAATCTCAGCACTTAGGGAGGCCAAGGTGGGTGGATCATGAGGTCAGGAGTTTGAGACCAGCCTGGCCAACATGATGAAACCTCATATCTACTAAAAATACAAAAATTAGCCGAGCATGGTGGCATGCACCTGTAATCCCAGCTACTTAGAAGGGGCTGAGGCAGGACATCCCAGAGTGCTAGGATTATTTGTGAGCCACCACCACGCCCAGCCCTTAACCGGAAACTTAATCGGCACAGGGTGAGGATTTCCAGAGGAAATGCCCTGGAAATATGGGGGTTTCCATCTTTGGAGGCTGGGGAAGGACAATCAGTATCACTGAAAAGTTTCTCAAACAATGAAGTCCCCCACTTTCTCAGGGGTCACATGTTCATTTCCTTAATAACAGTTGTATTGAGATATAAGTCACTTACCATACAATTTACTCATTTTAAGTGTACAATGAAGTGGCTTTTAGTATATTTGCAGATATGTGCAACCATTACCACCTTCAATTTTAGAGCATTTTCCTCTCCCCAATGAGAAACATCACATCCATTGAGCAGTCATTCCCCTTCTCTTCTTCCCTCCTCCCATACCCCAACAGCCCTAGGCAATTATTAATCTACTTTGTATGATTATTATTATATTATTATTATTAATTATTAATCTATCAGAATAGATATGCCTATTCTGATCATTTCATAGAAATGAAATCATACGTACCCTTTTGTGTCCAGCTTTTTTCACCAAGCACTTCTTCAAGGTTCATCCATGTTGTAGCATGTATCAGAACTGCATTCTTTTTTATGGCTGAATATTATTTCCTTGCATGGACATACCACATTCTGCTTATTCATTCCTCATTTGATGGGCACATGGATAGTCCCTACTTTTCCGTTAATGGAAAAATGCTACTACGAACATTCATGTGCAAGTTTCTATGTGAACATTATATTTTTGTTTCACTTTGGTAAATACCTAACGGTAGAACTTCAGAGTTTGGGGCACTTCTTCAAAATACACATTCCTGGGCCCCCAGACCCTCAAAATCAAACTTTTTAGGAAGAGACCCAGAACTCACATCTTAACCTTTAGCTCCCCAGGGATTCTGAAGTACATAGGAGTTGCAGAGCCCTGGACACCAGTGAGCTGATGTTCATTCTGAACACGTGAGCCCCACGGTTCAGATCACAAGTCAGAAAGAGGCCAGCCCTACCTGACAACAGTAATTTAATCACCACTGTTGACATTCATGCACAATGTATTGAGGTTTTTCTTAAATATGATGGTGCCATGGGACCAGATTTAATCTTCATAATCAATCTGTGAGGCTGGTTTGGCCACCCTCATTTTGCTGCAGAGGCAGAGACATGAACCAATGCCCAAGCACACCCAGCTTTAAGCTACAGAGCAAACCAGAGCCTCCTGACTTGAAGCCCAATGCTTATTTATAATACTCCTTGGGACTCTGTTTCTAAATCAAGGATGAATTCAAGTGCTCTGACAAATATGAATAGATTTATGAAGACTGTGAGGAGGTGGGGGCAGGCATCCTGTCTGTTCAGCCCCTGTTCCCCCCGAATAGTACTCCTGCAGCCTCTTAGTGGAACCCCTAGTTCTCTAAGGAACACAAGTTAAAAACCACTGGTCTAGGAGCTCAAAGTCATCCCTCAAGGAGACTTTGATCCAAATGAGATTAATAATGTCTCATTAATTCATCAACCCTTTCTAAATAGCCACCTTGTGCCAGCACTGTGGTCAATTCTGCGTACACGATAAACAAGGCAGTCCCTGTCTCCCAGAAGCTTACAATCTAGCAGGGAGGCACGGAATAAATGCTATAATAGAGGTTAATTCCTTGGAGTATAGGCAGAGGAAGCAGCCAATGTGGCTTGGGGGATACCAGGGAAGGCTTCCTGGAGGAAGTGAGGCCTCAATGGAGACTTGAAGACAGTATAGTCCTTCACCAGGCAGAGGGAGGAGAGAAAAAGCACTTCAGATGGAGGATCAGCAGGTAAATAGGCAAGAGTGGTTTGTGTGTTTGTGGAGAGCATAGTTTTGCAGTTCGAGAATGTATGGATTGTAGAAAGGAGTGGCATTTGAGAGGATGAGACTGAAGAATTGGATTAGGATCAAATGGGAAAGGGATAGGACTTTATAACATCCGATAACCACACAAAGTGGCATCTAATTCAGTGCTAAACTACAGGTTCTGACAACGGCACTCATACAAGAAAAAGGGATGTGGTTGCTTACCACCTGTAATCCAAGCACTTTGGGAGGCCAAGCTGGGAGGATCGCTTGAGGCCAGGAGTTTGAAAAAAGTCTGGGCAACATAGCAAGACCCTGCCTTTATAAAACAAATATTTAGAAGTTAGCCAGATGTGGTGGCACCTGTATTCCAGCTACTCAGGAGACTGAGACGCTAGTATCACTTGAGCCCAGGAGATAGAGGCTGCAGTGAGCTATGATAGCACCATTATAGCCATGATCACACTACTGCATTCCATCTTGGGGAACAGAGTAAGAACCCGTCTCAAAAAAAGAAAAAAAAAACTTAGTCCACAGACATGAGAGAAGCAAAAGAGGCTACAGTAACCAAAACAGTATGGTACTAGTACAAAAAAAACAGACACATAGACCAGTGGAATGGAATAGACAACTCAGGAGTAAAGCTGCACACCTACAGCCATCTAATCTTTGACAGAGTTGCCAAAAATAAGCAATGGGGAAAGGGCTCCCTTATTCAATAAATGGTGTTGGGATAGCTGGCTAGTCATATGCAGAAGAATGAAACTGGACTCCTACCTTTCACCATATAAAAATTTAATCAAGATGGATCAAAGATTTAAATGTAAGACCTCAAACTATGCCAATCCCAGAAGAAAACCTAGGAAACACCATTCTAGACACAAGCCTTAGGAAAGAATTTATGACTAAGTCCTAAAAAACAATTGCAACAAAAACAAAAATTGACAAGGGGGACCTAATTAAACTAAAGAGCTTCTGCACAACAAAAGAAGCTATCAGCAGAGTAAACAGACAACCTACAGAATGGGAGAAAATATTCACCAACTATGCATCTGGCAAAGGTCTAATATGTGGAATCTATAAGGAATTTAAACGGTTGAACACCCAAAAAACCGATAACCCCATTTAAAAATTTTGCAGAAGACACTGACAGACACTTCTCAAAAAAAGACATGCAAGTGGCCAAAAAACATATTGAAAAACTGCTCATCATCACTAATCATCAGAGAAATGCAAATCAAAACCACAATGAGATACCATCTCACACCAGTCAGAATGGCTATCATCAAAAAGTCAAAAAATAACAGATGTTGGTGAGGCTGCAGAGAAAAGGGAATGCTTATACACTGTCCATGGGAATGTAAATTAGTTCAGCCACTGTGGAAAGCAGTTTGAAAATTTCTCAAAGAACTTAAAACAGAATTACCATTCAACACAGTGATTACTGGATATATATCCAAAAGGAAACAAATCATTCTACCAAAAAGACACATGCACTCACATGTTCATTGCAGCACTATTCACAATAACAAAGTTATGGAATCAACCTAGACACCCACCAATGGTGGCCTGGATAAAGAAAATGTGGTGTGTCTATACCATGGAATACCAAGGATTACTTTTCCTTTCCCTGCTCCTTCTGCCTCAGAGATCAAAACCTGCTGTCCTCAGCATACCACCCAAGGCCCAAAGGCCTTCCCAACAACCAGGATCCCCCTCTTTTCTTAATGCCTAAGCACGTAGGACCAACCTTGTTTTGGGGGTACTTCATCCAATATTGCCTTATTATTCCATGGAAAAATTTGGTCGTGGGGGAAGAGCAGGGGGAGATAGTGGAGCATGGCCTAGCCTAGGTTTCAGAAACCCCAGCTTAGAACCCCAGGGGCTCTGCCACTTAACTGTGTGACCCGGGACAAGTCACTGCTCCACATAGTCTGTTTGCTCCACTAAAAAATTGGGATAATAAAATCAAACCAGTCTGATGGAAGGGATGGGTGTGATAAGTCAGAAAATGAATATGAAGCATTTTGTAAAAATAATAGCTGACAATTTCGTTATTACTATGGGCCTGGTGCTAAATGCTGTACATGACGTCAAATCCCTTAATCCTTACGACAGCCCTATGAGGCAAAGTGCAGTTATTCCTCCCGTTTGATAAATGAGGAAACTAAGGTTCGGAGCGAAGAAGTAATTTAAAGTCATGAGCCTCTATGTGGAGGAAACGGGTTAGAACCCCATGGGTTGTGGCTTCAGAATGAACACACTTGACCACTATATAAACTGTCAAGCAGCTGGCCAAATGACAGGCTTTGTGTTATTATCCATAACTACCCAATGAACTAATAGAAGTAGAAGCCAAAGACATCCACAGCAGTCCCGAGTCTTGCAAACCCTGTATGCGTCACATAAATATAAAATAATAGTAAGAAAACACAGTGAAGTAGCGATTTTCCTGGATTTGGGGGTTATTTTTCTACCAGTAATACAATCAAAACTTGAGCCAGGCTGAGAAGTAAATAGGTTAAGGAGGATGATTGCCAAACAGCTGTTGAATGCCTGCAAGGCCTTTGCTCTGCCCCTAGCTTCCTGCCCCAAACCATTAAGCACCAGGCTGCAGATTCTCAGTCATCAAACCTCAGGGCAGGAAGGAACTTTGGAGATTCTCTGGCCCATCTCCTATTAGTTCACAGATGAAAGATCAAAGGCCCCAAAGGGAAGGTGTCTCAGCCAAGGTCACACTGCTACTTCCCATTAGTTTGGGATTTATCAAACATTGCACCGCTCACAAACATGGTCTTGTTTGTGCATGAGCCACTGGGACCCTGAAAGAAGAAGTAATTTGCCCAAGGTCCCATGCTTGTAAGTGTCAGAGCTGGGATTCCAAATGCCCAGGCAAGAACTCTCACCACCATAGCACACTGCCCAGTGGAGAGCAGAACCCCAGGTCCAGGTTGCCAGTTCAAGTCTCTTTTCCTAATACTAAGCTACTGCCTGCAACATCCATCAACCCTTCCTGGCAGTGAATGCTGGAACACCCAGGGCTCCATGCCTGGTGATATGGGCACAGGCCCACTCACATGCCTCCAATACCCTCGCATTGAGCAATGAGATCCCCAGTCCAGGAATTGCCACAAGGCCTTTATCTGTCTAGGACAGCCACTATCTGCCCCTTCAGCATCCTTCTGGCGCCTAGTAAACCCACAGATCCTGGCTCTTCACTCTGACTTGTTTTTGTAGGAAGTCAATCTAAGAGCCAAAGGCAAATTCCTCACCTCCTAGACTATTTGTTCCTGCCTTTGGTGACATAAAAAGGGCTCTGGCTTGGGCAATGCAGGCTTTAGAGTAGAGGTACTGGAGTTGGATTATGCTGGGTTCAAATAATACATCACCACTGTTGCTGTATTACTTTGGGCAAGTTACTTACCCTCTCTGGGCCTCTGTGTCTTCATCTGTAAAGCAGAAAATCTTAACAGTACCTGCCTCACAGTACCTCTTACAGGATGTTGGGAGGATTAAATAAGATACTGAACATAAAGTACTTCGATGCCTGGCACATAGTTGTTTCTCAATAAAAAGTGTAATTATTAGACTACTGCAACTTTACGAAAGACATGGCACTTCTAAGGTTGCCCATTTTCAAAAGCCCAGAGTTGTATCGGGTTGTTTCCTAAGGTCCTTCCTGCTTTAAACATCTGCAAAATTAGTTGACTTCAGGTGAATTTATTTTTCTTTTCTTCTTGCCCCTGAAGGAACTTTAGGATTTGCAGACTTAGCCTTAAGCAGAGTTGTACAGAAGATGTGCTCTATGACTTACGAGCCTAAAGAGATAAATGTTTCAAAACACACACAAAAAGCCGACATATCAAACATCATCTGGCCTCTGCAGATTTTTTTTTTTTTTTGAGACAGAGTTTCGCTTTTGTCACCCAGGCTGGAGTGTATCGGTGCAATCTCATCTCACTGCAACCTCCGCCTCCCGGGTTCAAGCGATTCTCCTGCCTCAGCCTCCCAAGTAGCTGGGATTACAGGCGCATACCATCACACCCAACCTATTTTTGTATTTTTAGTAGAGACAGGGTTTCACCATGTTGGCCAGGCTGGTCTCGAACTCCTGACCTCAGGTGGTCCACCTGCCTTGGCCTCCCAAAGTGCTGGGATTACAGGCGTGAGCCAGCATGGCGGCCCTCTGCAGGTATTTTTAAATCTCCCTCTTGCTGGGGTTATCATTAGGGTTGGAATCAGTGTTACTGTTAAATTCAGGACCAAGGTCATCTTTGAGAGGCTCAGCAGTGGGATGTGCTGGATACACTGGTGTTTTCAGGTCAAGAACCTGTATTTGGCTTCTGATAGAAAAGTAGGGAACACACCCGCAGCCTGTGAAAGGGCCAGGACAAAAGGATTTGATGTTTATCTTGACAGCAGTGAACACCCATGGAAGTGTTTTAAGCAGAGAGGAAGTCCTAAAGGGGAGCTTTCTGCACAGATGGAAATGGCCTATGTCTTGATTAAGGGTTGGTCACATAGCTGTGCACGTATATAAACATTTATTGATCTGTACTCTTTAAAAAAAAGTATATATTTTACTGTATGGAATGTACACATCAATTATTTTTTAAGTGTGCCACAGCTAATAAGAGGCAGAGCTGAGATACAGATTCAGAAAGGACGAGATCAGGGGAGGCAAGTGAGACAGGGTTGGATCCTATCTTCATTAAAATATTAATATTTTGCTCATGATGGATTTATTTGCATTGATACTCATTTACTTAAATATCACAATAATAAGCCAAGAGTGGTGGGACATATGTGTAGCCTCAGCTATTTGGAAGGCTGAGGTAGAGGGATCACTTTAGCCCAACCTGGGTAATATAGCAAGACCCCATCTCTAAAAAATACATGCATATATACATAGATAAAAATCCCATTAAAATATTTATTTTGATTTATGAGTTTGGAGGCACCATCTCAGATTTTTATTTAATTTTCATCTCATTTCATTTTCATTTTTATTTAATTTTCAGGTAAGTGTCTCACCTTCCTTACCCTAGTCCTGGGCCTGATCATCCAGCTCTGTTCCCCCCCAGGATACATCCTCTTAACCACCCCACTATGTGGCCTCTCCCAGTCAAGGGCACCATCAGGATTCAAGGAACTTTGAAGGAGATGCCTTATATTGGGAGCTGGATGAGAAGGAAGATTGCAAAGAGACTCCCAGGGAGTGACTCTGGCAAAATACAAAGAAAAAAGTTTATGAAGCATTTAAATAAACCTGTGAATCACAAGAATGATAGTAAGAGAAAAAGGAAGTGTTTGGGCCCAGCAAGCAAACCTCTGCCCACCAACCTCCCGTCCACAATGCTCTACCTGCCTGAGAAAGCCTGGGCTGGCCGTCCCGGGGCTGACCGTCCCAGGGCTGACCAGGCCAGCCTGCTCTTACAAGCCTCTTTCATCATTAGGTTCCACCGTTCACAGCACACATTTTGATAAAGATTTTTGTATGTATTGTAACCAGGATAGAAAATGATTCTTTGCATTACATAGCGCTTAAAGTTTGCAAACATTTTTCCATATGTTACCCAGATGACATCTCAGCTCCTCTCCGTGCCTCATAGATCTAGATGTGATTTTCTTGGACTTTCATTCATTTCACAATCTCCTAGTATATTTATGCAAATTCTAGAGGATTGGGAAACCTCTATTTCTACCTCCAGGGCTGCTCTTGTGCTATCAGTGACCCCCATCCCACACTCAAATCCTAAGCAATTTCTGAGAGGGATGGATTTCACCAAAGATTTGAGGAGCACACACGACAGGGTCAGAGCAGCAGGGGAGGAGCTTCACCTTTCGCCTCTCAGGCTCCGAGCTCTTAAACCTTCCCAGATTGCCTGGAGAGCTCCAGGTTCTCTTTCTAAGAGGCAGAGCAATTCTACCTACCCAGGTGTGGGAGCCCGGCTGGGTCTGAGTCCCTCTCTAAAGAGCCCAACAGCTCAACTGGGAGACCAGAGCCTCTTCCTTCAGAGAAAAGGCCCTCACTTTTCAGTTACAATTAGGGAAATTGAAAGCACACCACAGGAAGCATGACCAGCAACCAGCACAGCTTACAGGAGGGAGAACCCGGCGTCTTCCAGCTTATAACTACAGATTTGAATGACTTTTAATCTTTCTGTCTCGTTTTATTGTCAGAGGAATTGTGGGAGTACCCTGAGAGCTTCTCTTCCCAACTCTCTGGCCCAGCCTCTTTGGGGCTGCACTTTGTCGGCGCCAGCTGGGGAATGTAGGGAAATCCCCAGGCAGGGGCAGGTGACCAAGCTGCTGCCCTTACCAGTCCCAGATGTCTTTCCAGGGCCTCTTCCTCCTCATCTCCCCTCACTTCCACTAATGGTTCTTCAACTTACCTTGTGAAAGAAGAATTCAAACTTGTAAATTAAACAAGGACACGACGTGGAAGCTTCTAGAAACACTAGCATCAAGGGCAAGGGGAAAAGCAAAAGGACTCATTGCCCCCCTGTACCGTGGAGGCTTTGTGAAACTGTATCTTGCCTGACCACACTCTCCCAGAGCCGAGGGCAGGGCTGAGGGTGTGCAGGCTCCCTGGACCCTTGGCAAAATTGCTCCTCTGTGTCTGTACAGGTGGAGCTTCTTCAAGAGGAGGAGATGGATGTGTACACGAGGCTGCACATATGTGTGTGTTCAGTCTGGATCGTTCTATAAGTATGGGGGTCTTGGAGTTTCTGAGCATGTCTCTGTGTGTGCCTGTGTGTCTGTGCATGGAAGTACCACACTCCTACATGTATGTACGATTGCACTTGCCCATCTGCATGTGTGGATGGTCCTCTGTGGTTAGGTTTGGGAGGTGTCTCTGTGGACCAAAGTCTCAGCTTCTGGGTGTGTCCCTGCTCAGGTAGATGTGTGTCTGCATCCCTGGGTGCCAGAGAAAGGTGCAAGTACAGATGTGTGGTGCATCCTGCCCATGTGAGTCTGGGTGTGTAGGTGTGCATAAGCGTAGAGGGACAGCAAAGCATTAGGGCTCACAGAAGCAGCAGCATATGTACACACTATCTGTTTTCCTGGTTTTGTTTCTTTCCTCCCCATGGACTCTGGACCCTCCTTGAAAACAAAGGGAGCTTTAAAAACGCAGCCCTTCCTGTGTTCCCAAATGTTCAGAATGCTGCGGTGCACTTGAACCGTGCCAGCTCGGGTGCCCAGCCCTGCCGCTGTTGCAGGAAGTTACCCTCCCGCTGCATGCCACCGCCCACTTACACAACGAGCCTGTGAGAGCGGGTGGGAAGGAAGGAGGAACTGCACAGCTTGCTGACCCCCGATGCCCCAGCGAGTGGCAGGCCCTCCGTGGGAACTGAGATGCTGTGTGGGGGCATAAGAGCATCTTTTGGGGGCTTCTTCCAAAGCTGGGTTTGCAGGGAGACAAAACCTTTACATGGAAATTATTGCCAACCAACCAGGTGTCCAGGGACCTCACTTTCCATTTTATGAGGTCAGTTCTAGGTAGACATCAATGTTCTCATCTTTGCAACACACATTCACCAAATACCTACTATATGTTAGATGCTGTGGTGTCCTCCATAACATGAGGGGATTAAACTGGGTAGCACCAAAGCCTCTTCCACATCAGAAATTCTGTGCTGCTTTTGTGGCAAGTTCGTGAATCCATGCTCCCACACTTCTCCCTACTACACCATCCCCTGGTTGGAGCAGGTCAACAGTTTCCCCATCTCCCCAAGTGCCCATTCCTATTCTGCCTTCCTGCCTTCCCTTTGAAAAACCTACTCTCAGTCCTTGTTTACTCAAAGGTGTAAATTCCTAAAGAACTCTTGTCTCTTTATCTACACTTGAACAGGTTCCCTGCCTTCCTCCAACCCCACTTTCTACCAGGACAATCAGAGCCCTCCCAGAAATGACCGCAGTCCACCTTTGTGACCTTAGGTCCCCCATCATCCCCAACATCTCAGCACACGGAGTTGTCAGGTTTGGGAGGTATACAGAAATCTCAGCTTCTGAGTGTGTCCATGCCCAGAGAGATGCCTGTGTATCCCTGGATGCAGAGGAAGGTGCCAGTAAAGATGTATGGTGTGTCCTGCCTGTGAGTGCTGGCCAAGCTGTGCTGTGCGAGGGGCACCCTCAGCACACAGTCTCCTTGCACACCCAGCCTCTTCTCAGTCCATTCCCTCTGCCTGTTGGGAACGCCCTTTCCTCCCTCTACCCCCAACCATTTCCTTCCCTTGAGATCAGAGTCATTTCAAGGTCCATCTCAAACACCTCCTCCTTCATTAAGCCTTTCCTCATTCCTCCTTCCCCACCCAGTAGACGTGAGTGCTCTGATTTGAAACCTTTCCTATGATATTTCCTAGTATTTGGCCTTGACTTTGAGTTGTCTGTGTCTTTATCTGTTCTGCATAAGACTTAGATCCTTGAAACTAGCATCCAAAAATGTGTCTTGCTCATGCTTGAATCCCCACGTGGCATTGACATTGCAGGTGCTCAGTAAGCATCTGCACAACTCAGTATAAAGCTCAGCCATGGAATGTCAGGAGTTGGGTAGCCTGGTTGGAAAGCATGGCACTGTTAGGGGAGGAGGTGGGAAGAGCAGAAGGAAGGAGTCTTGGAAGTCACTAATGATTGTCCCTGTGATGAGCCTGAAACCCAAACATCTCCCTTATCCAAAAAGTCCTGAATGTGTGGAGAAAGAAAAAGGATGCTAATGTGGTCTATTTATTCCATCCGGGCCCCAACTTTTCTGAGAAACAAAAAGCAAGGCCGTGTCATGTACCGAGATAACTCTAGGCTAGGGGTGGCAAACTTGGGTGCCTTCAGGCCAGCAGATGACCAAATCCAGCTGGGAGAAAGGAGTGGTTGGTGACAAACTAGAGCATTTGTCCCATTTATAGGGAGCTGGCCTTGCCTGCAGAAATGTGGCACATGGGTGGCTGGATCTAACCATTGTTCCAAAAAGCCCCATGTCCAGATTTTTATATGAAATCCCTCACTTTGTAAGTTGGGCAGTCTATTCCATTAGAAAGAAAATTCCACAACACTGGTGGTCCCGCTGCAATCAGACTACATTCAGTCTGTGCACTGCCAGACTAAGGTTCCTACCTAGGTGCACGCCAGGTTATGGAGTGGCATGACTGTGACCAGCTTCCTGCTGAAGCTAATTCTAAAATCCACCCAACCAGAGAAAATGCTGGGTACTCCAGTAAACCAACCCTGGGTACAGAAAGGCAGCAGACAAGGGATGGAGAAGGTTTAGAATGTCTTCGTGGTCTCTGAAGCCAGGATCTTTGCATGCTGTGGGAATCATGACCCAGAGGTCAAACAGAAGGCCCTGGTCGGTCATCAGCTTACCTAATGACTTGAGCAAGTGACATCCTCTTTCTGAGCTGCAGAGTCTCCTTGTACAATGAGCAGGCAGGACTAGAATACCCCTGAGGTGCTTTCCAGCCTCTGGCGAGGAAATGCTAACACTTCACTGTGCAAGGAATGGGTCCCACAGTGGCAGGAGGGAATTCCTGTTGGCAGGGCTCAGACCTGGGAGGTTCAGATGTGGACTTTGCCTCCTTCCACATGGCAGTGCCTTCCAGCAGGTGCCCAGCCACTAAAGGCCCAGCCCAAGTCCTCACAGCTCCACCCTTATCCTGGAGTCATCACCAAAACTTTTATCCATGGGTGTGGTGCAGGCACCAACAATCAGAGGACCGTTGGACAGGTTCCTACAGGTGTTAGATGATAGGAGTTATGGAGAGGTGGCCCAGGGGAGAAGTCAGTACAGCTGAGGTGGCAGGAAGTCTCCCCAGTAAATGATTACCAATGAGAGGGAAGTATTTCAATAGACTGACAATGTGTATGACCCGGCAGGTGTGTATCCACCAACCATCAGTTCAGCCCTCCTCAGAATGCTTACCTTCCTGAGACTGCAAGGCAGACCCAGATGCTGGCAACAGATTTGAAAGTGACCTGCCACCCAGCCTCTGGGGACTTCCCCAGCAAGCCCAATTCACTCCAGAGCCCCCACCCCAGGCCTCCCTGGGTATTGGCAGAGAACAGGCACCATTCCAAACCCTGACTTCATGCCTACCACCAAATCCCCAAGCCAGGGAGGGAGCAATGATGTCATTGTCCCCATGTTTCAGAAAAGCAATAATCAGACTCGAAAGAAGATCAACTTTCAAGGCAGAAGTCCAAACAGTTGATCTTGGCAACAGCCTCCGAGGATTGCCTCATAGAAGGAGAGGGCTGCCTGTGAGCATCATTTGTTTTTCACTGGGAGGCAGCAGTGTCCTTGGACTCAGGAGAGCCTCAGGGACCCTGTCAAGATGGAGAATGTAGAATCTGAAATAAATGAGCATTGGTGTCCTTGATTCCTGTCAGAACCCTCTCTTACAGTGGGAGGAGACACCTCAAACTCACAGAGAAGCCTCTTTCTGACAGAATTCTGCCACCCCACCCTGGACCCAAGTTCCCTCTTATTATTAGAAAAATGCCATCAGTTTCCTCAATTCGAATAAGTCCTACGAAGATGGGGGCCTTGTTCACCACTATATACCCAACGTCTCTTACAGAGTTAAAGAAATCAATAAATACTGGCTGAATGAATGGCGAGGAGGAAAGGAATGGAGTGGGAAGGGGCATGTCTAGATTCCAGGGATCCAGGAGCATATCCAGCTTTGCCAGCTGGGCCTGCTGGCTGGGCAGGGCAGGCAGGTTGGGTTATGGAAGGACTGACATTGATTGCTGGAAGTGCACATTACATATTTTCAAAAACGGTCAGGCATGGTGGCTCATACCTGTAATCCCAGTGCTTTAGGAGGCTGAGATGGGAGGATCACTTGAGCCCCAGAGTTGAAGGCCAGCCTGACCAATATAATGAGACTCCATCACTACAAAAAAATAAAACATAAAATATTAGCCAGATGTGATGGCATGCACCTGTAGTACCAGCTACTACGGAGGCCAAGGCAAGAGGGTCACTTGAGCCCAGGAGTTTAAGACTGCAGTGAGTGATGATCATGCCACAGCTGTCCAGCCTGAGCAACAGAGTGAGATCTTAACTAAAAAAAATAAATAAATAAAAAATAAATCTATCCTTTGGCAATCTGTGACAACCTTCTCCCTGGGGTTCACGATCTCACTTTTATGCTCCTTCCATTAAGGTCTAATCCCTTTTTCACAGCTGTTTGGCTAACTTATTGTGGTAGACACCATTGAAAAGGCCCCACTTTAGTAAATGTGTTCAGAAAGAACAAGTCTCCCTCACCCCTCTCACCTCTAAACTACACTTCTGCTGTGCTCTCAAATGAGCTCAGTCACATCTATGTCCCTGAGCATGTCATGGCTTCAGTTTCCCATTCTACATAAAACTCGAGCTAAACTAGAAACATCCAGTGTCCTTAACCTTTAGGAAGAGTGTCTCAGGCCCCGCTTTTTTTTAATTGTACTTTAGGTTCTGGGGTACATGTGCAGATCATGCAGGATTGTTGTATAGATACATACAAAACAAGGTGGTTTTCTGCCTCCATCCCCCCTCCATCACCTATATCTGGTATTTCTCCCCATGTTATCCCTTCCCACCCTCCCCACCCCCGGCTGTCCCTCCCCTAGCCCCCTCCAACAGAAGCCAGTGTGTAATGATCCCCTCCCTGTGTCCATGTGTTCTCGTTGTTCAACACCCGCCTACGAGTGAGAATATGCAGTGTTTGATTTTCTGTTCAGCCCCCTTTAAGAAAAAGAAGAAGCTTGGAGCCTCTCCCTGCAAAAATGCAATTCCCCACTAGAACAGAGGAACATTTTTTGCATCTGATTTCTGGAGCCCCACAGCTCCCTTGCAGCTCAACAAGGGAACCCAGGGTCAGAGCCTTTTGGACTTGCTAATCTGGAAGCCCCTCCCAGCTCTGACTTTCTGGAATGTTAACCGAAGTGTGGCTATGAGAAAACACATTCCAGCTGCTCTCCTCCAAGGCCAGCACTGGGCCCCCCTCTCAGCTGCCCCTCAGGAAGGAAGCAGCCCTGGCCTTCAATGGCCCCAAATCAGCCCCCAGTTTCCTCAAGACTCAGGTCCCAAATCAATAAAGGTAGGCTTCATGGAAATGAGACAGGATGCAAAAGGAAATCCAGGCAGCTTGACCTAAAAGGAATTTCCTCTTCTCTGCCTCTCCTTCCAGTTCTCTCTTTTAAGAGTTTAATAGAGGTGGGAACGGGGATTTGGGGTTTGGGGGGAATGCTGAGATTTTTCAGCTGAGGCCCAGAGGAGGAAGTTGAGTTGGGCCACAAGATAGAGAGGTCAGGACTGGGGAGACAGGGCAGGGGACAGTGATGAATGTGGGTGGGGCCCCTGTGCATTCTCCAGGACAAAGCGGACTTTTCCAGCCGGCTGGTTTTCGAAAGCTATTTATGAAGCTGGACTAATCCAGCCCAGCTGTGCAGGCTGTAAGCAAACAGGGCCTTTTGTGGGGTTCAGATTCCCCACCCCTAGCCTGTAGTTACAGAGTGCACTCCACCCTTCCTGTAGGGGGGGATACGAGGTGCCCAGGTCAAGCAGAAGAATTATATCAGGAGTTACACCTGTCTATCACCACCCTCAGCCTCACCTGTGGGGACCCAGCAAGTCTCACCTGGGGATCAGGATGGACACACAGATCTGAGTAAAGAGGCCTGCTTTTCCTCTTCTTAGCTGGGTGAAGTGAATGAGTCTCTTAATTTCTCTGAGCCTCAGTTTTCCCCTCTGTGAAACAGGCATATTTCCTAAGTTCAAAATACTGCAGCCAGTGCTTAACAGAGGAGGTACCTAATTCTGTGAACTCCTCTTAGCCTTTCCATAATGTCTTTCTCCCTCTATCTAGAGTAGAGATTAGCACATAGGGAGACCTTGGTGAGGTGGGTAAAAGCCACCTCCTGTCAGGGAAATTTGGGGAAGGCAGCACTTGCATCAGGCCAAGAAGCAGTTCCCAGCCCCAGGTGCATGGCTTGGCAAGATCTGCCTCTTCTTACCCCCAAGCCCAGGGCTCCTGTGCAGACCAGCACCCACACAGCACATACAAACAGCAGCCACAAAGCCCAGGCTGTCCCGCCTACCCTTAATCTGAGACGGTTTTTCTGTTAGAACCCCAGCCTTTCAGTGAATCATCATCCCCTCTAAAATACCTAATAAGGGGTAAAATTGGAGTATAAGTTCCTGGTTCATTCCTGAAGTCACTGGGGTGATGAGATAGTGAAGTCACAGGTCAGAGAGGCCCCTAAAATGAAAAAAAAAAAAAAAGAAGTTACCAGGACCAGTTTTACCTGGCCCTCAGCGTGGTTCTAGCCTGTCTGAACCTCCTAAAGCTGCAGAACCATCATTTAACACAAGTGGCTGAGCAGAGGGAGACTTCCCTGGCTAGAGTGCTCTCCTGGTAAGTCCCAGGGAGTATAGAGGGTCTGGTATAAATGTCTTATGTGGTCATGTGCTTTGCTCCAGAGTCCTTTTGCATTGGCACCTCACACCAGGAGCCTCTAGCGGTTGACCAACTTCAGCCATCAAAAATGTTTTGTGGCCAGGTGTGGTGGCTCACACCTGTAATCCCAGTACTTTGGGAGGCTGAGGTGGGTGGATCATGAGGTCAGGAGATAAAGACTATCCTGTCTAACATGGTGAAACCCCATCTCTACTAAAAAGACAAAAAATTAGCCAGGCGTGGTGGTGGGCACCTATAGTCCCAGCTACTAGGAAGGCTGAGGCAGGGGAATCACTTGAACCAGGGAGGCAGAGGTTGCAGTGAGCAGAGATAGCACCATTGCACTCCAGCCTGGGTGACAGAGGGAGACTCCATCTCAAAAAAAAAAAATTGTTTTGTTTAGGTTGTGAAGCTTCTTAAAACAATTAGAACCCAAGTTTGGAAATTAGGTAAGTTCAAATCCAGAAATGCAGGCTTCCAGATTCTCTTGAAAACTGAGAAGATCTGGCAATTTGGGCGCTCTTTCTTTTAAGACAACCACTGACCCACTGAATCCAGGTATATGCTCCTTATTTTGCCCCAGCCCCCACCACTCCAGCTTATTCCCCCACTCTGAGGCTGTGTGTTGGTTGGTCTTATCATTAAGAAAGAAGAAAATTTATCTTATTTACCATGTCTATACCAAAAGTGGAGAAACAAAAGGTAAACTGAGAGGATTCAAGGAAAATGGAAGCCACAAGATTTCTTTGTGGAAGTAGAAAAATATGCCTTTCATTAGTCACATAAAAAAAAAGTTTTTGGAGCACACTGGCTCTCTTCACTCAAAGCCCCTGAAGGCATTCATTTTTGACCCTATATTCTAAACCTTTCTTTTGAAAAGAACCATGGCATTTTCAAGCTAGAGGCAATCTTAGAAATTTGTAATGTTTTTGATTTAAGATCTTTAAGGTTTATGTATCAGTTAGCTATTGGTGCGTAACAAACCACTCAAAACTCAATGGCTTAAAATAATAAGAATTTGTTATTGCTCAGAAATCTGTGAGTCAGCTAAGTGGCACTTCTAGTCTCAGCTGGGCTTATTCATGCATCAGTGGTCTAATGTGGTCATGTTGGTAGCTCTGATCTTGGCTGGGTTCTCTTCTGTGTTTGGAGGTCAGCTGGCTGTCAGCCAGTCCTGGCTGTCCTCATGTGGGATGAGTAGGCTCTCTTCCATGTGTTCCCTCATCTTCTAGCCAACTAACCCAGGCTAGTTCACATAGTGATGACGAGGGCCCAGAGAGAGCTAAAACATGCAATGTCTCTGGGGACCTAGGCAGAACTGGGACACTTCTGCTGCACTGCCTTGGCCAAAGAAAGTCACAAAGCCAGCCCACATTCAAGGGGTGGGGAAATAGGTGCCATCTCTTGGTGGAAGGAACTGCAAAGTCATGCTGTAAAGGCCATGGACACAGGAAAGTCAGTAATTGATACTATCAGTGCAATCAATCTAACATGAGTTGGGACTGTGTCCAATGCTATGGGAGCCTCTATTTTCCAAACCAAAATTTGAGATTTAAGGGCTCATAGTGTAACACAGTATTTCCACTGGGTTTGTCCTGGACACTCCAGAATGAATGTTCACATTTATTCTTCCACATCACTCTAGTACAGCCTGGCCCAGTGACTTCCACTGAACATGTCCTTGTTGATTATCTGAGCCAATTCAAGACCTTGTATTTCAGAACAGGGTGGAACTCCTGTGTACATGTTGAGATGCAAGGCTGGTATTTGTTAGCAGGCCATGAATTTTAAAGGATTTCAGGTCTATAAGCCATTTAAATTAATCTCTCTTATTTTACAAATGAATAAATTAAAATCCAATAATAAAATGACTTAGCCACGATCATATTGTTAGATAGGCCAGTGCCGTTGGACCTCAACATGTTCATGAATCACCTAAGCATGTTGTGAAAATCCAGAATGTGAGCAGCAGGTCTGGGGTGGGGCCAGAGAGTCTGCATTTCTAACAAGAGCCCAGGTGATGCTGATGCTGCTGGCTCTGCAATCAAATGCTGAATATCAAGGGCTCTGGACCTCACAGATTCTATAGAGAGGAGGTCACAGGTAGAAACACCTGCATTTAGAGTCCTCTCTGTTATTTTGCAGTCCTTCCACTTAGACCAGTTTTACCAATGGGTAAACTGAGGTTCACAAAGGAAGTATTGGCATTGGATCTACTCCCTGAGGTTTTGCAGAAGGGGACCCAAGGCCCTCCATCACCAAGCAACTCCTAGAGAGCTGAGCTTAAGGAGCTGTTGCCCACTTTGAACTTTCAGCTCTTCAAGGTAGGGGCTTTCTTTCCTGCTGAGACCTTGGGCTGTGGGCCATCTTTTCACTTGCTGGGGACTCAGCTCATGATGTTTTCCCGGGGGTCTCTAAGTCCCAGGGCCTGAGATTGTCTGGTTAGTGGTTTAGGAGCTTGGCAACCTCTCTCATTATATTATGCAGCCTCTGAACATTCTGTCCAAAGGCCTTTTGGCACACCACACGTTTTCAGAATGAAAGGGGGGAAAATGAACATTGCCCTTGCTCATTTGCCTAATTTAAAAGGATCTAGAAGCTTTTTTTAGAACCGGGAGAGAAACACCGTCCATCTGAAATGGAGGAAGCACCTCATCAAGGAGCCAAGAGAGACCTGGAAACATAAGTTTCGAGGGCTGACACATTCATAGACAAACCTTGTGCCTGGTTTGTTTACTCCCGTCCACTCTCAGCTTGGAAACCACTGCCTTTTTGGAAGCTCTTGTGCTGGGAGGAAATTGCTTTTTCCTAAGGGGAGATCTGAACCCTCCTCACCCTACTCAGGCACCAGTTTCCTACAATTTCACATGAGCTCCATTCAGCTCCCACTCATTTATTGAGGGGCTACCCTACAACTCTGTGTGAGGCACTGTGCTAGATTTGGTCATTCCATCCTCAAAGATTTAGTGATTAGGGAGAACCCTGTGCTATACATTCCTATATTCACTCAGCAGTGGTTTATTACCAGATGTCATGCCAGGCTCTGGGGGTAAGAAGAGTCTGAGATAGGCAAGATCTAGCCAGGGGAGGGTCACTAAGTGATCCTTATTGATGTATTGAATAAGGAATTGCTTATTGTGATAAGAAATCACAGTAGAGTGCGTACCAGAAAGGCAGAGATAGAAGAGGTCTTGCTCAGAAGAGATCCTGCTCCAGTAACAACATAGAGGAGAAGGCAGGTCCCCCACCTACACTCACAGCTGACAAGCTCTCCAGAAGCCTTGGGCAAGGTCCTCTCCCTGACCCCAACCCCTCCTCTCCCTAACCCTGTCTCCCATACACACACCACTCCCATCTTCCAGGCACCAGCCAGAGAAGGGTTCTTTCCTAAATGAGATTCTAATGGTGTCACTCCCCTGCTAAAAATTCTTTACTGGGCTTCCCACTATTTGCAGGATTAAGTCCAAATTTCTCAGAATAGTTTATGAGGCTTT
The DNA here is from genome assembly GCF_001604975.1 of Cebus imitator. Taxonomy (NCBI): domain Eukaryota; kingdom Metazoa; phylum Chordata; class Mammalia; order Primates; family Cebidae; genus Cebus; species Cebus imitator. The sequence continues at coordinate 307,020 of NW_016107412.1, read as the reverse complement.
TTACAATTCAGTTCCAAGTATACCTTTCAGCCCTGGATCCCACCCCGCTACCCCATCATTCATCCTTCTCTCTCCCTATGCTGAACATCCTGAGCTCCACAGGATGACTCAGAACAAGGGGGCCTCTCTCTGTTAAAAAAAAAAAAAAGTGTTATGGAAATCTTCAAACGTAGGCAAAAGCAGAGTCAGCGATGTGAGGTGCCTCCGCGTGGCCATCGCCCAGATCCAGGAGGTGCCCAATCTCATCACTCCCACATCCCCACCCATCCCTACTCCCACCCCACACTGGATTATTTTAAAGCAAATCCAAAACATGTCCTTTCATCTGAAAATATGTCAGCAGGTATTTCTGACAGATGAGGAAAGTCCTTTTTTGTTGAGGCTCCAAGTTGGTTGGGGGCAGAAGAACTGAATTTGTGGTACAGTTTGAATGTGCACATTTAACAAGCCAATGTTTTTAATGCACACCCACTTCCATACACACACACATAGTGCAGGAACTGTGTGTCTACCCTCATTGGGAGAGACCATTGAGGAATCTCTATTTGAGGCCCTTCTTAGATGTGAAACCTGGGCCAGCCCTGCCCTCCCAGGGCACCTTCCACCGACCTCCCACCTCTGTTTCCTGAATCCTCCAACCACTTTCACACCTTTGTGCCTTGTGTCCCTTGTGGCTACTTCTGCCTGGAATGTCCTTTCCTCTGCTTGGCAAACTCCTGCTTGACCAGCAAAGCTCAGTGCAAATGTCTCCTTGTCCACTGTCCATGATGCCTCTTTCAACAACCTCCTCTCCTCCGCAGGTGACCATTCACTCTTCTTTGCTTCTGTGGCATTTTTTCTTCCTAATTCTCCTGAATATTTCTATTTCTGGGTTGAAATCATTTGCTTATGGATCTGCTGCTCCAACCAGCCTGGGAATCCCTCGAGGGTAGGGTCAGGGTCCTTTCTGTGTCCCCCAGAGAGGAAATCTGGTCCCCAAGCATGGATTCTGGCTTCAGTCTTGCCTGGACAAGCTATTGAATTCAGTCCCAGTGGTCTTGTTTGTGAACTCGGGATACTATTATACTCAGCACTATGACAGGGCTCTTGTGTGGATTCAATGCCCTTTGTCTGTGCAGCTACTGCTGCCTGACCGCCACAAGGAGACACTGAACAATTGCAGCCTCTATCACCATCACCGGGTGTCAGCAATGACTCCTTCCTTAAAGGGGCCCCTGAGCCAGAGACACGTCTCACCCTTGGCACAAGGCCCCAGTCTTGTTTGGGCTCTGGTCGTTTTCCCCTCTGTAAGAGATGCTGGAAGTTTTCCAGCTTATCCTGGGCCACTGAACCTGCAATAAAGGACCATGGACCAGCTCACCACCACGAGGCTCCTGCTACCCCTCACCTCCTGCCCCCATGCAGGAGAGCAGGCCCTGCAAACCCTGCACCCTTCCCTGGGGGTTCCTACACAGAAACTCAGTGCTGTCACCCCCGTCCAGCTACTGGCTGGGTCCAAGGGAGTGCCCCTCTCTCCTCACAGCTTGCAGGGAACTCCTGGCATCCTGCATTCCTAGGGAGCCTCAGGTGCCTAGGAAGGCTCCATCTGCCAGGCCAGTCATGACCCAGGGAGGGTCTTGGAGCTTCACTTTCGGCCAATCCATTCCCACGTGTTAACTCGCAGAAGTTAGGGAGACTACAATCCCATTATGTTCCCTCCACTTTGCAGCTGAAAAGCTGTCCCGGTCATACCTAGATACCCCTTCTCCCAGGAGGACCTCCTCTTGCCCAGCCCTGCCACAAACAAGCCCCAGAATGGCCCTCCTCTTCCCAAACCTCCACTCCCTGCAAACAGGTGAGAAAAAGAGGCTTGTGTCATGTCTCTCTGAACACTGCAGTGATGTTTCAAACACTGGGGTGGGTTTGAAACTGCTTCACAGCCAGCCTCTTACAAGTTTGATTCCCTCATTAGAGCATGCATTCCCTCAAAGCCCACTTCCTAAACTGAGAGCAGTGGCATTCCCACCTGGTGACTGTTCCCACCTCCTCCAGAAAAAGGCAGAGCTGGATAGAGCCAAGCCCTGTTGATTACTGTGACCCTGTACCTCTGTTGTCCCCTTCCTGAATCCATTTCCCCATCTGTAGTTTTTTTCCTTTTTTTTTTTTTTTTTTTTTTTGAGATGGAGTCTTGCTCTGTCGTCCAGGCTGGAGTGAAGTGGCGCAATCTCAACTCACTGCAACCTCCACCTCCTGGGTTCAAGCGATTCTTGTGTCTCAGGCTCCCAAGTAGCTGGGATTATAGGCACGTACCACCACACCCGTCTAATTTTTGTATTTTTAGTAGAGATGGGGTTTCACCATATTGGCCAGACTGGTTTCAAACTCCTGACCTCATGATCTGCCCCCCTTGGCCTCCCAAAGTGCTGAGATTACTGGCGTGAGCTACTCACACCCAGCCCCCCATCTGTAGCTTTCAAAGGATCATTGCAAGGATCAAAGGAGGTAAATGCACATCAGCACTTAGCAGTATGTCCATCACTGTTGGCTCCCAACCACAATGTGGGTAATTTTTTAGCTTCCAACCATTCTTGCACATTGTCAGTATTTTTTTCAACATTTGTCTGGAATTTGCAGAATAAAAGGTCCCTTGGAGTCAGGGGCTGCTTCCAGAGGCCTAGCACGGTATGTGTTCCATAAATTTTTTTTCCAGTGCAAAAGACCTGGGATGGAACAAAACTACTTCTGGATTCCAAGGAGGGGGCCCCCGCTCTTAAGTTTTAAGGGCTTGGGTTTCACAGCTTTATTTTATAATCTCAAGCCTCCGTTTCCTTATTTATAAGGTTCAGGCAATGCCTTCTGCCCTTTGTATCTCATTAATAATAACTATAAACATAGAATGATGTGGAGATCGAAGGATGGTGACTAGAAATGGGACCTGCCCACAGTCTCTGCTTCCCAGGCCTCTGTTTCCTCCTCTGTGTGATGAAGGAGCTCTGCTGCTCTGGTTGATCTGTGAGTCCCCACCTAACCACATCTGGTCGGACAGGGTTCACATCCTTGTCCAGTCAAGGGGAGACCCCAGTATAGTGTAATGAAGAAGACTGGGGGTATTGGCAGCTGAAATAACCCTCAAGGGGTCATCAAATCCCTCCACTGTGTCCATGAAGAGCTGTCTGACCCCAGGCCCAGGAAAGAGCTGGAGTGAACCTTGTCTGTCTCTCACTTTGGGCTCAAAGTCAGTATCTCAGGGCATCCTTCCCTGTTACCAACACACATCCATCTGCTGCAGATACACGGAACACAGGTAGCCCATTAAACCCCTGCCAGCCTCCACCACGAAAGCCCCGATTCCTCCTGTCGGGTATCTCTTTGGAAAGCTGAGAGCAATGGAGTGAGATGGAATAGCAGTTACAGGAGTGGAGTTGGGTTGACAATAACAATACCAAAAGCCAGCACTCCTTGTACACCCAGCTAAGTGCTTTATGTAGGTTAACTCATTTTAACCTCAAGACAACCTCTATGAAGCCTCCTACTTTTAGCCCTATTTATAAATGCAGAACGTGAATCACAGAGAATTGAAGCAACTAGCCCAAGGACACACAGCTCAGCAGTGGTAGAGTGAGATTCAAGCCCAGGTGGTCTGGCTTCAAAGCCTGTACTTTTAAGTGCTCACTATGTCTGCAGCCTCTTCCACAAATGGAAGGAAGGGTGAAGGTGCACCCTAGGCAGGGTTGAATAACAACAAAGACACCAGGACAGCACCAGTCACCTGGAATAGCAAAGGGTTTGACACAGGGGAGAGGGCACCTCTAAAGGCAGTTCAGTCAATACATAATAATGATGATGGTAGCAACAACAGCTCCTGATGTTTATAGAGCTCTCGGCAATCTATGTGCCTATATTCGTTCAATGAATCCCATCAACGAATACTTACAGAGCACCTACTCCCTGCTGGGCAATCAATGAACAAAATGAATACCATCTTTGCCTTCAGAAAGCTCAAATAAACATGGAAATAAATATATCAGGGCAAACACAACTTTAGCTTTCCTTATTGGTTGGATTAACTCCACACCTCAGAACTTCCCCTTTGAATGCCTCCAAAGTTAGCCATGGCATAAGAGCCTTTGAAAAATTAAGGTCATTTTCAGAAGGGAGGAGGCAATGGCATTATAAGGATGAGGGAGGGCTAGAGATAATTCTCTCTCCCATCCTGCTCATGGTACCCCGTACCAATGTATTTATTTATTTATCTATTTATTTGTTTATTGTATTAGTTCATTCTCACATCACTATAAAGAACTACCTGAGACTGGGAAATTTATTAAAAAAAAAAAAAGATAGAAAGAAAGAAAGAGATGCTTAATTGACTCACATTTCCATAGGCTGTACAGGAGGCATGGCTGAGGAGGCCTCAGGAAACTTACAGTCATGGTGGAAGGGTGAAGGAGAAGCAGGTACATTTGTACATGGTGGCAGGAGAGAGAGAAGAGGGAAGTGCCACACACTTTTAAATCATCAGATCTCATGAGAACTTCCTCACCATCACAAGAACAGCAAGGGAGAAATCTGTCCCCATGATCCAATCACCTCCCAACAGGTCCCTCCTCCAACATTGGGAATTACAGTTCAACATGAGATTTGGGTGAGGACACAGAGTCAAACCATATCGTTTATTTATATTTAGGACACGGGGTCACTTTGTCACCCAGGCTAGAGTTCAGTGGTGCAACTGCTTACTGCAGCCTCCAGTTCCTGGGTTCAAGTGATCATCCCACCTCAGCCTGCCAAGTAGCTGGGATTACAGGCATGTACCACCATGCCTGGCTAATTTTTTTTCTTTTATAGAGAGAAGATGTTACTATGTTGCCCAAGGCGGATCTTTAACTTTTGACCTCAAGCGATCCTTCTGCCTAGCCTCCCAAAATGTTGGGATTTCAGGCATGAGCCACCATGCTTGGCTTCCAATATTTCTCTATACTTTCTTCTTTAGCCCCTAAAGTGAAACTGTTTTTCTACTCACAATACTCTGACACTAAATGTGTGGGTTTTCCATACCAAGCAATTATCCAGTTCTCTGTGGATACCAACCGGGTGTCCTGCAATTGAATTCAATTCTGACTCTAACTACCTGGAGTTAGCACAGATCCCACAGGTTAAGGGCTCAGTCCCACAAGACTGTCCCCCACTTCAGATGCCAGCTGCAAATTTGGGTGCCCAGGGTACCCACACTGCTATCTGACTTGACTACAAGTTGGAGTTCCCACAACTCCCTACTCATATTTAATAATTTGCTATAGCTGCTCGCATAATTCAGGAGACACTTTGCTTATATTTATTGGTTTATTTTAAGAGATGTTAGAAAAGATACAAAGATTAGTCAGATGAAGAGGAACATAGGGCAAAATCCAGAAGGGTCCCAAGGACAGCAGCTTCTGTCCCCATGGAGTTGGGGCACACTATCTTCCTATCATGCGAAGGTATTCAGCAACCTGGAAGCTCTCCAACCTCGTAGTTTAGGGATTTTTATAAGGCCTCATCACATAGGCATGAACAATTATTAACTTAATCTCTATCCCTTCTCTCCTTCCCGGAGGATGAAGGGTAGGACTGAAAGATTCAAGCCTCCATCTGGTGACCAGCCCCATCCTGAAGCTATCCAGGAGCCCACCAAGAGTGGCCTCATTACAACAAAAGATGCTCGTAGCACCCCGTCACTCAGGAAATTACGAGGCTTTCAGGAGCTCTCTCAGGAACTGGAAGCATAGACTAAATACATGTTTCTTATCACGTCACAGCACCTGAACATTCTTCCTTCTTAGCCCTTCTCTTTATCAAGTTGTTCATAAATGGCAACGTGAGTAAGAATAAGCCGGAAGCAGAAATCTTGCTCACCCCAATAATTGTACAAAAGATCTAGCTTAAGCCCTCTGCTCTCAAAGGGCCGAAAATACAATGGGGGATAAGACAGAAAAGGTTTTACACAGGATACAAGACCCTGCAAACTAGTGTTGGTTCACCTGTAAAATCCTCCTTCCTCCCAAATGTTAAATATTCATGACATGCCCCATATAATAATCATGTTTGATTGGGGCATTGCCAAAGTATTACCCATATTCTTAAGATTTGCTAGGACATTCATTTGCTTTCATGGTCTGCAATCACTGGAAATACATATCCATGCCATTCCAACGTGTATTTAAACGTCAGACACCATCCATACAACATATTGTGTGGCAATAAAAAGGAATGAAGCACTGATAAATGTTATCACATGGATGAACCTTGGAAACACATAGAAAATGAAGGAAACTAGTCATAAAAGTCACATATTATGTGAGTCTATGTGTGTGAAATGTCCAGAATAGGGAAATCTGTAGAGATAGAAAGTATAGCATTGGTCATCAGAGGCTGGAAGGAGCTCCAGAGAAATGAGGAACGACTGGTATTATGTATCGGGTTTCTTTTTAAGTGATGAAAACATTCCAAAATTAGGTAGTGGTGATGGCTGCACAATTCTGTGAATATCTTACAAGCACTGAATTGTTTATTTCTAAAAGGGTGAATTTTATGGTATATGAATTGTGTCTCAATAAAGCTGTGAAATAACAGCTTTAAACAGTTTAAAAATTCAGGCACCATCTCTGCAGCTATGGTAGGTCAGATTTCACTGAATTACATAAAAAGGTTGTGCAAGATTTACAGGATAAAAACCAGGCAGAGGCCAAGTGCAGTGGCTCACACATGAAATCCCAAACCTTGGAGAGGCTGAGGTGGGAGGGTTGCTTTAGCCCAGGAGTTTGAGATCAGCCTGGGCAACCAAGCGAGACCCTGTATCCTAAAAAAAAAAAAACATTTTTTTTAATTAGCTGGGTGTGGTGGGACATACCTGTAATCCCAGCTACTGGGGAGGCTGAGGCTGAAGGATCACTTGAGTACGGGAGTTTCAGATTACAGTGAGCTGTGATCACATCACTGTACTCCAGTCTGGGCAACAGAGAAAGACCTTGTCTCTTAAAAAAAACAAAGCACAAGGCAGGGTGCCATCACTAGAGTTTAAGTATGTTTCTGCACAGGTAAATAAATACATAGAATCATTCTTCGTATAAGGAATATCAGATAAGTTCATTATTCAATTTAATGACAACTTTAAAAATAATTTCAAAGCAGATATTTTTACAATCAATAGTACAAAAAGGAGAACTTTTTAAAAAGAAAAAAAAAGAGCAATGGCCATGGCTGTATCAAGTTTTGAAGAAGGGGGAGTGGTACTTATTTTAACTGCATATTTGTTTAAATTATCTCCAAAGAATTTCTGGCTAGAATCCAGATATCTATAACTTGTATTTTACATGAAAACTTAAACTCATCTTCACAACAACCTTTCGGTATGCTTATTCCAATTTACAGATAGAGCAACTGAGACTGGAAAGACTAAGAAACTTGCCCAAGGCATATGTATACCTATGTAACAAAGCTGCACGTTCTGCCCATGTAGCCCAGAAAGTATAATAAAAAAAAGAAGAAGAAAAGAAAGAAACTTGCCCAAGGGTATCCCCGTAGGAACTGACACTATTGGCATTTAAACCCAAGTCAGCCTGGCTTCAAAGCCTACCTCCTCTCTTCCACCTAATTTCATGGCACTGCACAAATACTTTCCCTGAACCAGAAGAAATGCCTTTGCCTACCGTCCCAAGTAAACAGTATTTGTCCTATGCAATACCAAGACAACACTACTTTTAAACAAAAGTTTACATTTATCTTTAATCTTAATCCATTATATGTGTGAACATCAACTAAAGCAAAGAAATGTGGATAGTGAAGTAATTGCTATTTTACTATTTTCTGAAGTAACTAAGAAGAACAGTAATTCCCATATTTAGGATCATCTGACTTTGGCCGGGTGCAGTGGCTCACACCTGTAATGCCAACACTTTGGGAAGCCGAAGTGAGTGGATCACTTGAAGTCAGGAATTCAAGACCACCCTGGCCAATATGGTGAAACCCTGCCTCTACTAAAGATATTAAAAAATTAGCTGGGCATGGTGGCGTGTGCCTATAATCCCAGCTACTCAGAAGGCTGAGGTAGGAGAATCGCTTGAACCCAGGACGTGGAAGTTGCAGTGAGCCGAGATCACACCACTGCACTCCAGCCTGGGTGACAGAGTGAGACTCCATCTCAAAAATAAATAATCTTTTTGAAAGGATCATCTGACTTTGAAAGGGGTTCTTTTCCCCATCTACAGATGCAGCTGGAACAAGACTATCAAAAAAAGTAAATTGTAATGGCAAGCCCAGAGGGTTTGCAATCCTGTGGCTGCATGTAGCCATGGGACTGAGGGTGGTCTTCACCTCCCAGTCATTCAGGATCATTCAAACCCTCCCCAGAGCCAGTTTGCTGAGGATGTTGTCTGCAGGGTGAGTGTCACCCAGGAGGATCCTTGTAGGAGACCGAACCTGTTCTATGCTATAAACATCACACAGGCAAGAACAAGAAAAGCAGACAAATATTACCATCCTATCAGTTTGTTTATTTTTTACTATTCCTTTTCTCAGGGAAACAGGAAATGTAAGAAAAAGGAATATTTGTTTTTTGGTAGGGCAGGTTTCATTTTAATTTTTCTGAATATGCTACTGGTATTTTTCTAAGACACACGAAAAGTGGAAGGAGGTGATGCAGAGAGTTCAGAGGTGGGATTAGAAAGACAGAGAGCTCCAGGATGGGTAGGGAGACCACAGACCTCACTCTGCAAATATCTCCTGGGCCTTCCTGCGTGCCTGACCAGGGTCAGCACAGGAATAAGGATGGAGGCAGGCAGGATCTCTATCTTGGACACCTGGGTGGGTGGTGGCAGCATTGACTGAGGCTGGGGTACAGGAAAAGGAGAGAGCATTTTTTATGGGAGTTCATGCAGTTGTTTGGAAATGCTGAGTTGCAAGTTCTGCAGAAGCATCTGGTGGCCAGGGTCAGGAGACAGGTCTGTCATTCAGGAGAGGCTTGAGGGGTCAATGTTGAACAGCCACAGACACTGACCCACCACTTCTGACAGTCAGACATTCCTCAGCAATCACAGGGATCCATTTAAAATGGCTAAGAAGGAGGAAGAGGTGAGCAGGCTGTGACCTAGGCAGGGAGTTGCAAGCCAGCTGCTTGGGGAGGTGACATTGGAGCTGACATCTGAAGCATGGGGAAGAGTTGGCTGAATGAAGAGGAGCAGATTGGGACTTCGCTGCAGGCAACAAAAACAGTACATGCAAAGGGCCTGTGGCCAGAGGGGACAGCACTAGTTTCAGGGTTGGAGAGAAAGCCAGTGAGCCTGGGACCGAGAGGCTGATAGGGGAGTATGGGTAAGATGAGTTCAGAGCAGAAGGAAGGCAGGGGTCAGATGACACAGAGCCCTGTAAGCCATGGAGTTTTGTCTTAACATATTTGTGTTTCTGTGTTTCACTTGGTGGCATTTTGTAGATTTGTCACAACATGGCAGAATTGGAGAGGAGTTGCAAAGGTCACCTTGTCTGTGCTCCTCCTGATGGGAGTGTCTCTATGTGCTGTGCTTAAAATTCCAGGGAGAGTCTGTCAGATGCTATACACCAAGGTTACGCTTTATGAAGCAGCTGTTGGGATGCTCCCGTGCTCTCTATTGAATGAGTCTGCTTTAAATGTCTACCACAAACCCCATTTCCGGGATACCCCATTTCTGTCAAAGGCTTCATAATGTGCTCCCTGCTCACAACCTAGGCCTCAGGCTTCCTTCCCCTTCCCTTCCCTTCCTGCTTCCAACGAGTGATGGATCAGCCTTTGACATCCCCCGGCCCACCCTTGCGGCCGTGTGCCTGAAATCATAGATGTGGAGGAGATGAGAACAAGGACAGACTGCCGTCCTACTCCAGGCCTGACCCTGGGCATCCTCTAAGTTCATTTGCACCTCTCCATTAGCGATAGTCATTCAGTGACCAACTCCTCAGTGACCGAAATCTATTATAATGTCCATTCCTCCCATCAATCTGGTGGGATTCAAGTGATCTTCCTATTTGGGGCATGAGGAAACTGAGTCACAGAGTGGTTGGTGACTTGCCCAAGGGCTCACAGCTGTAAGTGTGGGAGCCAGAAGTGAACTGGCGTCCTTCTTACCTCTGTTCATGCTGCTGCCACCTTGTCCTGCTCTACCCAGTGATGACAGCAGCCAGTCTTGTTCTAATAGGTCTGCTGGCCTCCACCCACGTGCTCCAGTTCTGGGCACAGGGGAAGTGCTGGATGACCATAGTAGTCCAGAAGCAGACAGCTCTGGCTGTAGCTCCTCCATTTTCTTCCTGAGTGATCTTATGTTAGAAACTTTACCTCTCTTTGCTTTTATTTCTAGGTATGTAAAATGAAAAAGATAGCAGCTCCCTCATAGAAGTGTGAGGAAACTTTACCACTCTTTGCTTTTATTTCTAGGTATGTAAAATGAATAAAGATAGCAGCTCCCTCATAGAAGTGTCAGAGGCTTACATGGGGCAATCTATGTAAGGTCTTAGTCCCATGCCTGGCACATACTAAGAGCTCCAGAGATGCGAGCTGCTTTTTCCACAACCTCCAGATAACTCTTCCTAAAGCCTGCTCTGCAGGTGTCCACCTCACTGCATCCAAACCCTCGAAACACCTGTGTTTCGCCTGGTGTCCACGAAACACAGTTCAAACCCCTACTTCTGGTGCCAGACCCCTCACAAGCTTGCCATTCTACATCTGTCCACCCTAATTCTGGCTGCACCCCCAAGAAACCTTCCACCCAAATCAACCTTACCGACTCCTTGCCCCCACATTCCTTGTGACTCTGCCTGTTTGCATATGACTTCTCCCACTTGTCATGGGAGACTTTGACTAACACTCATTCAACAAATGCACCTACTGTGTGCTGGGCCTTGTGGAGAGTCTAGAGATGCAGTGGTAAACAAGACAAGCAAGGGTTCCTGCCCTCAGATCACCTATGGGGAGTAGAGAAAGAGTTTTTAAAAAATGGGTGGGTGTGGTAGCCCACGCCTGTAATCCCAGCACTTTGGGAGGCCAAGGTGGGTGGATCACCTGAGGTGGGGAATTCGAGACCAGCCTGACCAACATGGACAAACCCCGTGTCTACTAAAAATACAAAATTAGCCGGACATGAAGGCGCATGCCTTTAATCCCAGCTACTCGGAGGCTAAGGCAGGAGGATCACTTGAACCTGGGAGGTTGTGGTGAGCCAAGACCATGCCATTGCACTCCAGCCTGGGCAACAAGAGCAAAACTCTGTCTTAAAAAAAAAAAGCTTGTATAATTCCAAATGGTGGCTAGAACTAAGAAAGGAGAACTCAGGGTGAGATAGAGAAGTTAACCAGAAGCACCTACTGACCTACTGGAGACAAGTGGCCATGGAGGGCTCTTCAAGGACAGCGAATTTCAATGGAGACATGAGTATGAGATGGGATTGGCCTAGAAAAGAGCGTGAGGAAGGGTCTCTCAGGAAAAAAGGGAACAGCATATGCGAAGACCCGTGGCTGGAGGGATCATGGCATATTCAGTAAAGAACTGAAAGGCAGTGGGCTGGAACATAACTGAGAGGTACGGGTTGGTCTGAGGAGGAGGAGGGAGACACACGAGATGAAACAGAAGACGTGGAGGAGAGCTGGATCAGGCAGTGCCTTGGAGGCATGGAATGGAGGCTAGCTCCTCCTAGAAGTCTTCCCAGACTTCTGACCTTGATTTCCTCCTCCAGATTCTTCTCCATCTTGCTTTTCCTATCACTTACGTAGGACCAGACACTACCTGTTTAAATCTCCAGGGTCGAGAACATAGGAGGAGTTGCCTCCTTTGGTGGGAGGCTGCCTGGATCACTCTAAAGTCCTGGTTCTCTGACTCTGTGGCTTGAGGATGCGGCTTGACGAGCCTGACCTGGGCTTCCACATCTCTGACTCTAATCCTCCCAAGGGAACATTCAGCATGGCACTGGGCTACCCCCACTTATTTTGGTTTCTTATTATTATTTTGAGTAAAGCCCTTATCTGGGTGGGGATCTTTGTTTTCCAAAATCGTTTTGCCTCTTCTGACAGGATGTCAGGCCTCTCATGCCATTGGGCAGTGCTGCACTCTGGAGCGCCCGGGGCATGTGAGCAGGACAGGGAGCCCATGAGAGGCTGATGCAGACCTCAGCATCCCCAGGGAACTAAATAAAGCTATTGTTGGGAAGGGAAGAGAGAAAATAGCCGACAAGATGTTTTTTGTCCTCTGTGACCTGTCTATGTTTGGGGAGGGGCTGGCATGTTGCAAAGGAAGTGGGAATGGCCGTGAAACCCATTTAACAGCTTAGGAAGTGGGGGTGGCAGCAGGGCAGCACCACCATCTTCACTGTCTGGCCTTGAGCAAAGGGCTGTGTTTTCTTATCTATAACATGGGGGAGGGAAAGGATGCTACCATCCATAAAGTGTCTGGTCCCATTCCTGGCCCTTACATGACAGTCAATAAACACAGTCATTTTTAGCCTGGAAGTAATAGGGTGGGTGACTCACCCATATGCAATGCAGTGGCACCCACTTTCATTTCTTGAGCTCTAACAACTGACTTTAGAAACTTAAAGAAGTTCTCCAAATACTGCTGGTTCTCCCTTTGAAAATCTCCTAGTCTGTAGGAATTAAAACACTAGCTCATGAGGATGGGTGTATAAAGATGTTTAGTGAAGTCTTGTTTATAGTAGCATAGAGTGAGGGAGGGAAACAATGAATAATACAAATGTCTATTATTGGGAAACCAGTGCATGTGCGCATGTGTAGATGGTGCAGCTATTAAAACTATCGGGATAAGACCATCTTTATTGACATGGGGGGAGGGGCGTGTATGGTGTGATGTTAAGAGATAAGAGCTATTTTCAAAAATACAAACATCAGCCTCAGCCATATCCGTGCATACATGGTTTGCAAAGATTACACATGGTAAGGGATGGGCAGGAATACACCCCAGACACACTGGTCAGGTAAGATTAGTTACCTGGGCTGGAGAAGGGGTGTGGAGGAAGATAAAGGAAAATAAAATCATCTGTAGAAAAAATAAGAAAACACGTATAGTATAACATTAAGGGAGAAGACAGATGCAAAATTCTACCTCTAATATCGTTGTAAAGCATCCTGGGGGTTTTATTGAACATATAAAAATTATAAAGTAACATGGAGCAATACAAACACTGATCTAATTAGATGATAAGATTGTAGACAATTTTCTTCTTGAATTTCTATAGTCATTTTAATACTATTATTTCAATAAAGAAGTGTTACTAAAAAAAAGAAAAAAGAAAAGCTCCTGGGAGTGCACCCACTCCCTCTACCATCTCTTCCCACTCCAGGCCCAATCTGTGGCATTTAGTGTCTTTAGAATCAATTCCAAATAGGCTGGCAGGTCACCCTCTGGTTCCAGAACTTTCCTGCTTCCCCACTGTCCATCCATGCAACCTTAACTCCCCTTTTTGGTTTCAAATGCCCCCAATAATTTGGCCCCAAATTACCTCTTCTGTGTCCCCAGCACCAGCTCGGAGTCTTGCCAGCCAATACAAGGTTCTAAAAAGAATACTGTTTTCAACAAGTCAAAGTAAAAAATGGCAAAGGAAATTTTTCCCTGGTATCAGGAAAATTCATTGCTTTAGATGAATTCTGAAATGTTTTCTGTGAAATATCTTAAACATTCTCAAATTTTTCTAGATTGACTTTCTGTGTTCTCTAAATCCAGATACAGTGCCTACTCCATGATTTCTAACAATTAATACTTTCCTCCAATTTCATTTAAGAAGCCTGGAGAAGGACATGCAGTTCAAATATAAAATTCTATTCAGCAATCCCCTGAAAAATAGCTTTATTGCAGATAAAATCATATTAAGTGTCTGGTCACAGTGGCTCACACCTATAATCCCAGCATTTTGGGAGGCCAAGGCCAGCAGATTGCCTGAGGTCAGGAGTTCGAGACCAGCCTGGCTAACATGGTGAAACCCCATCTCTTCTAAAAATACAAAAATTAGCTGGGCATGGTGGCACACACTGATAATCCCAGCTACTTGAGGGGCTTGAGCCTGGGAGATGGAGTTGCAGTGAGCTGAGATCGTGCCATTGCACTCCAGTCTAGCCAACAGAGACTCTGTCTCAAAAAAAAAAAAAAAAAAAAAAGATATTATGTGACTAAAATAAATCCTTCCTTCCTATGGGTCTTTGTTTATTAGAGCTCATAAGAATCTAAGCATGCCCATGAGAAGTCTGTGGTGCCCTGCACCGTTCACCCTTGGGAGAACTCTGTGCCTTTTATCCAGCCACCCACAACCTACTCATCCTTCAGAACCCTGGTCAGAGCCTCATTTCCCCTGGAGCAGGGGTTCCCCACCCAGGGTCACAGACCAGGACAGGTCTATGGCCTGTTAGAAACAGGGCCACATAGCAGAAGGTGAACCACAGGTAAGCGAGCAAAGTATCATCTGTATTTACAGCCACTCCCCATCGCTCACATGAGCGCCTGAAGTCAGATCAGAGGTGGCATTAGATTCTCACAGGAGCAGGAACCCTGTTGTGAACTGCACATGCAAAGGATGTGGGGTGCACTGTCCTTATGCAAATCGAATGCCTGCAGATCTGTCACTGTCTCCCATCACCCCCAGATGGGAACTGTCTAGTTGCAAGAAAACAAGCTCAGGGCTCCCACTAATTCTACATTATGGTGTGATGTGTAATTATTTCATATATTACAATGTAATGATAATAGAAATAAAGTGCACAATAAATGTAATGCTCTTAAATCATCCTAAAACCATTCCCCCATCCCACTCCAGACCATGTAAAAATTGTCTTCCATGAAACCAGTCCCTGGTGCCAAAAACATTGCTATCTTTGCTCTGGAGACTTGTACATGGCCACAACCTACCCCATCCCTTCCTGCCTTGCTGCCTCACTCTGCTGTTTCATTGTACAGCCCATGGGTCCAAGCAGATGATAAACCCTCTGAGAGCAGAAATCTTGTCTCAACTTTCTGTGTACCCCAACAAGCACAAAACACAGAACTTGCCACACAGTTCTCATTCAATCATGCCCACAGAATTGATTTTTTTTTATCACTGTCATAAGGGGAAGCATTTATTACACCCTAGATATGCATATGATTCCCAGAAAAGTGTGCCTTTTGATGAGTGCTTGACTGAGACACATAAACTTGATTAAGAGTCAAGACACATAAACTTAATTCCACTTCTGCCATTGTGTGCCATGAAAACAATCTCGTCCCTCTTTGGGCTTTGGTTTCTACAAAGACATGTGTATTTGTTTTCTATTGCTGCCCTAATAAATCACTGCAAACTTAGCAGATTAAAAGAACACCTCCTTATTATCTCACAGTTCTGTAGGTCAGAGGTCCAGGTGGTACAACAGCGTTCTCTGCTCAAGCTCCCACAAGGCTGAAATCAGGATGCATTCTCCTCTGGAGCTTGATTCTCTTCCAAGGTCATTCTTATTGTTGGAAGGATTCAGTTTTTTGTGACAGTGAGTGTGAGGTCCCATTTTCTTACTGGCTCTCACCCAGGGACCACCTTCAGCTCCTGCAGGCTGTCCACATGCCTAAATACCTGGTCCCCATTCATCTCAAAGCAGCAATGGTATATTGAGTTTTTTACATGATTTGAATCACTCTGACTTCCTCTTCTGCCACCAGCCTGAGAAAGTTATTTGCTTTTAAGGGCTCATGTGATCAGATGAGGCCCATCCTTATTTTAAGGTCATCTGTGCCATATAACATAACATTGTATAACAGTCTCATCACACTCACAAGCTTCAGTGATCACAAGGTGATATCTTCAGGGCCATTCCTAGACTTCCACCTATCACAACACAGTAGCACGAGGGTTCCATAAGGTAATTGATCACGTTCTTTCATATTGAAAGTGCCAACCTGTTGTCACTCCCTGACTCTGCGCTCTGGTGTGGTCTCCTGATTTTCCTTTGTTGGACTTCATTTCATTCCCTCCTTTATCGACAGATGCTGCCAGGCCAGAGCCTTGGCTTTCCTTCCTTAATCATCGAGTCTTCTTTTACCTCTCCCCCAACCCCCGCAAAGCCAGAGTCAGTTCCTTCCCCTCCTTGCTTCTACTTTACACTTTAGGTTTCAGCACCATTTGGTGCTAAGTGGTTTCACATTCCTTATTTCTTCTTGCCCAAATAATCCTGTGAGTTAGGCATGATCATACCCATTTTGCAGATAAGAAAACTGAGGCTCAAAGAGGTTAAATATCTAGCCTGAGATGAAACAGGGAGTAAACGGCAGAGCTGCTGGCACTCCTGCAAGTGTGCCCTGTCCAGTTCTCACCAGTGTAGCATATGATTAGACTTGAGGGGACCGGGGGGCAGAAGGGAAGAGAGAGAACACCCGTTTCCCCTCACCTCAAGCTCCACCTTAAAATGAGATGAAACAAGCTCCAGTAGTGATCCAGGCAGCCCCTGGACTGCTGACAGTTCCTAAGTTCTGCATGGGTGGCTGGGTGTGATGATTCAGCCAGGTAACTAAAGTCCTTTGGTGAAAAAAAAAAAAAAAAAAGAATGTTTGTAGAAGTGTTGTTTATAATTTGAAAAACAGAAACCACCTAAAGGTTCATCAACAAGAAATGGAAAATGATGATGTAATCATGAAATGGAATACTATGCAACAATGAAGATGAATCAGAGCTATACATATCAATATACATGAATGTCACATACATTGTGTGCAAAAAAAAGTTGCATAAGAGTATTTTTCATACTACTTATATAAAGGTTTGTGGGGTTTTTGGTTGTGGGTTTTTTGTTTTTGGGGATTTTCTTGAGACAGGATCTCATGCTATCACCCAGGCTGGAGTGCAGTGGTACAACTCACTGCAGCCTCCAACTTCCTGGCTCAAGTGATTCTCCTGCCTCAGCTTCCCTAGTAGCTAGGACTACAAGTGTATACCATCATGCTTGGCTAATTGTTTTTAATTTTTTGTAGAGATGGGTTCTAACTGTGTTGCCCAGACTGGTCTTGAATTCTTTGGCTCAAGTAATTCTCCCACCTCAGCCTCCTAAAGTGCTGGGATTACAGGCATGCACCCAGCTTTATAGAAAGTTTAAAATTATGTTTATATATATATATATATATATATATATATATATATTGCTTGGGAATCATATATAATAGTAGAATTGTAAATAAATGCAAGGAAATAATAAACATGTAATTTATAAAATGGTTACCTCTGGGATGGGAGGAAAGAGAGTGTGATCAGAAAGAAGAACATCAGGGGCTTCAGCTGTCTAGGTAATGTCTTATTTCTTAAGCAAGCTGATGTCCATAGTATTGGTCTTTAAAGCTTTTTCTATATGTGAAATATTTCATAATTATGATTAAGTTAATAAGTAATAACCACCAGGAGTATTCTCATCACATAATATTAAGTGGAAAGAACAGGAAACAGGGTTGAATATGCATTATACTTCCAATTTTGTAAAAGCAGAACAAATCAAGAGGAAACCTAAATATAGATTTTTTTTTAAGACCAGCAGATAATAAACCAAAACTGTTAGACATCTGAGAATGATTTTTACTGGCTTCTTTATACTTCACAATAGATTATCTGAAGTTTTTATAGTGAGCACTTATTGCTTTTGGAATCAAAATCAAATGTTGCTGTTTTTTAACATTGATGTATTCACTGTAGACGCCACAGTAAAATGGTCTTAAGAGCTCAGAGCTTCCTTTGGAAGCCAAAAGCACTGACACTGAGGGTGTTTGAGCCATAGCAGGGTGATCATCTGTCAAGGCATTCTTATGGGGATTCCTGATGATATCAGATGAATGGATCTTTCTGTGGAATAAGCAGTGCCCAGAGCCTTGGTGGCAATCCTCTGAGATGCTAAGAGTGACTTCCTCTTGTCTCTTTCAGGTCACAGCCCCACATTTCCCGGTGGTGGTCAAGCTGGGACATGCCCACGCTGGAATGGGAAAGGTAAGAGAAACAGCACTTCTACTCACAGTGGACACACCCACAGATTCCCCAGACCACCTGTTCCTCTCCCTCTGTCCCCTATGGACCCCTTAGCACAGGCACCCAGAACAGAGTGTCAAAAAGAATCCATAGTACATCTCTGTCCCCTCCCCAGCCCACTTCCTCAGAGCTCCTGGTACACAGAACATCTTTTCAGTTTAGTCCTTCCTTGCCAAACACTACCTGGAATTGCTACCTAATCATTGTCTATGATTGCAGCTTAAGAGAAAGGGATGTGGAGCATTTTATTAACCGTAATTCTTTTGTGAGGGATTGCTGTCACCATCTCCACGGCCATGTTGTTAGCCCATGTCTTACTTATCTCTTTATCGCTGTATTAGTCCATTCTCACACTGCTACAAAGAAATACCTAAAAGTAGGTAATTATAAAGAAAAGAGGTTTAATTGGTTTGTGGTTCCACTGGCTGTACAGGAAGCATGGCTGGGGAGACTTCAGGAAACTTACAATTGTGGCAGAAGATGAAAGGGAAGCAGGCATGTCTTACACATGCTGGAGCAGGAGGAAGAGAAAGAAGGGGGAGGTGCTACACTTTTCTTTTGAGACAGAGCCTCACTCTATGACCTAGGCTGGAGTGCAGTAGTGTGATCTCAGCTCACTGCAACTTCCACCTCCCAAGTTCAAGCAATTCTCATGCCTCAGCCTCCCAAGTAGCTGGGACTATAGGTGCATGCCAGCACACTCGGCTACTTTTTGTATTTTTGGTAGAGACTGGGTCTCAAACTCATGACCTCAAGTGATCTGCCTGTCATGGCCTCCAAAAATGTTGGGATTACAGGCATGAGCTACCACACCTGGCCAAGGTGCTACACGCTTTTAAACAACCAGATCCCATGAGAACTCACTCACTATTACAAGAACAGTAAGGGAAAAATCCACCCCCATGATCCAGTCACCTCCCACCAGGCCCCTCTTCCAACATTGGGGATCACAATTTGACAGGAGACTTGGGTGGGGACCCAAATCCAAACCATATCAGTCACTGTAGGGCTGACACCTAGAAAATGGCAAACACATCTGGTTCCATGGAAGAAGCCCCCAAAGTCAGTCAACTGCAAAAGTCAGTAATATATTAATTTCACACCATCACAAATAACATCCTGACAAACTATATTGGTCAGACTCTTTCAGTTACAAGTGTCAAAATGTTCAAGACATTAGGATGTCTGAGGTAGTTCTTGGTAGATTTTGAGCAGAGCTGGATCCAGGAGTTCAAATGAAATAGAGCTTGATCTCCCTCTTTGTTTCTTGGCTCTGTTCATCTCTACTTGGCATTTTCTTCAGACTGTCAAAATGGCTGTGAGCCATCCAACCTGGTCCCTAAGCTCACCGTCCCCAAAGGATAAAGATCCTCTTTTTGTCCAGCACTTCTATGTCTAATCCCATGGAATCTTGCTTGGATCAATGTGTTCACCCTCAACAATGGGATGGGGAGATGGTTTAGCTCAAGTCAGACCATATGTATCAGAGTCCCACAGGAAAGGGGTGACTGGGGGTTTCCCACAGTTTGCCTCTCAAGCCTCTGGCTCAGACAGAACCAAGTGGGAACATGCAGACCTCAGTACCTGCCACCCACATTAGAGGGGACCTGAGCCCAGACACAATGCCCAACACAGTGGGTCCTAGATAAAGTACAGTGAGAGCTGAACAATGTGGGGCCAAGTAGACACGTTGTTTTGAATAAGCCCACCCAGACATGAATAATTCTTCACCTCACACCTATATTCTTCTCCACCTGTTACGGTTCTGTATGCCTAAACTCTATTCCCTTCAGGCAGCCTAAAAAGGAATGGGTCAGGCAGGTCAGGGCACGACCCACAGCTTGGACATCTGCATAAACTTGGGCGAGTTACCATCTAACTTTTCTTGGTTTCCTCATCAGTCAAATGATAATTCTAATAACTGTCTTTAAAAATGAGTCCTTCCTCCAGACTATATCCCTGTAGAAAGTACACATCGTGAGGGCAGGAAGTTCTGCCTGTTTTTCCACTGCTGTATCCGAGGGCCCTGAGTGGCACCTGGTACACAGGAGGCCCCCCGCCCCACTTCTTGCTTAGGTGGATGAATGAATGATCCCGACTTTAGCCATTATCCTATATTTGCTCCCCATTCCTCCCCAACCCTCTTCCAGCCCAGCGTATGGCTCCAGCCCCTTCATTCCACGAAAGCTGTCCTCTCAGTGGTCTCCAATGATCCTCTGTTGCTAATTCAGTGGGCACTTTTCCGTCCTCATTGGAATCCACCTCTATCATTTAAAGCGTCTGGCCATACTTCTATCCCAAACTCTCCATGCAGTGGCCTCCGGTGCATGCTCTTCTCCTGGCTTTCCTCATCTCTGTCTCTGGACACTCCTTCTTGGTCTCCTTCAAGAACTTTTCTTCCTGCATCATCCCTAACCATGGCTATTCCATCTGCACACCATCCCTGAGTGCTCTTGTCAACTACCTCAGCTTCAGCTGCCATCTGCATGCCAACAGACTCCCAAGTTGTATTTTTCCTTCCCAGAGCATCAGGCTCTTATATCCAGTTACCCCCTCTACATCTCTGCCTTGTCTCCTATGGAAACCTCAGAGCCTAAACATCCCAGACCAGGCTCAACATCTTCCCAGAAACCCTCCCCTCCCTTCTCCTCCTCCACTTCCTCCTGTGACCTCCATCTCTGCAGAGCAGGAACCACCAGTCATTCAGTTGCCTCAAAACAGAAACCTGGGAGTCGTCTCCCCCTCCCCCATGTCCAAATGGTCTCCAAGTTTCGTCAATTGACCCTCGTTAATGTTTCTGTAACCTATATCTTTCTTTCCCCCCACTTCCACCATCTTGGACAGCTCTGGTGAGGTCAAAGCATTCCCAAGAATTAAACTCTGTGCCTAAAGCTTAAAATAATCACCAACAGGACATAAAAAGAAGGAAATACTTAAAGAGACTGATGCAATAGGGAGGGGGGTTGTTTCTGAGACTCAGGTCCAGGGGGGCCTCCCAAAACATGGAAGGGAGGGTGCACTCCAAGGATAAAAAAAAGACACAGACCAGAATAAACTGAGGTTTGCAGAAATGCTGAGATCAAGGGAAAAGGACTTTTCTCCTTATTTTGGAATGAGAAAACTTGCAGGAACAGTCTGTACCAAGTTGACGAAGCAAGTGATGTCATAGTCATAGTTGAGAGAGAGAGAAAAACAAAGCCGGTACCTCCTGTGTACTTTTCCCTTCTCTTGGGAATGAAGACTGTCTTCCTGGAGATTAGCAAAGAGAACATTCCTAGAAGAAAGCTGGTAAGGAGGCTGCCAATGAGCTCAGTATTACTTGAAATCTACCCAGGCCCCCGCAGCTGCAGCTGCTGGCCCATCCCAAATTATACTTCACTCCTTTGTTCTCATACTTTGATGCCTATTCTATGCTGAGAATCAGAAAATCAATAGGACCCAGTCCTTGTCCTCAAAGAATTGGAGAGATAGTTGCATAAATGTGCATAATGTGTTTTTGGGGGCCTGGTAGAAGGCTGTGCAGAGGGTATGAGGCTTAGAGTAAAGAACTTAATTCCACCTTGATGGAAAAGGCATCCTGGGAGGATTGAAGCTTGATTTAGAAAGACAAGTGCATGACCTTTGTTGGTGCTAGTGATTAAGAGCATACCCAGGGAAAGGAGAAAACTCAACTAGTAAGAAGAAACCTGGCATCAGGGGAACTGCAAGTGGTTTGGTGTGCCTGGAGATTTAAGAAATCCTAACAAACAAAAAAGACTAGAAGACAAGAGATAGAACAATTACTCCGTTGTATTAAAACAAAAAATAGTGGACATCATGAGAAACAGAAATCAAAATATGGTGAAACTCTATGCCATTTTTGGGAGTGCTTAGACAGTGGACCACATTCATGGGGATACCATAAGTACTTTAGAAGTCAGTAAGGTTAGACAGGTGGTTGGGAGGAAAATGATCTGCCCCCGGGCGGGGGGCATTTGGACGTGTCTGAAGGCAATTTTGTTTGTTACAACTTGAGGACGATGAGGGGCTAGTACTGATATCTACCAGGTAGAATCCAGGGATGCTGCTAAACATCCACAGCACATAAGACAGCTTCCTACGACAAAGAATTGTACTGCCCAAAATGTTAATACAGTCGATCCCACTTATCTGCTGGGGATACATTCCAGGACCCCCAGTGGATTTCTGAAACCACAGATAGTTCTGAATCATCCTGTTTCCTCCTGTACATACCTATGACCAAGTTTAATTTATAAATCAGGCCCAGTTTCTTTGCACTTTGGGGCCTTTATGAAGTAAAATAACAGTTACTTGAACATTCTGTGACAGTGGATCTGGTAACTGAGATGGCTCCTAAGTGACTAACGGGTGGGTGGCATATACAGCATGGACGTGCTGGACACAGGGGTGATTCACGTCCCAGGCAGAATGGAGGTGGTGGCGCAAGATTTCATCACTCTACTCAGGATGGTGCGCACTTTAAAACCTAGGAATTGTTTATTTCTGGAAATTTCCATTTAATATATTTGGACCGCAGTTGAACATGGGTAACCAAAACCACGGATAAGAAGGGACTACTGGAGTATCAAGGTTGAGAAACACTGGACAAAACTAACTTCATTTCCTTTTCTGAACATTTTACCAGACTAGAAACCAGAGGAAGCCATGCTGATAATAGAATTCAACATGTTTTAAAGTATGTTCTGAAGAATTATAATTACTCAGGATGCTAAAGTCTATTTTTGACATATAGGTTTGGAAAACTCTGCATTAAAGTAAGCTCTTAGTATAGAAATTCTTAGAGTCATAAATTTGGTTGTATGCAGTGTGGAGGCACAAGACCATGGAAAAGTAAGCAGAAATTCCTGGAATTATCTGACTCCAGAAACCTTTGGCCATTTTCTGTTGAGATGGTTCTCCTTTTACTAATTTGTAAGAACATCTCCCGTTTGAAGAACATTAATCCTTTGTCATACTTTGGAACTGTTTTCTCCTTCTGACAATGGCATGTTTGTCTTATTCCATTTTTAACAATTTTTAAAGTTTTTTTTTTTTTTTAATGCAGGCATATGTCTCCATCTTTGGAAGCAGAATGTTAAAATGGCTAAGGGTGTTGATTTGAATCTAAGTCACACCACTTAATAATTAGGGGACCTTAGGTAAGTTGCCTCCCCAACTTTAGTTTCTTCTTACGTAAAACGACCATAGTAATAGTATGAGCTTCATAAGCTGGTTGTGAGCATTAAGAGACATTATGTATGTCAAGCACACAGCTCAGTGCTTGGGACAAGTGGCCACTCAAGAAATATGACCTGTCATTATAAGAATCTTCCGACCTGCTCTAAGGACCCCAAATCCAACCTAAGTCAGTAGGGGAAATATGACTAAAAAGCATCATATGTCAGCAACTTTATTTCACTTGGCTACAGGTTTAGTATGACTCAGATGAGGACTGGGTTGCCAAAGCTCTAATCAACAAATGCCAAACAAATAGATGAACATAGGCTCAATTTTATTAGTCATCAGAGAAATGCAAATTACAACCACAATGAGATGCCACTTGATACCCCTAGAATGGCCAAAATTAAAAAGATTAATAATGCTAAGTGTTGGTAAGGCCGTGTAGCAATTGGAACATACACATGGAAAGTATAAATTGTTTGTAAAAGCATAAGTTTGTACAACCACTTTGGAATATAGCTTGATATTGTCTACTAAGCTGATTGCACAGGAGTTAGTTTAGGTATACCCAACCTAAATACATGCATGTGTGACCAAAATGCATGATTATAGTAGCTTTGTTTATAATTGCCAAAAATTCTTATGTCCATTTAATAGGATAGATAAATCAAAAATCAATTGCAGTATATTCATATAAATGAAATGTTTTCAGCAATAAAAATTAGTGAACTATAACTACATATAGCAACTTGAATGAATCTCACAAACACACCATTTAGTGAAATGTCAGAAGCAAAAGATTGCCTGTTTCTATAGTTCCATTTAAATAAAATAGCATTAACTCAGATACATATTTAGGTGATAAAACTTCTAAGAAAATCAAGAGATTATCACCGTATAAGTCAGAATACAAGTTATCTTTGGAGAGGAGGGAGGGGATAATCAGGCGATGAGGCAAAAGTGGGCAAAATTCTAGTTCTTGACTTAGGGGGTAGTTATGTGGGTGTTCGCTTTGTGATAGTCCATTGAATTATTGTTTTTGTTTTTTGCCCTTCTCCATAGTTGTGCTATATTTCAAAATAAGATTTTAAAAATGTAATTAACCCTTAGGATATATGAATGGAAAGATGATACCCAGAACAAAAATGAGAGCCCCATACCTAGCTGGCCAGTCCACAGCCAGAAGATTGTGTTGTTCTGGGTTGCACCAATTTGGGATGTTTGAGAGGGATGGTGACAAATTACTGTATGGAAGAATGAACCAAGTAGGGAAGGGATGAGGCATATATCCCAGAAGGACTAGAGACAGTGTGACCAGCATCTTCAGAAACATGGAGGATTGCCATGGGTACGTAGGTTAGACTGATTTTGCCTATCATTGAGTGGGCAGAGTTGGGACCCACTCAGTGATATCAGTCTTGTGGAAACAGCAACTTTCTAACAATCAGAGGCAAATCTTATTGGACTGCCCCCCTTAGGTAAGAGGTTCTCATCACTGGACAGTTAGAGCAAAGATGAGAGAGTTAGGAAACTTATTGAGAGTTTGAAGAGATTAGGTATTACGTGAGGTTCTTAGTCTGAGATGTTTGCACCCCCTGAAATGGAGACAAACTTACATGTGTGTTTATGTATGAATGTGACATGAACATTTTGGGGGAAAAGGGTTCATAACTTCCTTCAGCTTCTCATTAGTTGCCTATGACCAACCCAATTAAGACACCATGGAGGTGACCCTTACATTATCCTCCAATGATGAGATTCTGTGGTTTTAACCAATGTTATGAGCAGTCAGGCCATTGGAAGGAATTGCACAGTATCATGTTGATGCAGAGCAGGCAAGCCCCACAACTGGGGCCTAGCCTGGGAAGTTTCTTGGCTTTGTTCAGGAAAGAATTCAAGAGCAAGCCAGTGGCAGGAGAAAACAGCTTTATTGAGTCAGCAGCATTACAGCTCCATGACTGCTTCTGCAGATCAGGGCTACCTCACAGGCCGTGTGTTGAGAGTAGGAGCTCAGGGGCAGTTCTTCAGTCATATTTATACCCACTTTTGTTTACATGCAAATTAAGAGACGGGCTATTCAGAAATTTCTAGAAAAGGGATGGACCTGTCATTGCCATGGAAAGGGGCAGTAACTTCCAAGTTACTGGCAAAGGTAAACAGGCATGGCACTGGTGGGCATGTCTTATGGAGAGGTGCTTTTGCCTCTTCCCTGCTTCGGCACTCTTCAATCTGGTCTGGATTAAAGACCTGCCTCCTACCTCAGTGTTTCCATCATAGGATTAGAAATTAAGTTCAAGGCCAACTGTTGGTATAGTGTTAGAGTTAAGCTTCTAGAATCTGGAGTCAAGGTTGCTGCTTTGAATCTGGATTTACTGTTTACTGGTTGTGTGTCCTTAGGCAAGTTGCGTAATTTTTCTCTGTGCCTCAATTTCCTCATCTCTAACACAGGGACGATAATCTCCCTCCCAGGGTTGTAATAATGATATAATAAATTAATCCAGGCTTAGGAAGGTGGCTAGTTCAGTAAATGGGAGCTTTAAAAACCCACTACAAATATACACTGTTATGGTGATTACTAAACCATTTATCTCAGCTAAGATGAAATAAGCAGTTACTCATAATAGACAAAAAGGGGAGATGAATTGAATTGAACTATGAGTAAATTTTTAAAATAAGGAAATCCAGCATCCCCAGAATAGGCTGCAGTAACAAATGAACCCCACTCTAGGAGTCATATTATCCTTATTTCATAGATTCAGGCTGTCAGGGCTTGACTCCCAGCACCTCACTTAGAATGAAAAAACTAGCGGCCCAGAGAGGACAAGGGCCTTGCCCAAGGCCGCACAGCAAGCGAGCATCCCCAGTAACAGACTAGGAAAGGAAAGAAAGGCCTTTGAGATCATTCAGCCCCATTTCATTCTTTAGAGATGAGAAGAGTCATAATAATAAGAGCAATAATAAAAGCCAGTGTACTATAGAGCGTCCTCTGTGAGGGCACTGTTCTAAGTGCTATATGTGTGTATGTAGGGCAGTCCTCATAACAACCCTATGAGGAGGGTACTATTAGAACTTACATTTACAGATCAGGAAGCTGAGGCAGAAGCAGTAAATGGTGGAGCGGGGCACAACCCTCAGGCAGTCTGGCTGAGCTCAGGGGAGTGACATGGTACCAGGTATCCTAACACTCCCCCATGCAGGCACAGGGTTTGTTGTCCTTCTAAGAAGACCCTAAAGTGATGAGTGACAGGTTGGGAGACCTCTGCAGACACCCCTCTCTGTTCTGTGTGACAAGGGGGCTGCTCCTCCACGTGGTGTTTTCAGCAGCAGCAGCATCTTGCACACCCCGGTTTGGCCAGGTTCACTGCAGTCATCAGCTCCAAGTGACCTAGACTCAGATCCCTTCTCTTAGGTTGACTCACTTAATGAGCTTTCCGGGCATGGTCTGCCTTTGGAGTGGGAGTCAGTGGCCCAATAACACAGTGATGAAGAGCGAGTATTAGAAAATAAGCAAATAGGGAAATGGATCCCAGGGGAACAGTTAAGAAATCAAAAGGTTCCCCACAACTGGGAGACCGCCAGAGAGGAGAGTCTCTGTGTTTCACAGATCACCAGAAGCCCAGCCAAAAAAGAGCAGAGGAGAGACTCACCCATGAGGTGCTCAGAAGGAGAGGAGTTCTGGGACTTTGCGAATCATGAGGGACCCGCCCCATCCTCACTGTCGTCCGTCTCAATCCCACCTCCTTCCATATGTCCTCTCTCACCCACCAGCCACTCCCTTTTGATGGCCACTGGCCTCCTTTATTCTCTGCTTCTCTTGAACACCGTGGGCCCTCAGGAGGGAATGCATTAGTGCCTTATACCTTAATGAAGATTTTAGGCACTGTGCTCCCTTTACACAGCCCCTGCCATGAAGTTGCCCTCTCCACAAGTGCAATATACACAGTCCATCTCATCATTCACAGACTCCATGCTTGCCAATTCATCTACTTGCAAAAATTCCTTTGTAGCCTCAAAACGAACTCTCGCAGCATTTTTGTGATCATTGACAGACCTGTTCAGAGTTGCGAAAAATTTGAGTCAAATAAGATAACACTCTGCCTCCTGGATTCAGCTCTCAAACCATAAACAAGTGTCCTTCTTGCAGTCTATTTGGTACCAAATTTATGCATTTTTGTGCTTTTTGTTGATGATTTCACTGTTTAAAATGCCCCTGAGTGTAGTGTTGAAGTGCTATCTAGTCTTCTTAAGTGATAGCTTTTTTAAAAAAAATACGTTTTGGCTAAGTTTCACTCAGACATAAATTATAGTACCATTGATGTTAAGTTTAATGTCAATGAATCAACAATATATATTAAGATGTCTTTCAACAGAAACACACATAACACGTGTGTTATATATTTATATATTAATCACTGGATGAAAATATTGTGACCAGAGGCTTACAGGAACCTAACTCTGTATTTCTCCTAGGAGCAATGGGTCAGTATTAGCTTATTCAGTGTTCACCACAACTTTATAATACATAACTACCATTCACAATGAGAATCACCTGCGTGTGTATATTTGACTGTGTGTGTGTGTGTGTATATGTATATATATGTACATATATATACACACACATCTTGTAAAGAGTCCTTAAATTTGCTTCCTGCCTTTGAAAGCTAAAATGCCGTGATTCTAAGCATAAGCAGAGCTAACTAAAACAGTCGTCCTATGCCTCCGTGAAACCTGATGTTCACCTGTTGAAGGCAGGACCATCTGGATCATAAAGTCATTTTTCTTATGAGGTTTTAAAGCTAAGATCTCTACCTGAGATCTTC
Organism: Cebus imitator; assembly: GCF_001604975.1. NCBI lineage: Eukaryota > Metazoa > Chordata > Mammalia > Primates > Cebidae > Cebus > Cebus imitator. Next base: position 279,014 of record NW_016107412.1, on the reverse strand, counting down.
CTCTGTCACCTCCTGCATCCTCACACTATCCCTGGTTCATGGGAAAGAGCACTGGCCTGGTTTGGCAAATCTGGGTCATCCTGCAAGCCCCACACTTCCTGGGGCCAGCAGTAACCACCTGTGCCAGTCTCTTAAACCTATAAATGTGATTTCCCTTTTTTCATGATTTTCCTCACCCAATCACTTGGGAGAGCTAGTGAGTAAACGTGCATTAGAAAGTCTAAAGCTTCATGGAAATAAGAGATGGGGAAATAAGCAAAAGAGAGCATGGCCAGGTGTGGTGGCTGTAACGCTACCTGTAACACCTGTAACGCTAGCACTTTGGGAGGCCAAGGCAGGCAGATTGCCTTAGCTCAGGAGTTCGAGACCAGCCTGGGCAACACGGTGAAACCTCGTCTCTACTAAAATACAAAAAATTAGCTGGCGTGGTGGCGTGCGCTTGTAGTCCCAGCTACTCAGGAGGCTGAGGCAGGAGAATTTCTTGAACCAGGAGGTGGAGATGGCAGTGAGCTGAGATCATGCCACTGCACTCCAGCCTGGGCAACAGAGCAAGACTCCATCTCCAAAAAAAAAAAAGAGAGAGAGAGAGAGAGTATGGGCTTTGGGCTTAGACTGATGACGGGGAAAAGCAACTGATACTGGGGTTATGAGCTTGGCTCTACCATTTGCCAGCATTGTGACCTTGAGCAAATTTCTTAGCTTCCCTGGGCCTCAGCTTCTCTGGGATAACTCAAATCAGATTAAACAGATGAATAAGCAAAGAGAAGGAGGATATTAACAATTCCCAAGTGCCTGTGCACCACAGTGAGTGCCTTGTGCAGCTTCTCTAACCTTCAGAGGCACTTCAGAGGTATTTCTGATCCCTGTTTTGTAAAGGTTCCAAGAGTCATTCTGCCCAAGATCACAGGTAGGTGGTGGAAGCAGAATTTGGACTGAGGTCAGGGAGCCTCAAGAATGCCCTGATGGAATCATCTCTTCCCAGTACAAGGCAAGGAGTCAACATAACTGGAGAGTTTATTTATAAAGAATTTCACAAGGCCCCACCCGAGAAACATGTCAGTACCTTTGAGACTAGCACTGACCTTTTGCATATGAACTGCTCTTGTGTTTTGGTCAACTGATCTCACACCAGGCCTAGGCCAAGACCGAGAAATTTATTTCAAAAGAATGATAAGAAAAAGAAGAATACCACAGCCTGGCCCTGTGTTTTAAAAACAATGTGCACCATCTATAAGCCCCATTTTGTCAAGAGGGACAGAGGCCCCAGAACAGACCCATTTGGAAGAAGTAAATTGCCTCCTCTTATGAGCACTGACGCACAGAACCCCTCCATAAAAAGCAAAGAATATCATTTTTTTAACTGACAGACATTGAAAAGCAATAAGATTTCTTTTTTTCTTTTCTCTGTTTTCCTAATGATGTCTGTTGAGCCATCCTGGCATTGCAGCTAGCAAAGGCCAGAGAATTCTTCCCCTTAGGAGACCCTCAGACAGAAGAGGGGCACACATCACCCGGTGGGGTGGGGGACATTGTAATTTACCGAATTCCAATCACCAAAACCTCCTTGCTTTTCCCCAGCATCAGACAGTCACATACAATTTACAAAATATATCCATGTTGGGAACCTTTTGAGGTTTCCAGCAGTCCTCTGAGGTGGATATTGCATCATGATGTAATTGTAATGGGTTTGTTTGCCCGATGCACAGCAAATCAATAAACCAAGGCAACAGGGAATGCAGCAGAGAAGGAGTTTAATAATCGTAGGGCAGCCAAACAAGGAGACAGGAGGAAGCCTCCGATCCACCTCTCTGGGGAGTTTGAAACTAGAGATTTCAAGGGGTTTGGAGTGAGCCAAGGTGTTGGGATTATTGATTGGGCAGAGTGCAAAGTAAAGTCATGGGACAGGGAGAGGAAGAAATTGCATTGTCATGCTGATTCGATTCCTCCGTGGGTGTTTTCAAACTGGTTGGCATTAGCTGTTCTTCTGGAATTCAAGATCCGAAGAATATCTTAAGCAATTCTTAAAAAGTTTATGAGCCCATGGTCGCTGATCATATCTATAGGAACAATGGGGATATAAATCAATTTTAAACAAAAACCTATGATTCTAAGGTTAGAAATTCTATCTATGGGAACAATGCAGATGCAGATGGTCAGTATCTAGTGCTACGTGACTTTCAGTTGCAAGGAAGTGGGCCAAAGTGCAGCCTGATTAGTGCTTAATACCACTGTATTTCTGCACAGGACCCAGCATGTAATTCTTGTTAACCCTGTGAGGGCAGTTTCAATGATACTCATTTTACAGATGGGATAAGCAGAGATCAAAGAGGAGAAATGATTTGCACAGGGCTTCATATCACATACATATGTTCTTTCCACTGGTTCTGGCATCCATGTCAGAGGAGGTAAGATTCCAGAGAGTTCTGCCAGGCCTTTTGGAACACAGCCTGTGTGTCTATTGAGGGCTTTTCTAGCCAAGTGTTCAGGCACAGCCCATTCTTAGCATCAGCATGCAGGAGAAGCAAGGCCCTTCAGCTGCTTCAGGAGAGTAGGCTGCTAACAGCTGAAGAGAAGGACCTAGAGGCTCCCAGCCACTCCACAGATAACAGATCAGAAGCCAAGGGCACTGATTTGGATGATCTGGGAAATGGGCCCTGAAGTCAGGTAGTCCTTGACAGCCTTGATACTCAGTATGCCCTATGGAAATACTGGCAGCATCCGTATCACCTGGGAGTCCCTTAAAAATGGAGAACGTAGGCTGGGCACAGTGGCTCATACCTGTCATCCCAGCAGTTTTTAGGAGGCTGAGGTGGAGAACCCCTTGAGTCCAGGAGTTCGAGACCATCCTAAGCAACATGATGAGACACCCCCCACTGCCAAAGCCCATCTCTACAAGAATAAAATAAATAAATAAATAAAAATTAGCTGATTGTGTTAGCATGTGCCTATGGTCCCAACAACTTGAGAGGCTGAGGTAGGGGAATCACTAGAGCCTGGGAAGTAGAGGCTGCGGTGATCACACCACTGCACTCCAGCCTGGGCAACAGAGTAAGACCTGGCCTGAAAGAAAAAAAAAAAAAAAATGGAGAATGCAGACCTGCTTCCAGACCTGCCAAATCTGAATCTGCATTTTAACAAAATGCCCAGGCGATTTGCAGGCTGTTTTGCTTAACCACTGGTTTTGACCAAGGGATACAAACTCAGACCAGGCATTACCATGAGTCAGGGGCCCAGGCTGGGACTTTGAGGCCATCCTGCAAGGGAAGTCACAACTTAGTCCCAGCAAGGGAAGCCTCATGTCCAGATTCTCTCTAAGAATCAGTTCTCTGGGTCCCCAATATCCAGACTCCTGATTTTAAAATATTGACAACTAATTTAAAAATCTTTTGAAACACTGTGTACATCAAATAAAACAGTCACCCACCTAGGGTATCTTAGGATGCCAGTTTAGTGCCTCCAGCTTCAGACAAAAGATACTGAGTTTGACCTCACCCTCTCTGTACAGGGAACCATTGGGCTTAAAGGTTAAGGCCACAGATGTACAAAGCACCTAAGAGTTTAAATCTTACTCAGCCAATTCCTAATTATATAACCTTGGGCGAGCACTTGACTTGCAATCTTTGTTTTTCTCATCTGTAGAATAACCCCAGTTGGCCGAGAGCAATGGCTCATGCCTATAATCCCAGCACTTTGGGAGGCCAAGGTGGGCCAATCACCTGAGGTCAGGAGTTCGAGACCAGCCCGGCCAGCATGGTGAAACCTGTCTCTGCTAAAAATACAAAAATTAGCTGGACATGGTGGTGGGTGCCTGTAGTCCCAGCTACTCAGGAGGCTGAGGTCGAGAATTGCTTGAACCTGGGAGGCAAAAGTTGCAGTGAGCCGAGAATGCACCACTATACCCCAGTCTGGGTGGCAGAGTGAGACTCCGTCTCAAAAAAATAAAAATAAAATGAGCCCAATAAATGTCCCTAGTGGAAAAGAGATTAACCTAAAGACTAATTGAGTTAACATACTCTTAAAAAGTTGTGGATACTTAAGAGATGTTGATTCGCTTACTCTAGCACCTGACTGTGTGCACAGATCCCAGGGGATCTTGTTAAAATGCAGCCTCTCATTCACTAGGTCTGGAGTCCCGCCCGCCTGGGCTTTGAATTTCTAACAAGCTCCCAGGTGATATCAATGCTACTAGACCATGATCTAGGCAAAGGTCATCAAACTTTTCTGCACAGAGCCAGACAGTACCTATTTGAGGCTTTGTAGGCCATATGGTTTCTGTTGAAGCTACTCTGTCCACCCTTATAATGGGAAAGCAGCCGTAGACAACACATAATGAATGAGCAGTGCTATCTTCCACTGGAACTCTGCTTGTGGACACTGAAATTTGAATTTCATATCATTTTCACACTTCATGTAATATTGTTCTTTGTTTGATTTTTTTCCCCAACTATACTAGTCCCCACTTATTGGCAAGGGGATACATTCCAAGACTCCCGGTGGAGGCCTGAAACCGTGAAGAATACCAAACCCTACATTTACTGGGTTTTCTGATACATACACATCTATGATAAAGTTTAATTTATAAATTAGGCACAGTAAGAGAGAAGAAACAATAAATAATAATAAAATAGGACATTATAGCAATCTACTGTAACAGAAGTCGTGTGAATGTGGTCTGTCCCTCTCCATATGTCCTGTTGTATGGTACTCACCTATTTTTGAACCATAGTTGACTGTAAGTAACTGAAACCACAGAAAGTGAAACCATGGATAAGGGTTTAAAATTTAAATTCCTGGACTCAAGCTATCCACCTGCCTCTGCCTCCCAAAGTGTTGGGATTACAGGCATGAGCCACTGCCCCTAGTTAAGCCAATATTTTTCAAATTGTGGGTTTGAAATTGCTCATCAAATCAACTTAATGGATCCCAACCAACATTTAAAAAATAAAATACACTAGAACTGAAGATATCAGAGTGCCTTGAACACAGTAAGGGCAACATTTTTAAAACTTTTAAAATTTTAAAAATTCTTCTTAACCCATGGGCTGTACAAAAATGGGTGGTGGGCTGGCTTTGGCCCTCAGGTCATAGTTTGTTGACTCATGATCTAGGTTATCTTCAACTCTGGGCCTGGCCATCTCCTTCCCCCACCAGGCTGTAAGGTCTGTGGATGCACAAGTTGCACCCACTGACCTCAGCTCCCCTCCCTGCCTAGGCCAGGGCCCTGGACAGAGGAAAACCTTGTCCTTTGCCCTACACAATAAGCAGGAGCCTGGGAAGAGGAGGTGTTGCCTTTCAGGGCTGACACTTCTCTGGTGCCTCCCTTCCCCTCCATTCAATTCCACGGTCACACTGTAACTCTATAAACATGTGGTTTATATGATTCAAAAGAATCAGTGACCCGGGAGCTCAATAACAACAGAAGGAGTTTTCATTTATTAAGGGAAAGAGCTAAGGAAAGGAACGAGCACTGATAAGGAGGTTAATTAGACAGTTCCCCAAACAGTCCATCAAACCCTCTTGTATCCATCACCTTCCCACCACCCCTTCCGGTCCCTGGCAGCAAGTGACCTACGGAGCTAGGGCAAGAACATCTTTCAGGCTCTAAGTCCTGGTCTTCAGAAGGGTTGGAGGAGAGGCAAAGGCTTTTAAGAATTTGAGACTAATGGCTTGCTATGGTCTGAATGTTGTTGTCTTCCTCAACATATTAGGTTCATATGTTGGAATCTAATACTCAATGAGACAGTATTAAGAGGTGGTTCCTCTGGGAAATGATGAAGTCATAAGAACTCTGCTCACGTGAATGGGATTAGTGCCTTTATGAAGGAGGTGTGAAGGAGCTCCCTTGCCCCTTCTGCTGTGTAAGAATGCAGCAAAGGCGCCATCTATAAAGCCCTTATCAGACACTGATCTACTGGTGCCTAGATCTTGGACTTCCCAACCTGCAGAACTGAGTAATCAATTTCTGTTGTTTATGAATTATCCAGGCTAAGATATTTTGTTATAGCAGCCCAAACAGACTAAGACATGGCTCTTACATTCATTCAACAAATAATGATGACTTGGCGCCCAGCTGTTTTGAGTTAGGGAGCCAATAAATGTTCACTGAATATATTGGCAAATATTTCACGAACATTTGTTATGTTTCATCAGTGGACTAGATGCTGGGATGACACACTCAATGGTTAAGATTCAGAGATGAAAAAGACATAGCTCCTGTGTAAAGGGAATTTATACATATAAAACATTTTATTTTCTAAAATGTTGGTTGTGATCCATTAAGTTAATCTGATTACCAATTTCGAACTCACAGTTTGAAAAACATTGGCTTGACTAAGGGTAGTGGCTCATGCCTGTAATCCCAACACTTTGGGAGGCAGAGGCAGGTGGATATCTTGAGTCTAGTAGTTCAAGACCAACCTGCACTACCTGGCAAAACCCTATCTTTACTAAAAATAAAAAAAAAAAAAAAAAGAAAGCCAGGTGTGGTGCTGCACACCTGTAGTCCCAGCTTCTTAAAAGGCTGTGGTGGGAGGATTACCTGAGCCTAGGAGATCGAGGCTGCAGTGAGCCATGATCATGCCACAGCACTTCAGCTTAGGCCTCAGAGTCAGACCCTGTCAAAAAGAAAGAGAGTGAGAGAAAAGGAAAGAAGGAAGGAAGGAAGGAAAGAAGGAAGGAAGGGAGGGAGGGAGGGAGGAAGGGAGGGAGGGAGGGAGGGAAGGAAGGGAAAAAAAGAATATATACTGCCTTACTAGAAAGCAAATCATCTTCATCTTCATTCATTCATTTATTCAAGAAGCATTTATAGCATGCCAGGCACTTTCTTCATGCCAGGCACTATTCTAGGCACTGGAGATGCAATATCCAACACAATCAAGTCTCTGTCCCCGTGCAGCTTACATTCTATAGAGGGAAGCAAATGAATAAAAGAATAAACAAATAAATCTGCAGTATGTCAGGAGATGAGAAGGACTCTGAAAAAGAAAGACACCAAGTAAGCGTCAGAGTGTGACAAACATGATCAGAGAAGCCTTTCTGTGAGGTGCCATATAAAGGAAGGAGAGAGTGAACCATGTGGACATGTGGAGGAAGAGCATGATAGCAGCAGCACAAACAAAGGCCCTGGGGCAGGAGCCACACTATGTGGTCAGGAACAGGGAGGAAGCCAATGGGGCAGAAGTGAGTGCTTGCAGTGAAAAGCGGTAGGAAATAAGCTCCCAGAGTGGGGACAGGTGGTGGAGGAAGATCATGTAGACAATGTGCTGTGATCAAAGCAGAATGAGTAAATCCTAAAGCAGAAATACAAGCCAAGAGCTGAGAATCCAGAGTCATGATGGAGGGCAAATCTCCAATGATATTTTCATTTATCAAAAAAGCCTGTGTGTGTAGACGCTCCTTAGACAACGTCAATACTGTGCTGATCCAAAGATGAATGCACATTGGGCCTCCCAAGAATCTAGCCATGCAAATGAATGATTACATTGTCATAGCAGGACATGTCATGGGCAACAGGAGCACCTTCAAGGGGTCCCAGGGAAGACTTCTATAAAGGGGGGAAACTGCAGCTGTGTCTCCAAAGATAAGGAGACATCACAGGTAGAAAAATCAGAGAAAACCATCCAAGACAGCAGGACCTACACACAAAAGCATAAAAGCCCATGCAAGCTGCTTGGAATGGGGGAAACAGTGATTCTTATCCCTGGCAGTGCATTTGTAGCACCCAGGGAGCTTGTAAATTATACTTCTGCCCAGGGCCTCATCCCAGGAACTCTGACATGGTTGACTGGAGTAAGGCCCAGAACTGGCATTGTTTTATCCCCTGGTGATGCTAATGTGAAGCCAGTGTGGACAAGCCCTGGGCTGGAGTGAGACCAGGAAGAGAAGATGAGACTGGGGCCAGATCATGAGAGTGTTTCATGCTGCACTCTAGAATACGGGTTTTATCTTCTTTGTGAGAGAGCCCCACTGGTGGGTTTCAAGCAAAGAATAGGCACGGTCAGATTCATAAGGGAAAAAAGCACCCTGTCAGTGGTGTGAAGAGAGGAGTGGAGTGGAGGCTGAGGGGGTAGGGATTAGGGCCTCCTGGGCCCTAATCTTTCTTCCCATTAGGAAAAAACTATGGCAGTTTAGAGCAGAGATGATAAAGGTTTGTCCCCAGGCAGGAAGGCAGGCAGAGAGGAATGAGATAAGGATGCAGTCAAGTGATATGAAAACCAGCAGACTTGAATGAATTTGGGAACTGACTGAGCCAGGTGGGAGAAGAACTCAAGGCTATCGTGATTCCATTACTGAAATGCACAATCAAGGAAAATTGGCTTGAAGGGGAAAGAGAATGAGTTCAGGTTTTAACATTTTGAATTTGAAGTGCCTTATGGACAATAATAACCATTATAAACCATGAATTTATTGACTACACACTAGGTGCCAGGCCCTGTGCTTCATATTTCATGTGCGTTTTCTTATTCAGTTGACACAGCAGCTCTATGGGGTGGGTAATCTCATTAAACTCATTTACAGAAGGGAAAACTGAAGCTCAGAGAAGCGAAGCCAATGGGAATAATGGTGAATTATGTCCGTTAAGGTGTGCACGGGACACTCTGCACAGAGCTTGGCACGTGGTGAATGCTCCGAGAATGGCAGTACTATTAATTGGTACTATCTCCCCACGGTGGGAAGACCTCAATCCAGGTCTGCAGGAGAGGGAACTAGGCATACTTGGGGACCCTGTGTATATGTGGATGCCTCAGTGTGTGCCTATAAGTTGATAGACCCATACTGAGGCCATTGCTGCATTTTATGTCTGGCTTCCTAATGAGAGCATCTCAAATATTCTTGATATTACCCCTCACCAGCCCTATCCCACAACCACTCATCATTATTTTATTTTTAAACATTTCTTCCCACAAAGTTAATCTCAATCTACTCACACTTGTTCTGTTCTGTGAGGGAACTTGTGTTGTTGGCCATGCAGCCAAAATTGGTTCTTTTTTTTTTTTTTTTTTGTGTGGAAAGAAGGGGAACTTTATTTATTTTTTTTAATATAGCTCCTCTTGCCTGGTCCCATGCCAAATAAACAAAGCTGCAATTCATTTCCGTATCTCCCCATCTCTACTGTGCCCAGAGTCATTTTAACAGCAGCGTCTCTTGGGCTGCCTCTCCAAAAGCCTGGGACAGCAAATAAGAATGTTCTAAAAGTGAGGGCTGTGAAAATAGAATCCTATTTAATGAGACCGCAGAGAGCAAGCCTGTTGCTCTCTTGGTGAGTGCAGGAGCAAACATTATGTTTAAAGACGTGGTCGGAAAATGCTAGATCCTCAAATGTGGCCTCGGCTAAAAGCATCAGCCAATGCATCACAGGTCATGACTCAGGGGCAGGTAACTGAGGCAGCTACAGGGAAAACTTAGAACCAGGCTACCACCCTCCCGAAGACCCCCAGCACCATGCCTGGGGAACCCCCACCCACTCCCTCTCCAGAACACGTCTGTTATGGTCCTTCTCTTCTTGCCACCACATCTCAATATCAAAGCTGACTTGACTTGTGTCTCATTCGTGGACTCACAAGTATTGGGGTCAAAAAGGACTTCCAAAGACATGGAGTCCAACCTTCTACCCAATGCTTCCTCAACAGTGATCTGGCTTTGCTCTTTTGTCTTTGAGCCCTTTGTCCAGTGAACAATGAAAACACTCAATATATCAAACAGATCCTAGTGGAGCTGTTCTGGATAGGAAAAAAAAAAAAAAAAAAAAAGAGATCTGGAGACCCACCCAGCCGGTCTCCTGGCATGGTGACATTCCCTCCATCGAATCCAGTTTAAAAACCACCCCCTTAGGTCAAAAGAGTGCCCAGGTACCAGGGTCAACATCCCTTTATTCCTTCAGTAAATAGTTCCTAAACACCTGCTAATGTACAAGGAGCAAGGAATACAGTTGTGAATTTAAATGAGCAAGTACCTACTCTCATGGAGCCTATATTTTGCTTATTCTTTTGAAGGGTATAGAATACTATTAATACAAAATAAGTTGAGACAGTGCTAAGTGTGAGAAAGAACACAAAACAGGGTAATGCAATAGTATGTGACCGGGAGTAACAGAAGGGCTGCTTTAGATGGGATGATCCATCAGCTACTCAGATCCTGAGAAGGAGCTGTCTGGCTATGGGACTGGTTGCAGCAAGAGCTTTGCAGGCAGAGGGAGTACCAAGGGCAAAGGCCCTGAGACAACATTGAGCTTGGCAAGTTCTAGGAACTAAAAGGGGTGGTGGGGGGGGAGCGGTAGGAGATGAGGTCAGAGAAATCAGCAAGGCCAAACCACATTAACCCCTCTAGGTGCACGTTATGAAACACTAGCAGGCGTGGGTTGTGTTCATGTGCTGCTGGCATCAAATGTGATGGTGATTTTTTTTTAAGAGATGGAGTCTGTCTCTGGTGCCCAGGCTGGAATACAGTTGCATGACCATAGGTCACTGCAGCCTCAAACTCCTGGCCTCAAGTGATCCTCCCACTCAGCCTCCCAAGTGGCTGGGATTGTGGGTGAGAGCCACTGCACCCGGCTCATGGCGGTGGTTTTGTTTCCTGCAGAAATAATGAAATTTGGACACTTTCACTTCTATTCTCATCAAGGAAAGGGCCCTGAGAGAGAGATGAAGAGTCCTAACTTTAAAAAAAAATCCCTTCCTTCCCTTGTGAGTTGTTCTTTCCTTTTCCTCTCCAATTGCACCACCAAAGCAGAGTGACTTCCCTCCTGGGGGCTTCTGTGTCCTCTTTTGAAACATGAGTGAACTGGGCCACTCAAAACTCTCCTTTCACATGAAATCCTACAGGGAACTTGAAATTACGGATAAAAGTAGCATTAGTTGATCTGTAATTTTATTCAATAACTTTTCATTTACAACATGTGTGATAGAGTCCATCAAGAGAGCAGTAAGACCCTTTGGATGAACCGAGTCCTGTATTAGCCTCAGCACCCAACTTCACTTTATATTTTGTGTCTTTCAATATCATAGTGTGGACAAAATCCCAGTATTTTACCAGCTTTCTCTGCAATCTCTCCAAATAAAACAAGATGGAACAAGAGGCCTAATTCTGAGGACTGCACCAAAAAGTGTCACCCAGCCAGCTCATATATGTCAAACATTTGAGTGTTCTTTTTTGATGCTTTAAAGTCAAGCTTTTAAATATTTTATTTTAACAAACTGACAATCAGACCGTTTGTGCAGCACATCACATCCTTACCTGGAATACTGAGAACAGTCACTATAAACTGTTGTCCAGAAAGCAGTGTGCTGGCAAACTGGCTCTCTGGGAAAGAAGTGGGGAAAAACCCTAATATGTAGTGTTTGCCAGCTTCTGGGGCATAACTATTTCCACCACAAATGATTTCAAACTAACAATGATCTAATAACTGGCTCACAAAATGTCTAAATATTTAGCCATCACCTCTTATAAGTAAGTCTGAGCCAGCTCCAGGACACCATTGCTTCCAGCCCTTCTCCATGGTTGGTGTTCTTGAGTGGAGCCCCCTTGAATGCTATCACCTGAAAAGAAACACTTGCAGGGGCAACACAAGGCCCTCCTTGGCTGGAGCCAAGGAGGGTTGGTGAGAATGGGATGGGGAACAGAGCAGTGGAAGACATGAACTGGAGTTGCTGAAGTCCTGGGGCTGCTTTGTTGTCAAAAATGGCCAGAGAGCCAGATACAGTGGCTCATGTCTGTGATCCCAACACTTTTGGAGACGGAGGCAGGAGGATCGCTTGAGCCCAGGAGGTCAAGGATGCAGTGAGCTATCATTGCACCATTGCGCTGCAGCCTGGGTGCTTGCTCATGCACAGCTTCCGAGGTCAATTAAACATGGTATTTAATCAATCTCCCTCCACACACTGCCTTTTAGGGAGGACTAGAAAGCTTGCTGACTGTCCTGCAGAACTTGGGAGGTGTTTGTCCAGATCCAAAAGACAGACAATGGAGGAGGATGCTGAGCATGGGGTCCCACCAGGGGATGGCTAGATTCCTTGTCTGTCTGGCTCTTGTGAAATATTGGGATATTAAAGGCCATTGTAAACATTTCCCAAAAGCAGTAAAGGTATTTTTTATGCAGATTGGGACGTGACTCACTTTACCAAAGTTAAAAGGTCTAGAGCATTGTGCTGAGGCTAGGAAGAATTGGAGGTTTTAGTTTTCTGATTAAAATATTCAATTTTAATTTTGGAGTTGAAGCTGTGTGACATCTATCACACCCTCAGCATTGCCCATATTAAAAACACTTTTCAGAGGACTGGGAGGGAGGTGTCCTTGCCCAGAAAACATAAGCCACCAGGGCCAGGAAAATGAGGACAATAACTTTAATGCCATTAATGTATCCTGGACTTTACGAAATCTCTAGATACCTTTTTGATAAAGGTGCTTACAGTTAATGACAAACAGCTAATGTTCGTTGCTTTGCACTTGGCACTGTTCAAATCATTGGGCCAGTTTACTTCTAAATTTTTACAGTAACTCTGTGAAGCATGTACTATTACAAAGCCCATTTTACGGATGAGAAAACTAAGGTTTAGAGAAGTTAAGAAATTTCCCAAGATCACATAGGAGGTAGCAAAGCCTGACTCCCAAGCCATGCTCAAAGCCATACCTTCCATTTGTGGAGTAGTTTGTATTTTTAAAACTCTTATGCATGCAAAAATAACAACCATCCCTTAGAAGAAGTAGATGGATGATAGATTGATAGACAGATAGATAGATAGATAGATAGATAGATAGATAGATAGATAGATAGATGATAGATAGATAGATAGATAGATAGGTAGATAGATAGATAGATAGATAGATACAGACAGATACAGACGGATGGATGGATAGATAGATAGATAGATAGATAGATAGATAGATAGATAGAATTTCTAATCCTCCCAACTCTCTGAGGATGAGTATAAATATTATCTTCTCCATTTTACACATGAGGACATTGGACCCCAGAAAGATTTAAGAACTCATTTCAAGTCATGGCATTTGTAAGTGCCTAAGCTGGGCTGTGAACCTCGACCATCCTGACCCCTGATCTATACTTTCATTGTGCTGCCTGCAAAATTATTTCTGATTTCTCTAACAACTTTGTGACTTCCATGGGAAGAATGTGTGGCATAGTGCAGCCTAAACACCCATCAGATGGAATTCTACAAACCCAGCCTGATTGATCAGCTTCAGGAGGTCCCTAAATATTCAGGTAAAACAAAGTAGTACATTCCCTACCACACACTCCTGTTGTGTCTTTCACAGTCTTTGCAAACTAGTTGTTTTCTACCAGTTTGTTACCAACCTAGCTAGCTAGCTAGCTACCCACCTATCTGTCTGCTATAGCTATGTTAAAATATGTTGTATGCTAAAATCCTACCCCCCAAGGTGATGGAATTAGGAAGTGGAGCTTCTGGGAGGTGATTAGGTCTTGAGGGCAGATCCCTGAGGAATTGGATTAGTGTCTTTCTAAAATAGGCCCTGGGAGCTTGTTTCTCCCTTCCATCCTGTGAGGTTACAGGAATAAATCAGGCCCTCACCAGACAATGAATCCACCTTGACCTTGGACTTCCTGGCCTCCTGAACAGTGAGATAAATTTCTGTCACGTATATGCCACACAGTTTATGGTATTTGGTGATAGCAACCCCAGTGGACTAAGGTGCTATGTGCTAATTTGTTTTCCATCTCCCTGACTAGAATATACGTGTCTTATTTGTGACTCTATTCCCAGTGCCTAGCACAGTACCCTCAATATAGACTAAATGCAAAGCCCTGTGGGAGTCCAGGGGAGGAAAGCGAAATTCCTAGGAGCTGGAAGAGGAACTGAGTTTTAGGGTTTTGAGGAATGAGTAGGAATTAGGTAGAGGAGCAAGGAGAGCATTCCAGGAAGGAAACAAGAGCAGAGGCACAGGGAGCCCAGGCTGGTGTCATTCAGAACCCTCAGAGGCAGAGCTCGCCACAGCAGCTAGGAGCAAAGGTCTGGCTGTGCTTTCGCCTGCCGACCCCAGGAAGATTCTAACAGCCTTGCCTGTCCCATGAGGAGCTTTAATCATCCAGAGGACTTTATGCAGCCACAACTGTCCAGTCCCTTCTGGAACTGGGGATCATCCTCATTAGCAAGCTTCCCCCTGCAAACAACATCAGTGCATGAATAGCCTGGCTGTGGCCCAAACCAAGGTTGGCAAGAGAAGAAGGGAGGCAGAGAACCTATTTCCACAAGGAGTTCAATAAACCTCCTCTTCCTGGGGTTTTATCAGCTTGGGAGTATTAGAAAAGTAAAAACAGCAGACTCTGGGCCCAGACAATCCTACTTTCTGGCTCTGTGACCTTGGGCTGGTCTCGTGCTGCCTCTGAGGCTTATCAGCCCCATCTGGGGAAATGTGGATGATAATCCCTACTTCCATAACTTCAAGATTAGTATCCACTGTCCAAAGTAGCCCCCTTTCCCGTGACCACCCAGTAGACCATGCCAGCTCCATAAAATGTTAAATATCAGTTCATCCCAATTTTTTATCTAATTTTCTGAGGCACAGTACATAACCCTTCTCTTCCCCTTCCATATTAAGGACCAATTGAGAATGTGCAGAAGACCATTGCCATAAGCTCCATAGAGGCAGGAATCTTATCTCATTTGGCTCTGTGCTCTGTTTCCACCACCTAGCACAATACCTGGCATAGAGCAGACACTTAATACGTTTTCCGTGAATTAAGGAAGGAAAGAAGGAAGGAATAATCTTTCTCATCTTTCTATTGCACCTGCCTTAGAACTCTCAACCTTGAATCAATCTACCCATGGGCCTTCTCCTTTCCTAAACTGACACTGCTGAGCACAGCTGGAGAAAGCCTCATCACCAATCTCATGCTGCTACTACAAATGCCTCATCTCCAACCTCAGCAGGGCCCTAGTGGGTCCTGATAAAGCTTTTACATCTCGCTAGTCAGTTATCTTTCCCAATCTCACTGTGGCTTTTCCAGCACTTTGCTGCTCTCTTCAAGCCCCACATCCTTCCCACCAAAGAAGAGATTCCACTCCCCTGAATCAAAGCTAATCTTCCTGCACCTCTGCGTGCCCCCACACCTTCTTTCTCATCTCAGTGGAGTCTTTTCTTCTTTCTAGACTTCATTTTACCTCTGAGCTCTGGCTCACAATTCCATCATAGCCTCTGGGACTTGGCTACCTGTCCGTTCCTCTTCACCCCGGCCCTCAATGCTGCTTCCTGTCCGGCATCTTTTCAACACTGAAGCATGTTCAAGTCTCACTCAGATTTGGAAAGAATAAATAAGTCTTTGCTGAGCCCTTGTGCCCTCTACCCTACCTTGTCAGCCAAGTTTCTTGAAAAGGAGCCTGTAGTTGCTGTCTCCCTCTCTCCAGCTCCCTAAATCAGCTCCTACCATTCCCAAAGTTTGGTCTGGCAAAGATCATTCATGACCTCCAAATAGAAAAACCTGATAAAGCCTTCAGCCCCTTGTTTTGCTTGCTCTCCTCAGGCTTACGTCGCTGTTGTACCTATCTCTTGGCACACAATCTTTACCTTGCCTTCAGGGACACCACGCTAGCCACCTTTCCTCCTTTGTCTCCAGCCAGGCTTTTCTAGGTTCCTTTGCAAGCTCCTCTTCCACCCTTCCCTTGAGTGTCCATGTGCCCTATGGCTCTGACCTTGCCCCCTCTCTCCTTCTCACCATCCCATTCTGTAAGCCACCAGCCACATGCACCTACTGAGTGCTTGACATGTGGCTCCACTGAGATAGGCTGAATATAAAATACACACCCAAATTCAAGAATAGAGTTACAAAAAAGAGAACATAAAATACCTCAATTATAATTTTTATATAGATTACACATTGAAATTAGAACTTTTTTTTTATATTGGGTTAAACAAAATATCCTGGCCAGGTGCAATGGCTCACACCTGTAATCCCAGTGCTTTAGGAGACCCAAACAGGAGGATTACTTGAGTTCAGGAGATTGAGACTGGCCTGGGCAACATGGCAAGACCTCATCTCTAAAAAATAAAAAATAAAAAAAATTAACTAGGTGTGGTGGTGCATGCCTATAGTCCTACCTACTTGGGAGGCGGCTACTTGGGAGGATTGCTTGAGCTCAGGAGTTCCAGGCTGCAGTGAGCTAG
Organism: Cebus imitator; assembly: GCF_001604975.1. Lineage (NCBI taxonomy): Eukaryota > Metazoa > Chordata > Mammalia > Primates > Cebidae > Cebus > Cebus imitator. Next base: position 262,880 of record NW_016107412.1, on the reverse strand, counting down.
GATTGCACCACTAAATTTCAGCCTGGGCATGGAGCATGACTCTGTCTCCAGGATGGATGGATGGATGGATGGATGGATAGATAGATAGATAGATAGATGCATGCTAGCTATTTTCTACATATATGTGTGTATATATATGTACATACATGTATACCCTATTAAAATTATGTTCACCTATTTCTTTTTACTTTTTTTAATGTGGCTAATAGAAAACTTATAATTATACATGTGGCTCTCACTAGTTCCAGAGACAACAATGCTTTAGACAATCCCATCCACTCCCACGGTTTCACCTGCATCATTGTGACACCCAAGGAAACTCAGCATAGTGATAAGCAGTGTGGTCCAAGAGCACTGTTTGAGTGCAGTTTGGGAGCACTGTTTGGGTACAGTTCCAGAGCACTGTGTGGGTGCAGTCTGGGAGCACTACTTGGGTGGAGCACTGTTTGGGTGCAGTCCAGGAGCACTGTTGGGTGCAGCCCAAAAGCACTGTTTGGGTGCAGTCCGGGAGCATCGTTTGGGTGCAGTCCGGGAGCACCATTTGGGTGCAGTCCGGGAGCACCATTTGGGTGCAGTCCAGGAGCACCGTTTGGGTGCAGTCCGGGAGCACCGTTTGGGTACAGTCCGGGAACATTGTTTCGGGGCAGTCTGGGAGTACTGCCTGGGTTTGAATCACAGCTCTGTCGTTTACCAGCCGTGTGATCTTGGGAAAGTTACTTAGAACAATGCCTGGCATATGGAAAGCAATCAATAAAGGTTGGTCATGGTTACAGAGAAGCAGCCTTGGATTATGGCTGGGAGCTGCAAAGCCAGATATTCCGGGTAGGCATCCTTCTCCTTTGCTCACCAGCTATGTGGTGACCTGGAAGAAGTGACTCAGCCCCCCCCGGGGCCTCCTCATCTGTAGCAGGGCAGGATTACCAGTATGAAGGACGTGCAGTCACAGCCAGCATGTGGCTCTATCATTTGGCTCCCCTTTGGGCCTTCACATCTACTTCATGATTGAGTCCTGTGCTCCCAGCTCAAGCATGTCCTGCATTTTCCTGCCTCCCCGCTCTAGGTGCCTCAGGTCAGCTCTGCATCACTTCTGGTCTAAACTGCAGCAGTCACTGACTAAGGATTGTGTGGCCTCCTGGCTGGCCACTCCCATCCATTTGCCATAGCGGCTGCTGAAGCAAGGGTCCTAAAACCCAGAACTGGCTACCTCACTTTCTCTGCTTAAAACCCAACACGGTTCCAGATTGTCCAAGGGTAAAGCCTACAGGATACACCCTGACCCATCAACTCTTGCAGGGTCCTCTCGGCACATGCTTTCTCACACCCAGTGCTCCAGCCACACCCAACCACTCTCCAATCCCGGATCACGCCAGGCTGTTCCATGCTTCTCTGCCTTTTCCATCCATTTTATCTTCCACAAGTGCCCAACACCTGTGTCAGCCTCATCAAGACCAAACTCAGCTCAAGTTCAAGAGTTTCCTGAACTTCTCCCCAACACCTTCAGTTGACATGACCTTCCCTGCTTTGCATCCACACTGTGCTTATGCAGAATCCTGGGGCTCCGTCTGTAACCTACTGGTATATTTAATGTTAACCTGTCTCACTGCCCTTACAGACTGTGATCTTCATAGTATTATTCATAATAATCATGATGAATTCATTGAATGCGTGCTACATGCCAGGCCCTGCCTGGGGAACTTCCCATGGGTTAATTTACTTAAACCTCTTACATGTAGTGCCACCAAGCTGGGTACTAATAACCAGTCAACAGTTGAGAGAGTGGGAACGCAATAAGTTTATGGCATTCAGTGAGTCAGAACTCAAAGCCACATGCTCTGACTCCAGAGGCCACACTCTTAACCTTGATTTACTTTTATGCCCTAAGCTTGCATGGTCGAAATTTGAATCTGAGAGTTGAGAGAGGGAAAGTTAACTTGCCAAGATCACCCAGTGAGGTCTCTTTCCAGCTGGAATTGGAGTTCAGCCTGGTTGGTCGTGTGTTCTTCCCATGAAAGCCCAGGCTGGTGCCCCTTAACAATAGAAAGGAAGGACCCTGGGCCAATCACCTGCAGACATGGCCTGAAGCAATGAAATGTCCGGGTGAGGTTGCAATAATAAGCAGGGCTTAGGCCGAGCATCTGCTTTGTTTGCTTGACTTGGTCTGTTTTCATTACAAACAATCTGGAATCCCGCCCGGGGCACTGATGCTTCCTTTATTCTCCTGTTGGGCAGAAAAGGGAGTAGGGTGGAGCGGCTTAGTGAAGAAGTGCTGACAGGGAGCAGAGCCAGTCAAGTCCACTGTGGGCACTCCCAGTGAAAGACCAGATTGTGGGGAGTGTTAGGCAGAGACCAGGCAGAGAGGCACTCTCTGTCAGGGCCGGTCACTGGGTGGGGTGGGGGAGGCAATCATTTCACGGGTGAGCAATGCCACTCCAAGCCAACCCAGATGGTTCCATAACTGAAGGTCAAGTTCTCAGACCATGAAGGGGAGATTTACCAAGGATCACTTTGAGCAAGGGAAAAGTAAACCTTCATAAGTCCTGGAGGAGCCGCTGCCCTGTTGTCAACCTGACAAAGCCAAGGGGCCATGTGATGAATGTGGGAAAGGGTAGGAGGAGGTTTCCAGTGGGCTAGAGAAGTTTCAGCAACTTTTATAAAACCACAAGTAACGGTGCTATTTGTTCTCCATTGTGCAAGGTCTCACTAGGATTAAGTATTGGCAGGGGAGATATTATCTCTTCGACAGAACCGGAGTGCTTCTTTTTGTCAGAAAATAAATTCACTGGATCTCGGATTGGAAGAAGCATTCTACCCACCTGGTGCTTGGCTTCACTCCTTCAATATGCTCTTCCAACCAGTCAGCCATGTTGCAGGCTCTATGCTGGGGGTCATAAGAGGAAGGAATTTGCAAAATCAAATATATCACCCTAGTACAAGTAAAGATGTGGAGGAATGTGGCTTTAATGTGCAGGCAAATGGGCTCCTCAGGACTGAACCCCAGAATGAGACAGATTTGCCACCCAAGCATTGGAGGCAGCATTGGGCATCTATAGGCTCCCCCACATGGGAGACTGGCCTGAAAATTCTCCAGTCAGAAGCAAAGTAGATTCTGTGCTCCTTGTGGCAAAGAGAAAGGAGAGAAGAATGGACTGGTCTATACTTGCCGTTTTTCTCCTTCAAACCCTCTGATCGAAATGTCACCTGCTCCAGGGGGGACTGAGTGGCAGGCAGCCGACAGGCCAGGGATGTTGATCCCTCTTTATAAGGAAACTGCCTGAGTTTGGAAGTAAGAGATACCCCTAATATCATCCCCGCAACTGCAAGGTCTACTGCTGAAGAAAACCAGCCAGGACCCCCCAAGTCCTTCCAGAGTGATAAATTCTGAAGACTCAAGCCTCAGTAAAAATACCTTCCCTACAGACACACCCATAGGCAAGCAAAGCAGGTTTGGGCAGCCAGCAGCCAGTGAAGGCACGAACCCTCTATCAAGATTATTTGGCTGCACATAATGGAAAATTCTAGCTCAAACTGGCCCAAACACCATGAAGACCTGGTGATGAGTGTCTCAGTGATGTCATTGATGCCCTAGGCTCTGTCTGTCTCTGCCTGCTGGCCTCAGGGGCAGCTTCCTTCTCGAGCGAGTTCCCCTGACCTACGCTGGCTGCTGGTAGCATTCTGGGCTGCAAGGATCTCTGTTCACATCCACTAGGAACAGGAACAACCTGGAAGGAGACTTTCTGTCATTTGATTGAGGCAGTCCACAAGGACTCTGATGGTGAGCACAATTGCTCCTCCACAGCCTTTCCCATTTGTAGGGGGGGACGGCGGGGAGGGGAGGAAATCCGAGATCCCAAGATCCTCCTTCAAAGTGCTCCAGCCACAGCTCTTGGAATCATCCTTCTCTCCTGTATTTCTCGCACACCCCACATCCTACCCATCAGCAAATCCTTTCAGCTCTACTTTCAAAATATTTCTTGAATCTACCACCGTCGTTCAAGTCACTGTCCCCTCTCAATGGGGATTCTGTGTTGAAAGTGAGCTTCCAACGGGTCCTTTGCTTTTCAGCCCTTGCTTTAGTCTCCAAACAGCAAAAAATCCTTTCAAGCCGTAGCGTGATCATGTGATTCCCCTGCTTGAAACCCTCCGTGCCACCTCATGCCATTGGAAGTAAAAACGAATGTCATTGCAGTGGCTCTGAGACCCTACATGACCTGCCCCCTTCCCCATCTTTCTTTTTTTCTTTTTTTTTCTTTTGAGATGGAGTCTCGCTCTGTCGCCAGACTGGAGTGCAGTGGTACGATCTCTGCTCACTGCAACCCCTGCCTCCTAGATTCAAATGATTCTCTTTCATCAGGCCCACGAGTAGCTGGGATTACAGGTGCCCACCACCATGCCCTACTAATTTTTGTATTTTTAGTAGAGATGGGGTTTCACCATGTTGGCCAGAGTGGTCTGGACCTCTTGGCCTCATGATCTACCCACCTCGGCCTCCCAAAGTGCTGGGATTACAGGAGTGAGCCACTGTGCCCGGCCACTTCCCCATCTTTCTAACCTGCAGCCCATCCCTCCACCCTCCATCCACTCCGCTGCATCCACATTGGCCTTTTCACCAAGCACACACACCACTGTCACACCTCAGGCCGTGGCTCTTGCTGTGTCTGTCTGGAATCCACAGGACAGGCCCGTGACTTGTTTCTGCACTTCCTTTAGGTCTCTCTACTCAACGACGTCTTATCAGGGAGAACTCCAGCTGCTCTATGAGCAATAGTGTCCCAAGTCTGACCCCCAATCATCCCTACCCCACTTCACGTAACTTATTTTCCCCATAGTGTTAGCAGTGGAATGTATCCAAGTCACACAGCACCAAAGTATATTAGTGGCAGTGAATGGATCTTCAGCAGCCTCCATTCTTGCCTTGAATTCGACCAAGAGGCTTAAGGCAGAGGAAGGCAGGCTTTAGAGCAGGAGTGAACGTTTATTTAAAAGCTTTAGAGCAGGAATGAAAGGAAGTAAAGTACACTTGGAAGAAGGCCAAGCGGGGAACTTGAGAGATCAAGTGCACAGTTTGACCTTTGACTCGGGGTTGCTTCCAGGGTCTTGCATTCCTTCTCCCCTGATTCTTCCCTTGGGGTGGGCTGTCCGCATGCGCAGTGGCCTGCCAGCACTTGAGAGGGACTGCAGGCACAATGTGTTTACCGAAGTGTGCATGCTCACTGAGGCCTTTTTCCCTTACCAGTCCAGAGTTCCTAGAGGAAAGTCACATAGACCAGTTACACTCCGCCATTTTGCCTCTTACTACACATGCTTGAGACTACTCGCCCAACTCCTGAGATCTTATCGGGAAGCTGCTGATCACCAGTTTCAGATCTTTCTTATGTATTGGGAGACCATCATTCCCTGGTGCCAGCTGCAACCGATTATTATTTTAACGAGATCATTAAAAACTGCCTGACCATCATCTGAAGGTCGCCTGACGTTTCTGGTGGGTAGTGAAGGGCCCTCTCTGCCCTGCTCATGTCTGCCTGACTAGCTACTCTAACAGTAGCACTCATCTCCACCTAATATGTCATATATCTATTTGTTTACCTTCTCACCCAAGCCCACCATTGTCTCCTTGGTGCCTGCAACAGTACCTGGCTTGTAACAGGGGCTCAATAAGTATTAATTGAATGAATGTCTGGGCTTTAGAGTCAGAGGGATCTCAGTTGAAATCTCAGCCTTTTTGTTCCAGGTGTGAGTCCTGCAGCCAGTGACATAACCTTGCTGGGCCACAGTTGTTCATGTATGAAATGGGAATAGTAGTACTGACCTCATAAGATTGTTATGAAAGCGAAATGAGTACTATATATGGTGCATAGAATAGCACCCAGCACATAGAAAGCACTTGTTAGAGGTAGCTGTCACTGTCCATTATTGTTATTACAATCACTATCATCATTATGTATTCACAGGCTGAGTCACAGGGTCCCAGACCAGTGCCCCACCCCAGCCTCCCCAGCCTCTTCTCTCCAGCCAGAGGTGGAGCGGGTGATTCAGGTGGTGGCAGCCTGCCCTGTGAGTCAGCCCTGAGACCCAGCCATGTTAGGGTCCCATGGCACAGGCTGCCTTGGCCAGGGGGCCCTTGGGTTGAATCATCAGGGCCAGTATTCCAGTGTGGGATACCTTGGCAATAGAGTTTGGCTGGTACAGCTTGCTCTCCTGGGTCCTTCCAGGAAGAGACTGGGCACCTGCCCCATGGCACTCTTGGGACCTGCACTTTGCTGGCTCAAGCCCATCTGTCACTGGAGCTTGCAAAACAGCCACATGAGGGTAAGTGGGGAAGGGAAGATTAAGGAGGGAGAAAAGATAGGAAAAGAGAAAAGTTGCCTCTGTCCTCTGCATTCAAACCAGAGCAAGATCATGGACAGATTATGGGGTTCTGAATTCTCCAGGCCCAGATTCACATCCTCATTCCTCCACTTACTAGCTGGGTGCCCTCAGGCAAGTTCGTCGCATCTCTGAGCCTCATCCATGAAATGGGAAGGACAACATCTCCCTCCCAACATTGCCAAGAGGCTCTACTGAGTGGACATACACTGTCTTCAAGTCCCTAATCCCTCACAAGGCCTTCTCAGATGCACCCTACAGGGTTTCTGAGCTTCAGTAACATTTGTAAAGGGGAAGGAGGAATTGCCTCTCTCCAATTCTCCTCCTAATTCCTTATTCCCTCACTTGCTCCAGGAAGGAGAGGGGCCAATCTAATCCTTCTTCCTTTCATTCATTCAACAGCTATTTATTGAGCACCTACCATGTGCTAAGTGCTGTGCTAAGCGCTGGGTAGAGAAGCCATCGTCTAGTGGAATAGGCAGGCAATGCGAAAGCAAAAGCAAATATATACACAGTTACAAACTCAACTTGGTACTAGGTGGAGAAGAAGAGATTGTTAAAATAGAGACAAACACAGTAGAACTAGCAGAGAAAAATCTTCTGACCTGGTGACACACAAAAAATATAAAGTCACAACAAACCAGCCAGGCACAGAACAATGAAGAACTTTCCAGGTAGAGGGAACAGCAGTTGCAAAAGCCCAAATGCAGGAAAAAGTTTGGGTTGTTTAGGAAGTGCCAGACTAGTAAGTTGGGAGTGTCATGGACCAGGGCAGAGTGGCGTGTGACAAGGCTGGGAAAGATGCTGTGTGAACATGGGACTCCCCTCCCAATTCCCCTCTTTAGGATCACAGCCTTGCATTGCCTATTTCTGCTGCCTGGAAACAGTTGCCTCATAAATTATTTCCAGTTTTATAGTTGTTTACAGAGACAGGGCTTGTCTGGGTATATCATGGCCAGAGGCCCATCCAGTTGTTTTGAGGATTCAGTGAGATAACACATGTGAACTGTGCAGTACAGTCGCAGGCACATAATTGATGCCCAATAAAAAGACATCTTGAAAGAAGGAGTATGAAAATGAGATAAAGCCCCAATGCCAACACCCACTGTGAATTGTCATTTTGCAGTTGAATCTCTATAATCACTACAAAGAAAATTCGGTGGACTCCATCCCCTCACCAGGGAAGCCTTCTGCGCCCATCCCCCCTCGCCTCGTGAATCAGGGTCCCTCAGCCACATGCCCATTGAGATGTTGGTCACCCTCTATAGAATTATCTGTTCATGTATCTGCCTTTCCCATGGACTGTGAGCTCCTCTATGATAAGAATGGTGCCGCAATCCTCTTTTTAATACAGCATTTGAGCAACATTTTCTTTTCAGATATGTTTACCGACTATTCTAAATAGTGAGCTGACTCTCACCAACTAACCTGCCTTTGTATGCACTAAGAATATGGTCCTGATGCATCTATCTTGAACAGAGTTTATATCATCTTAAAAAGTGTGATATCCTTTTAATTTTCTTAAAATGTGGACTTTTTAAAAGTATAGATTGGCTAGGTTGGGCTCAGTGACTCACACCTGTAATCTCAATACTTTAGAAGGTCAAGGCAGGAGTACCGTTCAAGGTCAGGAGTTCGAGACCAGCCTGGGCAACACAGCAAGCTCCTGTCTCTACAGAAAGAAAACTATAGATTGGATCATTGGGTATACCTCCTCCCACCACCCCGCCCAACAGGTTTCTCAGACCTGTGTTTTACATGAAGAGCAGGCAGGCTTTTTCCCCTGGGACTCTCCACTAGAGACTTCTGTTATTTACTGTTAGGGGAGAACTCCAAAAGGCATCACATTAGGGCTCCAGCTCCCAAACTCTACACCGAGAAGTTGTGGAGCACCACAGACTCGTGGGGGTAGCATAGTATATTCTTAATTTTCAAGGGAAACATAGAAATTCTCAGCGTCTGTCAGACGCCATGCAAATTAATGGCCAAAGTAGCTCCGTCTGTAGATTAGATCACATATTCCCTTCAGTGATGTTGCATCTTTGTGAAGCTGAGTTTTTGGTGGTGGTTGTGCCAAAAACTAAGTACCATGTGTAAATCACGTGGAACAGGAAATGAGGGTGATGGTGTCCAATCTGATTCTAAGGTTCGGGAATTTGTGTGTTGCCCAAGAGGCACACACATCCCATTAGTAAGTAATTGTAGTTATTTAGGAATGAAATAAAAACATTCTGTACTTTTTTTTCAAATGATTACTAAATTGTTAGGATGTAAACACTTATTAAGCTATTTCATTTTAACTACTTAATAAATCAGTCTGTTTAGTACTTCTTTGACCCTAGGAATGTTGTGAAAAAATTCCAGAGATGGGCACCATAAGCCAAAAAGGCTTGGGAACCTCTGCTTTAGGGTTACTTCTTCTAAGCCTTTGACGGTGAGCCTGGGAATCAATTCTCAGCTAAACCCTGTGAGTATGGCCTGGTATTAATATTAGTCACACAGAATTTATGCTTAATCCTGTCTTGAGAGTCAGGGACATGCAGGCTGGTTAAGAATTTCCTGGGAGGTAAAACAGAGATTTAGTCCATCCCGCTTGACCCTATCCAACTAGTTTCTTAATGAGCTGATACCACTTTGGAATGAGCTGGGATGCATGCCTTCCTGTTATAAAAACAGGAAAACAAGCATCCATTTGTGTGCCCGGGTTATGGTTTTATTATCTCCAACTAGGAGTGGCCTGAACATCCAGTTGGCCTTGCCAGCTAATTTTTGCCAGAAAGAAAGGCCACAGAGTGACTGTTCTGAACCTACTATGATTATTTTTGGTAGGCGTCCTCCCGACTTTTTACTGATTTGTAAATAACCTGGTTCAGTAGATTACCTCATGCAGTTTCTTTATTTTTAAAAAAACCAGTATGTCCCAGCTATCACACCAGGGGGGAGCATGCTCCAAGCTGGACCTTCTGTGGAAACTTGCTGGAGAGAGACTCAGCAGGGTGAGCAACTGGTCACAGTTGCCTTAAATGTTTTCTGGTGATTGAAATAGGGCAACGAGCTTCAGTTGCTCATGTGTCTCTGTATCAGGGCTGATTTTTAGTCACTTTCTGGGAAGTATCTTGTCCTTACTCCTTGTGTTCATCTCCCAGGGGAGATGGGATGCCCCCTCTTCAAGCATTATTCCCTGTTAGCCCTCAGCTTTCATAAGAAGATGTTAAGGCCCAGTTTTCTGTTAAAGCGTATGAGTTTCAGCATCAACCTCAGGGCTATTGCACCTCCTTTTTTCCTCAGCCTAGACTCTCTTCCCCCCACAGTTCTCGTGACTGGCCCCTTTATTCATTCTTTCAGCAATTATTTATGGAGGATCTACTATGGTTCAAGCCCTATGCTGGGTGCTGGGGGTATAAGAGGAATAATAATGATAGTTATAACATTTATTGAGCATTTGTGATGAGCCAGGTGCTCTTTTAGTGCATTTACATGTAGTATCTCATTGAATGCTCAACAGCAGTCCAGTGTTCAAGTTATCCACATTTTGTTGATGAGGAAAGCAAGGCACAGAGAGGTTAAGTAACTTACCCAAGGTCATGCAGCAAATAAGTGATGGAGTTGGGATTTGAGCTTGCATTCTTAAACATGCTGGTAAATGGCCTCTGTAGTAAGAGGATGTGGAGAAATAGGAACACTTCTACACTGTTGGGGGGAGCATAAATTAGTTCAGCCACTGTGGAAGACAGTGTGGCTATTCCTCAAGAACTGTGGGAAATAAATGTCTGTGGTTTAAGCCACCTAGTCTCTGGTATTTTGTTACAGTAGCTCCAACAGAGTAAGACAGGAGCCTATCTAAGGGACATTATAGGAAACAGCCAATCGTCAGAGGGCATTGTTGAGGCTTACTTTTGTTACATGTCAGTATCCTCTATAGGAGGAGCTCAGGAGAAAAATCATACAATTTTATTGCAAGAATGGGTTGTAATTCTCTTAGGCATATAGTGCTTTTTTCTCTTAGGGAGACTGAATCATATTACTGATCAAAGTTTCTTTGCTTCAACAGACACACACAAAAAAGGGGTCACTTCTGTATCCAGAGATAACCACTGTTAACCCCAGTCCAAGTGCAGCTTTATGTTCTCATCTTTTTCTCCTTTAATCCTGCTTGTTTTTAATTTTTGTTATGAAAATTTTCAAATATACACCAAAGAAGAGAAAATGGTAAACTGTAACCCCATGTACCTTTTGCCTTGTACTCAAAAAAAAACTTTTGACTCAGCTTCAACCACCATCCACTGATGGTCAATTTGGTTTTATATTCATCTCCAATCTTCCTCCCAAACACCTCTGGATACTTTTTTCAGATTTAATTCTCATGCTATAAAATTCACCCTTCCAAGGTGTACAATTCAGTGGTTTTTTTAGAATAATCTACAAGTGGAACCATCACCAGCATATAATTCTAGCACCTTTTCATCACCCCATACCAATTAGCCCGTCACTGCTCATTCCCCTCGCTCTAGGTCCTCAGCAATTGCTCCTTTGCTTCCTGTCTCTGTAGATTACTGGAATATTTTAAAGCAAATCTCAGATATCACGTCATTTCACCCATAAATATTTCAGTGTGTATTTCTAACACATAAAAGCTTATTTTTTGTCTTTAGCATAGCCAAAGACCATTATTACACCTAAAAACATAATAATAATTCTTTAATATCATCTAGTATATTGTTCAATAGCCTCCTGTTGATTGACGTGTTCCATTGTATGCAGACAAGGCCTTTATATTCACATGGTTAGTATGACATAAGCCTCTTATGATCTATAACAGTTCCCTTTCCTCTGTTTTTTTTTTTCCTTGTCATTTATTTATTGGTGGGAGAAGGCCATTTTTCCTGTAGAATTTCCTACATGCTAATTTGGCCAGTGGCAGCTCCATATTGTTCCTCTACCCCCTGTATTTCCTCTAAACTGGTAGTTAAATGCAGAGATTTTTATCTGAATCAGGTTCTGGATTTTGGCAAGAATACTTCCTAGGTGCGGGGTGAGTGTAGGGGCTGTTCTCTTGCATCACATCTGACTGACAAGTCTCTCTTCTGAGATGTTAAGATTGGTCCCTGAGCTCAGGTATTGTCTGCTGATCCACACATTATCAAGTTTCCCATCAGCTTTCGCCAATGACCTTGGCATTAAACAGCATTCCCTCAATCTGTTATTGCATTAGGGGCTGCAGAAAGATGATGTTCTAATTCTCTTGCCCTTGCATTTAGTAGCTAGAAATCATCAAAGAGAACATTTCTTCATCACTTTATTTACTCATTTTTTTTTTTCAGAATAATGAGATAGCGTCTTAGTATCCTCCAAAGGTGACCAATGACCTTTTTTCTCATTGGTTATTAACAGTTTCATGCATGCACACACACATAAACACGTGTGCAAAAAAGCACACAAGGCGGGTAAAGCAATTCAGAAAGCAGGAGAGAAGAGTGAAAACCTGATTGGGGAAGTGTGAGGGGAAGGAGGCAGGAAAGACAGAGAGGAAGGAATGAAGAAGAATGGGAAGCAGAAAAATGGCAACATTGAAAAGAGGTCAGGAAAACTGAAGGAGAGAAGGAGGTAGAAGGGAGAGACTGGAGAAAGATAAGAGAAGGAGTAAGCAACAAGGAGAAATCAAGGAGGAAAGAGGTGCAAGAGGGAGCCAGATGACATTACAAGTAAGAGGAAGAGTGGCCGGGCACGGTGGCTCATGCCAGTAATCCCAGCACTTTGGGAGGCCAAAGTGGGAAGATTGTCTGAACCGAGGAGTTCGAGACCAGCCTGGGCAGCATAGGAAAACTCTATTTCTACAGAAAATATGAAAAAGAAAAAAGAGCCAGGCATGGTGTCATCTGCCTGTAGTCCCAGCTACTCAGGAGGCTGAGGTGGGAGGATTGCTTGAGCCTGGGAGGCAGAGGTTGCAGCGAGCCCTGATGGCGCCACTGTACTCCAGCTTGAGGCAACAGAGCGAGACTCTGTCTCAAAAACACAACAAAACAGAGTAAGAGAGAAGGCAAGGAGTGTGGGAGAGAGGAAAGGGGAGAAAAGGGAGGGAGGAGAGAGTGAGAAGGCAAGGAAGGAAGAGAAGGAGAAAGGAGAGAGAAAGTAAGAGAAGGGAGAAGAAGGGCAAGGGAGGCAAGGGTGTGAGTCTGTTTTCAGAGTTGGAGAGTTCACAGTGGCCCAATCATAGCCCCTGGGGAAGCAAATGGGTAATCTTGAATCACAGCTCATTGAGGGCTTCCTGTTTTCAGCTTGTCTTTGTGAACCCTTGGAGGGATTTCCAGCCAGTAAATAAAGTGGAGTGCCAAGACTCCCTGCCCAGGCCAGCAGCCATTTCACCATCCTCAGGGCTGTGTCCCCAGTGCCCTCTCGCCTCACCTACCCTCTGGCCTGAGGACCATCCCAGAGTCCCCTCCAGCAACCACCCACCCAGGCTCCAGACCATCTGTCCCCTTTACCAGAATCCTGGAATTCTTCCGGTTCACAAGAACTCATGAAGGAGGCAGTAACCCTCGGAGAGCTTAGCACCCACCCAAGAATGCGTGGAAAGATCCACTTTGTAAAAGATAAATTTCTTTGAAACACAGTTTCTTTGCCTTTTTTTTTTTTTTAACTCCTTTGTTTTTCCTTCCAGTTTCTTGCCTCCCCTCCCCAAATTATAAGCAGATCTTGATCCAGCCTTCTTAAATTCAATCCAGCAGACTCGTGTAGAGTGTGTGCAGTGTACCTGGCACCAGTGCAACAGCTGGGAACAACACTCGTCTGTCTTCAAGAAGCTCACAGTCTAACGGGAGACAGAAATGGTGGTTCCGGGTATAGAACCAGTTTTATATTGCCCAGGCATCATACAGTGTAGGAGGCCCTCTGTAAGGAAAAAGAACATAAAATTGGCTGGATGTGGTGATGCCTGTAGTCCCAGCTACTCAAGTGGCTGAGGTGGGAGCATCGCTTGAGCCCAGTAGTTCAAGGCTGCAGTGAGTCATGACTGTAGCACTGCACTCCAGCCTGGGTGACAGAGTGAGACCCTGTCTCTTTAAGTAAATAAATAAATAATAAAATAAAAAGGGACATTTGGGGCCAGGGCCTCTCCTGAAGCTTTGAAAGACCTGTGTAAAAAAGACCTGGGCTCATGCCTGTAATCCCAGCACTTTGGGAGGCAGAGGCAGGCGGATCACTTGAGGTCAGGAGTTCAAGACCAGCCTGGGCAACATGGTGAAACACCATCTCTACCAAAAATACAAAAATTAGTCAGGTGTAGTGGCACACACCTGTAGTCCCAGCTACTCAGGAGGCTGAAGCAGGAGAATTGCTTGAACCCAGAAGGCAGAGGTTGCAATGAGCCGAGATCATGCCATTGCACTCCAGCCTGGGCAACAGAGTAAGTGAGACTCTGTCTCAAAAAAGAAAAAGAGAGGGAGAGAGAGACCTGGGTTCCATGCTCACTGTTGGAGAGGAAAGAATGAGAACCCCCATGCAAAACCACTCAAACTAAGACAGAAGAGCAGGGTTCCCAGAGGGCGGCTGCCCACTCCTGAATTAATTAAACCACTGTGTCTGTGCTTTCTCCCTTTGCTCTCTTTGTCTACCCTGTGAAAGAATGCATGATGTAGTCAACAAAAATTTACTTACGGCTTATATAATCATTGGGATAAATTTCAGCTGCCATAACAAAGACTTAGAATGGTGTAAACAAACGAGGACTTCCTTTCTCTGGTCTGCACAAAAGCAGCCCAGGGCTGGTGTGGAACCACCATGGTTTCAAGAACATGGGCTTCTTCCATCTTATTGATCAACCATCCCTGGTGTGTTGTCCTCTGCTACACTGTCAAAGATGGTCCACACTCCATCCAGCAAAGGGAGAGAGGAGGGGAGTAGAAAGCCCTCCCCTGCTCTTGAACAGCCCATCCTGGAAGTTCATACACCTCTTCTGCTCACATCTTGTTGGCTAAAATGTGGCCACACAGCCGTACAAAGATGCCAGAGAGAGGAGAGAGTGTAAAGTGCACCCTGGGTGGACACATGCCCCTGCATCAGGGTGTATCATGACTGTAAGGCAGGAAAATGATGCTGTGGACAGCTGGATATCTCCGAGGTAGCCCACTCTGTGCTCAAGGCTGTCTAGGAAACCAAAGTGCCAAAGAAGTTCTGGTTCTTCCCAAAGCCACCAAGGACAGAAATGTGAATTAGACAAGCTGTCCCTGCAAACACTCACCTCATTCTTTTATTTTGGCAATTCCGATTCTCTCCACCTGACCCTGAATATTGGCTGAGATGAAACCCCAGGACCATCAAAGGGGCATTGGTGGAAGAGGTGGCAACATAGACTGTGAAGAAGTGGCCAGAAAGGAAGGGTGAGAACTGGAAAAACAGTGCTATGGAAATCGTACTTCCCAAAGTTCACCAATTTCAGGTGCTACAAGGACCAAATGCCCTCTGTGGAATTTGCCAAAGAGGGAACCAAACAGGACCTTTGCCAAATCAGTCTCAGGGGAATGGTAGTGTGTGAAACCTAAAGAAAGTGGGTTGAGGGGCAAGTGGGGAATGAAGATGTAGAAATAGACAGTGGCAAGTAACTGAGGTTCTGAAAAGCAGGAACATATTGAGGAGAATGGTGGATTCTTGATCATGTTAATCCAAAGCATAAAGAATCAATGAAAAGCAAAAGACTAAAAAAATGAGCAGAAATGTCATTTGGCTGCTTTAACAACGACCCACGTCATAGGGGCCAGGCACAGTGGCTCAAGTCTGTAATCCCAGCACTTTGGAAGACCAAGGCGGAAAGATCACTTGAACCTAGGAGTTTCAGACCAGCATGGTCAACATAGTGAGGCCCTGTCTCTACAAATAATCAAAAATTAGCAGGGAGTGGTAGCACATGCCTGTAGTCCCAACTACTCGGCAGGCTGAGGCAGGAGAATTGCTTGAGCTCAGGAAGTCAAGGCTGCAGTGAGCCATGATCATGCCACAGCACTCAGTTTGAGTAACATATTGAGACCCTATCTCAAGAAAGAAAAAAAAAAGACCAAGAGAATAGTGGCTTAAACAAGATTAAAGTTTTTTTCTCTCTCATGTAAGAGTCTAAGTCAAGGGCTAATAAGGAGCTTCACAGTGCAGGTGACCCAAGTCCTTCCATCTTTCTACTCAGCCATCCTCAACATGCAGCTTCCATCTCATGGCCCAAATTGTCTGCTGCTGCTCATACCATCATGTTCACATTCCTAGCCAGAGCAAAGAAGGAAAAAGGACAGGAAGGTTATCTTCATCTTCAGGCCACCACCCAGAGGTTGCTCATATCACAGCTACCCAGTTTTCATTGGCCAGAGCTTGGAGATGGGCACATTTACCTGCACGAGACACTAAAGCAAAGTAATCTCTAGCTGTGGAGGCCAGGTACCCAGCTGAAACCTGTTATTAAAGGAAGTGGGGACAGCCAGCAGTCAGAGCCTTAGAAGGCCTAGAACAAAGGGAGGAGGCACAGCACTGCCACTGAAGCTGGGAGGAAGAAGTGGGACAGCTGATGAGTTTGAAAGGGTTGGAAGATAGGGAATTCTTGCCTGGTCACCTTTATTTTCTCTGCAAATTGAGACTTGGAGTCATCACTCAGAGAGTCGAGAAGGGAGATGGCTTGTCCATCCTCTCTCCTGTTGCTGTTTTATGTCCCTTATGGTAGAACAGGCAGGCACATATGTATAGACCCTTGAGATAGTGCAAGGAAAAGCTGGGCCTTCAGAGTCCAGAGTTTCAAGCTGATCTCTGGGCTCAGCTGCTTTGTAACCTTGAGCAAGTCAAGAAATCTCAGTTTCTCTATCTGTTAAGTGACCACGACAATGCCCAGCCTGCCTGCCTGCTCACAATCCTGTTTGGGCCCCATGGAGAGCTATAAAGACCCTGCTTAAGCGCTGCAGCTGGTACAAGTGTGAGTGGACATTCTTGTGGGAGATATGGAGTTGTCAAGGCAGCACTGATCCTCGAAGGGCAGGCAGGAAAGGGCTGAGAGGAGATCGGAAGGACGTGAGATGAGGTGTGGTCTGAGACCCCACATGGACCGTCCAGTGCCCAGCTGCTCCACAGGGCTCTGCCCGTCTCTGACCCAGCATCAGAACTCCTCTGCTGTTGGGGTGAGGGTGACAGGGAAAAGGGAAGCCACTTCTGAACAAGCAGGGCTCCCATGGCCAGTGGGAGGGAGCAGCTGGCCCAGCTGTCCATAGCCGCTGGGAGTCAGCCTCTGTTCTGTCTTAAGATCACTATCATAGAAACTTGGCCTTGTCCTCTGCACTTGGCCTTGGAAGCTCTCCTGGGACCTCTCCCCAAGCCCAGGACACCTCTCTGTGTTCCTGGCTCCGCCGAGTAAACAGTGTGAATTTCTCTCCCAGCCTCTGGCCGAGAGAAGCTAGACTCTCCAGTGCATGCCAGCATGCACACACACATACACACAGAAGCACCACATATCACACACCACATGTACAACACACAGCCACAGCACATACAGCAAACACACCACACACATATATCACACACTATACACACACACCATATGAACACATAAAGAACATACCAGACATACCATACATCAAACATGCAAACACGCCACACACAGACATCTCCCACAAACTCCACAACACAAACTTTACGCATGTACGCACCTTACACATACATACCACACACACATGAACACTCCCTTCTTCCTAACTGGTCTCTCTGTGTCACATATGACACCCCTCTATTCAATGCTCTACACAACTGCTTCAGTGATTTTGCTTAAACACAAACTATGCCATTTCCTTGTTTAAACACCACTCCCTCTTTCAGTGGCTTTCCAGAAAATTCAGGCTAAAATCTTAGCTCCTTCCCAGAGACGCCTTCCACAGTCTGTCCCCCAATGGCCTGTGCAGTGTCCCTTATCAATGAGTCTGCGCCACCTGCCCTTTCCCCCACTGTGGGTTCCTCACGCATCTCTGGAGGATGGCCCCACTACCTCATCCATCTGAAACGTGTTCATCCTTCCAAACCCAGTTCAGAGCTCACCTCCTCTATGAAGCTTTCTCGAATGCAGCCTGCATTCACCCTAGAGATGGTTCAGCAAAGGATGGATTACATGGGGCTGTGGTTATAGGGATGAGTGGGGCCTTCTGGAATAGATAGACTGTCTTGTTCTTGGGAGAGGTCTTTGCTCCAAGCCCTCTCTGTCTTTCACTCTGGAATGTTATCGTTAGTTCCACTTGAAATGAGTGGAATTGCTCCCTTCCTCTCTGTAGCTTGTGCAATGTGTGGTGGAATGATTTACTTCCTGTGTCTGTCTGCCCTGCCAGGAGGTGACCTTCTAAAAGAAATTTGTGTGAGATGAGCACTCATTCCTGGCACAGGGTGGGCTCGGTGAACACGGGGTGGGTGGCACTCATCCCGCTTGTCCTCCCACACAGATCAAAGTGGAAAACCAGCTTGACTTCCAGGACATCACCAGTGTGGTCGCCATGGCCAAA
Organism: Cebus imitator; assembly: GCF_001604975.1. NCBI lineage: Eukaryota > Metazoa > Chordata > Mammalia > Primates > Cebidae > Cebus > Cebus imitator. Next base: position 245,013 of record NW_016107412.1, on the reverse strand, counting down.
ACCTATGCCACCACCGAGGCCTTCATCGACTCCAAATATGACATCCGCGTCCAGAAAATTGGATCCAACTACAAGGCGTACATGTGAGTGTCTGGAGAAGGGGCTGGGGGAGCGTGGGAGGAAGGGAGACCAGAAGTGCATGTCCAGCCACTGTCTCCTCCACGGGAGCATCATTCTCCTCCTTCCTGTATCCTTACTGCCCTTCTTCTCTGGTTAGTGCAGCTACTTGGCTGATGTTCGGTCACTGCTTATCACTGGGCAGGTATCTGTCTATCCAAACAAGGGCAGCTTCCTCCAGAGCAAGAAAGGCGCTTGCCATGTCTAGGGAATTGCAAGTACACACAGGATATATGTCTTTGAAAGAGACATTTAGGGACAAATCAAGGAAGGCTTTGAATACCTCGCTGAAGGTTTTGGATTTTTTTTCTCTTCCCTTCTAAGCAAAGGATCTGATCTGTGTTTATTAAAAGGTGACCATGAAGCTGTGAGTTGCAAAGGGGTTTCTCTGAAGCCAATAAGTCCAATTATGAGGTTATGCCAGGTTTCTCTGCCTGCAAGCAACAGAAACCACATCTCATTAATTTAATGGGGATTTTTTAAGGGAATTTTTTAGAAAACCATGGGTTATCAGAAGCTTCAAAAAAGCAAATAAAACATCTCCCACCTAAATTTTCAATTTCAGAAATATTAGGACACAGAGCAGCCCCAGGAATTTGGGCAGCCAGAAATAATAAATGATTTTTGGGCATCCCCACTGGTAAATGAATCTGCCCTAGTCATTTTCAGGGCTTTACTCAAGATTTCGAATCCATGGAAAAAGTACTGATTAGTTCAACTTTGATCACGTTTTATTGATTAGAGAAAAGCAGAAAACCAGTATGGAGAGTCCCACTGTGAAGGTATGCAATGTGGGCAGGACCATTGCCCAGTGGAAATAGAGGTGCTGAATCTAAAGGAAAAGGAAAGAATGCCCGGCAGAAAAAAGCAGCCTGCATTCACCCTAGAGATGGTTCAGCAAAGGATGGATTACATGGGGCTGTGGTTATAGGGATGAGTGGGGCCTTCTGGAATAGATAGACTGTCTTGTTCTTGGGAGAGGTCTTTGCTCCAAGCCCTCTCTGTCTTTCACTCTGGAATGTTATCGTTAGTTCCACTTGAAATGAGACCACAGAGGGCTAATCATTGCCTGGTTGCCAAGCATTTATTGGGTACTGACTGTGTGCAGGGCTCCATATCTGAGGACTGCAAGGGTTAGCTCTAGACAGATGGAAAGTCCCTCCATCCATGGACTTCTGTGTGAAGTAGCTTGTGCTTTATGCTAGGGTCGGCAAACCACAATCACAGGCCAAATCCAGCTGCCACCTGTCTCTAAATACAGTTCTGTTCATCACAGCCATGCACACCTATTTATGAATTGCCAATGGTTGCTTTTGCACTACCTAGATTGCCTAGACCAAGGGTCAACGTACCTTTTTCCGTAGAGGGCCAGGTGGTCATTTTAGGCTTGATGGTCCATACAATCTCTGTTGCAACTACCACACCCTGTCATTGCTTGAGAAACTAGAGGAAATGCAGGCAGTTGGCCTACAAGGATGTATTTCCAGGAAAGGGCTGGAGCTCGTTCTCAAGGAGTAACTCTGCCTTATTCTATCAATCACCCTCTTCCTCCCATGAGGCAGGCCAGAACTGCCACTGCTCTCAGATGGCCTTGGGGTGATAACGTCACCTTCTCCCTGCCCCCTCTGAGTTATGGCCCATTCCAGTGCATTCCTGAGGCCCCTGCCGTCAGTCATGATATCATTTCCCTCCTCTCTTCATTGTTAGAGCTTCCACTTGACATTGAAGACACCTTGTCCCAGTTTCTTTTCTTGAGGATTACCTCATTGCTGCATTTTTTTCTGCTGAGCCTTTCTGGCCTGACAGCTCTACTTTGTCATTACTTACAGACTTTCCTGGACCTTGGGCTGGCCTACCTCCAAATGAGGGGGTTTGTGTCAGACTTCAATATAGAATGTCCCCGGCCATTCAACCTCCTCTCTGGCCCACTCCCTGCCCTGCACTTGGGCCTTTGTGCTACTTGCTACTGGGCTGTCATTCTTTCTAGGTCCTAGCAGATACAATAAGGAAATACATGTGTGTATCCTTACCCATGTATGCACATATATCCATAATTATTTCTATATATCCCCATCCCCATCTCTATAAGCTAAACAGAGTCATATTGATGTCCCTGACTTTCATCCAGTACCCTGGTACCACTTGGTTCATTTTAGCCTTTCCCGATTGCTAATCTATAACTTCCCATTCCAACAGGGAAAAATCTGGCTCCCCATCCACCATCTATCTACTTTTTTGTTCCATCTCAGTGTATGTGCCCAGCCTCAGAACTGTGCACCTGTAGCCCCATGGGAAACAACTTTTCCAACTACAGTACAGTGCCTCATGGCTCCTGGTGGTCATCTGTTCTCAGCATCTTTACATTTGGTTTTCTCTTTTACGAATGATATATTTTTGTGTCAATTCCTCTCCCCAGTTCACCCTTTGATCTCAACCACATACTTTCCCTTGACCATAGACAAATACCTTTACCACCACCACTGTGCTTAAACTTGTTCAATCTTTGCCGAGGCCACATGCACCATTAGTGATAGATAGCTTGTCTGGATTTTCCCTCAATGTACACAGTTCCTCACCCAGTAGGTACCCACTGGGCACCTACTACCTGCCAGGTCCCACTGGTAATACAGGGGATGCAGTTAACCATGTCCCCTACCCTCAGGGTTCCCCACCATCAAAGAAGAGAGGACACTAAAGCCGTCATCAGAAGGGAGATGAGCATTACTGAGCATTAGTGTAGGGTGGAGTAGTGAGCAGTCTATTTTTGCTGAGGAAGGTGGCCTGTCAGGAAGTCATATGTCAGATGAAACCTGAAGGATGATAAGACTTAGGGAGGCAAAGATGGAGACAAAGACCATATGGGGCAAAGGGAAGAAGACATGCAGAGGCCAGGACACTGGGAAAGAGCTGTGGGAAGCACAGCATCAGAAGGGAGGTCGGCTGTTACTGGAGCAGAAAAGGCAAGGGAACAGAGAAGGGTGGCAAAACAGTCAGAGACCAGAAGGCCTTCCTAATCTTCACCATAGAAAAGTAGTCTTCTCTCTTAGGATCACTTTTCTAACATTTTGGGGCTCTCAAAAAATTCCAGAATCAACAGAGGCTACACACACTGCCCTCATTCTCTTCAAAAACAGAAGGCCAAAGTTTGGGGGATTTAGTCTGATGATGTAGGCATTTTAAAATTTAATATTTCAATTTTAAAAATGACTTAGAAAACAATATCTAAGGTCCAACAAATAAAAAAGACAAACAGCATGAAGGGAAATAAACATAGGAAAATATAGTTGAAGACAAGGTGTGTACCTAAGAATACATGCCATTATGTGAGCTAGATATTTGAATGAGAGCTTCCTAACAGTCAAAGCAAAGAAGGAAAGCCAGATCAGTGACAAATGTCCCTAATTCCCTCAATGTGTTATTTGTTCTGGTACAGGAGAACCTCCATCTCTGGGAACTGGAAGGCCAACACAGGCTCTGCCATGCTGGAGCAGGTAGCCATGACAGAGAGGTAAGAGACAAAGGAGGTGTAGGGAGAGGCACTGGCCATGGTAGGAGTTGAAGGGGGAATGCAACAAGGATCCCTGAAAAGATGGCCACTCTGCCCTCTCTCCAGTGCCTCACCATCCACAGAGCACTTTTCTAGGCATGATCATCTTCACTGCGCACAACAACCTACAGGGCAGGTATTCAAATAACCCCACTTCACAGATGGGAGAAGAAAGTTCAGAGAGGGGAAGTGATTTGTCTAGGCTAATTAATGACAGAGCTGAGAGTAGAACCCCGCTGTCATGACTCCAAGTTCAGGATCTTTCCAGCCCTGACCAGCTGCTATAGGAAGAGGTCAGGAAGCCCTGGCCAGTCCCTCCTGTGCTCTGACAGCTGCAAGGAAACATTATTAGGGGATTGGGGGTATTGGAGAGTCCACTCCTCTCCCAGGCTTACTTCCATCTCGATACGAATAGGGAGAGGTTGACGCCCCATGAATCATGCATGTTTTAGGGATACTCTCTGACTGAAGGTTTTTTTTGGGTCTTTCTCCCTTTAGACACTGTGTGCCAGTCCCCCTAAGGAAGGGCCAGACGGGCACGGTGGCTCATGCCCATACTCCCGCACTTTGAGAGGCTGAGCTGGGTGGATCACCTGAGGTCAGGAGTTCAAGACCAGCCTGGCCAACATGGTGAAACCCTGTCTCTACTAAAATACAAAATTAGCTGAGCATGGTCGTGTGTGCCTGTAATCCCAGCTACTCGGGAGGCTGAGGCAGAAGAATTGCTTGAACCCAGGAGACAGAGGTTGCAGTGAGTTAAGATCACACCATTGCACTACTGCCTCGGCAAAAAGAGCAAAATTCCATCTCAAAAGAAAAAGGCCAAGTCAGCTGGTCTCAGGGCCTGCCACATACATACCTTCTTGCCTGCATGCCCTATGACCTCTGCCAGCAAGCGTGCAGTAGCAGTGGACAGAGGATGGGCTGTGAGCTCAAAAAGCTGTTCAGTAAACACTTACCGAGTACCTACTGCATGCCATGTTGTGCTGAGCACTAAAGGATAAAAAAAATCCAATCCTTCCCTCTAAGAACTCTGTATCGGTTGCAAGTGCCATTACACAAATCAGATTGGTTTGCACAAAAAGGGGGATTTACTGGCTCATATCACTGACGACTCCTGATGTACAGTGTCAGTAAGGCTTTAGGATGCCTTCTCTGCCCACGCTGGTTCAGCTTCTTTCTGTGTTGGCTTCATCCAGGCAGGCTGTTTCATATGGTGGCGCATAATGGCTCCAGGCTTCTGTCCTCACAGTGTCCGGTTAAAAAGAAAGAAAACTTCTCTTTCCCAACCATTTCAACCAAAGCCTGAAATTGAGCCATATGTACTGATTGGCCTGTCTTAGGTCATGTGACCATCCCTGAACCAATCACTATGGCCCAAGACATTGCAGTGCTGTGATTGGAGGCCTGTGTCAGGTCTGCACCCCTGGAGATTGGAGCAGGACCACCCCCTAGAGCAACCAAGACGGAGTGTGACCTTGGGTATGCTCATTAACATTTCTGAACTTCTTCAACTGCAAAATGAAAGCAGTAACGCCCAAGTCAGAGTGCAGGTGTGAGGACTGAATGAGAGAGGGATGTGCAGCATCTAATCCAGAACTGGCCCCTGGCAGGGAGGCACACCTGCCCTTCCCATCCACCCCAGGGGGCAGTTGCCACTTCAACCTGGGAACCCACCTGTGCTAATGAGTCTCCTGGCAGCTGTGCTCATGACCTGGCACAGCTGAATCATGTGGACTGTGGCCTGTCACCTCCTTCCCCCAACAGGTGTTCACGGGATAATCATGGCTGTCTCCTCTGTGGTCCTTCCCCAGTGTGAGTCCTGCCTTCTCCAGTGCCTCCTGAGCCACTCACAGATGTCCCCAGCAGGCCACCTATCCCTGGCTCTGCTCAGTCCTCTGGTGCATGGGCCATCCCTGGAGGAACCTCCCATGGGAATGGGCCTGCTCAGGCCTGGAATCCACTTTCCTCTTTGCAGTCACAGGAAGTACTCTAGAGTCTGGGATGGAGAAATCCCCAGTCCTACCCCCACAGGGGTGAAATCCATGCAGGGACTCATACACAGACCCTGACCCCACCCTCCAACTGCTTGCTAGGTGGCCTGACTCCTGGGCAAAACCAATGATGTCGCTTGGTCAGTGCTAATCCCACTTGGCAGGAGGGGAGCAGAGGCCCCCCATTCTCCAAGCTCTCTCACACTGCCATATGCCTGTAGCCCCTTCTTAGACCTTGGGTTCCTGTGCCCCATGGGCTGCAGCCAGCAGGAGACCCCGAGGTTTGTCATTTGAAAACATCCTCTGGAAACAGTTGCCTCTGGACCTCGGCTCAGACTTCCACATTCCATTGAGAAGAAACCTGATTTATGAGTGTGTCTCAAGGCACAGCTCACCCTAAGTATGTGGCACCCACAAGTAAGCCACTGGTGCCAAAAATGAGGACTCTGATCAGAGATTCCAGAGGACTCTACCAGCTCCGAGGACCCAAGGTTGTCCCCAAACATGGCCATATATCAGAATCACATGGAATGCTTTAAAGAATTATAGAAATTACTCTAACACAGGGTGGAGCCCCAAGTCTGCCTATTTGTTTGTGCATTTAACTCTCCTGGTGATTCTGATGTACAATCAGAATAAGATCTAGGCTTTCCCATTTTATGATAAGAGGGAGAGGCTTCTCCAAAATTATTAAGGAATGAATAGCAAGAATTTAGGTCCCTGGCCTCCCATGCTGAGTGAGAATGGATGTGCTGGGGCACCTGCAGAATGAGAGGAAGGGTGGCTTGCTGGGAATCTGGAATCAGACAGGATCTGGGTTTGGAAGCTTCACAGTCACTTACTCATTTCTCTGAGCCTACTCCTTTATCAGTAAGATGGGTTAAAACCTTCCTCACAAAGTTGTGCTGGGATTTGAGGGAATGAGGAGTCAGTCTCTGGGCCCAGAATGCCTGGAACATAGCAGGAGCTCCATGGGTGTGAGTTTCCATCCTTCCTTTCACTTTGATGATCTCACATGCTCCTTGCTACAGCTGAATGAGAAAACTGGACTGGGAGCCAAGGAGATCGAGGTAATCCTGGTGTTCTTACTGCCTTGCTCTGTGAGCTGGGCCTCGGTAGGCCTTGGCGGATAAGAGGAGAATCCATTCTGAGAGCATTCCAGCCACAATTCCTCCTCATCCCAGCACTTATGGCTCAGAAACACAAAGCAATGTGAGAGTAGGCATGCCCTGTGTGACCCTGGAGAGTGGGTAGAGAAGCAAGAACATTGACACAGAGTCCGCTGTGACTCCCAAATCCAGCCCACAAGGGAAGTTAAGTGCAAGCTGGGATGGTTTCTTCAGATACAACTACCCCCTTGTTGCAGGGTCAAAGTCCAGTGCTGATATCTGTCCCCAGCAAAGCAAACTGACCTTGCAGACATCAAGTGGCTGGAAAGGGAACAAAAGCAGTGGGTCTAGAGGGCCAGGCAGAAGCAGCCTGCCAGGCTCCCCAGCCTACCCGCCCCGGGCCAGGGGAAAATGCACCCTTTGTTCCCCGCAGCCTCTGGTCCAGCCAGGGCTGGGACTGGAATGGCAGCCTGGGAGGGATCTCTGGAGCCCTTAGAGCAGCTTTCCCAAGGGAAAAGGGACACGGGTGTCTGGGTGTCTGGGATGGCTCTGGATGGGGGCAGGGCAAGCTCCCCATTACTGTAGATCCAGCAAGTCCTGGGGTTGGGGGAGATCTCTCCCAACTCTGGTTCCTTCTCTCCCTCACCCTGCCTCTCTCCCCTCCTTCTTGGCTCTTTCTTGTTCTTTCTCTGGGTCTCTCTCTCACTGTCGTCTGTGTCCCTGCCTCTCTCCCTCCCTCTCTGTCTCTGAGTCTTGGACTCCAACTCTCTCTCCGTCTTCCTGTCTCTCTTGCTGCTTCTCTGCCTCTCTCCATCTCTGTCTGGATGTGTGTCACTGTCCCTCTCTCCCTGTTTTTCTGTGTGAATCCACTTCTCTCCCTCTACCCCGCTTCTCCACTTTCCCAGCCACTTCACTGTCTGTCCATCTGTCCCTGCAGGTACAGGCTGTGGGTGGACAGCTGCTCGGAGATGTTTGGCGGCCTGGATATCTGTGCTGTCAAGGCTGTCCACAGCAAGGATGGCAGAGATTACATCATAGAGGTGAGGGATGAAGCAGGCAGTCCTCCTGGCTGGTCCAGCCTGGCAGGCGTGCCAGCAGGAGGGAATCCCTGCATGGTCTTTGGCACCATCAGCTGTGTCCTGGCTCCGGGGCACATGCAGCCCAGGTCTGAGTGAGCTGCTTCTGGAGGCTCCTTCCCACCCTTAGAGGCATCAAAAGCCTTCATGCCATGACTCAAAACTGAGCTGGGAGACCTCTGGTCATGAGGTTTAACAACTTCCCCAACCCCCAGGCCTAAGGGAAGGGAAAGAGCATCTGGCCAAGTGTCAGCAAGATTCTGTCCCATGAGGCCCCTTCCATTTCCTCAGTGTCCAAGCATGTAAAATGGACACCCATTCTTGGTCGCCATACAAAGAGTCTATCATTTGTTCATTCAACAAACATGGCTTTAGGGGGCTCCCATGGGCTAGGCATGGGTGTGGCTCTGGGGATGCAGCATGGACATAATAGACACAGGGTGCGCGGGCTGGCAGGGAAGAGGGTGAAAAACAGTGGCCAAGCATTGAGGATTTTGAAGAAGGATGGAGTGGTGCAGGGGCATGAATAGAGGGAAAGATGTAGGGAAACAGAATGGTAAGAGAGGGCTTACAGAGGGGCTGCGGGTCCTGGAATCTCTCAAGACCCTCCCAATCCTCCAGCCTCCCATCTCCACCGCTTCCTCTCCATGCTTCCCCGAATCCCACCACTCCCCACCTCCCCTCCATGTCCTCCCGGTATCTCTCAGGATCCCACAACCCTCCCATCTCCTCTCCAGCCCCTCTTCCCTGCCCCCTACCCCACACCCCATGGCTCTCCACCTCCACTGCTTTCCCCTGAAAAGGCCCCTCTGGCCTCTCCCTCCTCTATAACTTCCCATGTCCACACTAACAGCCCCAGCTCCACTCTCAGCCCTCTCCTCCCATGGGCGGTGCTAACGCAAGGCCAGGACATGTGAGGGAGAGCACTGTGGCCGTCCCCTCCCCGGGGTGTGGGCAGCTAATGGGAAGCACATGGCTGGGGTAACCACAGGAGCCAGCTGGTCCTCTCGTCCCTCATGTCTGCCTCACTCCCCAGAGGCCCACGGCTGAGCAGGACCAGGTGACTCAGTGGGTGGGAGCCCAACCATGCCAGAAGGGTGTTCATGCCCAGGCCTTGGAGGTAGGAGAAGGGAGTCCAGGATGAACACAGCTCTGTCTCCTCCCCAGAGAGGCCAGGAGGCTCCTTCAGGAAGAGCTGCATCTGTGTTAGTAGACCCAGTCCCACTCTGGAGAATAGCTCTCTTCTCAAGGCCCAGAATGGCCTTCCCTCCAGCTGCCACACCTGAAACTCTCCCAGTAGCCCCTTCTCGGAGAAGCCATGGAAGGGGCTGGGAACAGATTCCTTGACCTGTACAGTTGTTCCCTAGAGGAGCCGGTCCCCACCTTCCTGGGGATACCGTGGGAGCTTCAGACCAGAGATGGGGCCAGAACCACCAGCACAGCAGCTCCTAAGACCCCACCCAACCCTCCTTCCTTTGTATCCCCTCACGGGGACCACCAGACATGAACCCAGATTTGGCACACAAGCACTCATTCATTGATTCACTGAGCTGCTGCCCTGGGAGCCAGCCCCCAAGCCAGTGAACACAGTACAATGGCAAACACAGGAGCAGGGGCCCGTCTCCTGGAGCTCCTGGACTCCCCTGACCCCCAAAAGCCAGTTCCTCCCTTGCACCAGCACTCTCTCTGTCCCCTTTGAGCTCCTGCCTCTCC